>NC_143190.1:43046250-43365625 GCF_051530095.1 Phoenix dactylifera
GTCAGTAGCAGGCGGCGACTGGTCTCCGACTCCCTCTTTGATGTCCGGCAAAACGAGGGAGAAAGCCTGCGGGATTATCTCACCCGCTTCAACAAGGCTACACTGGAGGTCCGGAACCTGAGCCAGGAAGTGGCTCTCTCAGCCCTGAAGCGTGGCTTCCGGAAGGGCAGACTCACCTTCTCCCTGGACAAACGCCTGCCGCGGAGCTTCCCGGAGCTGTTATCTCGGGCAAACCAGTATGCAGACGCCGAGGAGGCAGCCTCCCACCGGAACAAGGAGGCCGCCGAGGCCCCTCTAAAGCCCGGAAAGAAAAGGCGAAAAGAGGCACCCCAGAGGAGGAGCCCGACGCCTCAACGCCGGCGCAGAAGCCCGTCACCAGCAAGGAACCACGGCGCCACACGCCCTCGTTCTCCGCACCGACGCTTCAACCGGTACACCCCACTCCTGGCCCCCCGGGCCCAGATCCTCATGGAGGTCAAGGGACGGGAGGACCTCCCGGTCCCGAGGCAGATGAAGAAGATCCCTGGGAGGAGGCCTTCTCGGGCGTACTGTGAGTACCACCGAGACCACGGCCACGATACCGAAGACTGCTTCCAGCTTCGGGACGAGATCGAGGCTCTCATTCGCCGAGGGCGTCCCGGTCGATATGTAAACGACCGACGTCCCCCGGCAGACCCGCGTCCGGCCGACCCGGCCCCTCAGGAGCCTCGGGAGCAGAATCGACCCGTTGCGGGAGTGATCCACACCATCACTGGGGGCTGCTCTCGGCCCGTGAGGAACGCAGGGGGCTCGGCGGAAGCATCAGGAGTGGCCGTCGCGAAGAGGCAGCGGGTCGGAAATGTAATCGCTTTTTGTGATGAAGATGTAAAGGGGGTTCAGACTCCCCACGATGACGCCATGGTGATCTCTCTCACTATGGTGAACTATGATGTAAGGCGTGTTCTTGTAGATAGTGGAAGCTCAGCTGATATTTTGTATTACGAGGCCTTCCAAAAGATGAGCTTGTCCCGACAATTGTTGCACAAAACATCCACCCCCCTCATAGGATTCACTGGAGACGCTATCTCGGCCGAAGGTGTCATTGAGCTGCCTGTGACTGCGGGCGTTGCACCCGCAGAAGCCACGGTGCGACTCGGGTTCTTGGTCGTCCGTGTCCCCTCGGCCTACAACGCTATCCTCGGACGACCCGGACTGAACGCCCTTCGCGCGGTGGTTTCTACCTACCATTTGCTCATGCGGTTCCCCACGGCGGCCGGGATTGGAGAGGTCCGAGGCGACCAACCAACCGCACGGCAGTGTCTCCTAGCAACTCTCAAAGGGAAGAAGCCCATGGAGGCCCTAAGCGTCGAGTCCCTTGACGCCAGAGACGAAGTGGCCTTGCGGCACGGGGAGCCGGCCGAGGGCGTAATCGAAGTTCCCCTCAAAGAAGGCCGCCCGGACCGCACGGTCTGGGTCGGTGCCAACCTCGACTTGGAAGCTCGGCTCTGGTTAGTGGAATTCCTCCGAGCCAATGCTGATGTGTTTGCCTGGTCGGCGGCCGATGTACCTGGGATCGACCCGGAGGTCATTTCTCACGCCCTCAACGTCGACCCGACCCACCGACCAGTAAAGCAAAAGAAGAGACACTGTGCCCCGGATCGGATCCGGGTGGTCGACCAGGAGGTAGACAAACTCTTGGAGGCAGGTTTCATAAGGGAAGTGAGCTACCCCGAGTGGCTGGCAAACGTCGTACTTGTCCGGAAGGCGAGCGGAAAGTGGAGGATGTGCGTCGACTACACCGACCTGAACAAGGCGTGCCCCAAGGATAGCTTTCCGCTTCCGCGAATAGACCAACTGGTCGACGCGACTTCCGGATATCAGCTGCTGTCTTTCATGGACGCCTTCTCCGGCTACAACCAAATAATGATGGCTCCACAGGACGAGGAGAAAACGGCCTTCATAACAGACAGGGGGCTGTACTGTTACAAGGTAATGCCCTTCGGTCTGAAGAACGCTGGCGCTACTTACCAGCGCCTCGTCAATAAAATCTTCAAGGAGCAGATCGGCCGAAACATGGAGGTGTACGTGGACGATATGCTGGTAAAGAGCCGCCATGCGGATCAGCACATTGCGGATCTGGAGGAGACCTTCGCCACCTTGCGGAAGTTTCGTATGAAGCTAAACCCAGCGAAGTGCGCCTTTGGTGCTTCGGCCGGGAGGTTCCTCGGCTTCATTGTCAACCAGCGGGGGATCGAGGCCAACCCGGACAAAATCAAGGCCATCCAAGATATGTCCCCTCCGACCAAAGTGAAGGAGGTTCAGGAGCTCGCTGGGAGGGTCGCCGCGCTCGGACGATTTGTGGCAAAATCGGCCGAACGCTGCCAACCGTTCTTCAAGGTGTTGAAGCGCCCGAAAGACTTCCTCTGGACGGCTGAATGTCAAGTGGCGTTCGACCAGCTCAAGGAGTACATGGCGTCTCCTCCCCTGCTGTCCAAGCCGCAAGAGGGGGAGATGCTCTACCTTTACCTGGCGGTCTCCCCAACCGCAGTCAGCGCAGTACTGGTTCGGAAAGAGGCAAAACTTCAGAAGCCCGTGTACTACACCAGCCGAGTCCTCCGGGATGCCGAGACGCGGTACACGAAGGCTGAAAAGATCACCTTCGCGCTGCTGACTGCGACCAGGAGGCTTCGCCCCTATTTCCAGGCTCATTCTGTCACCCTTTTGACCGATCAACCACTGCGGCAGATCCTCAGCAATCCTGAGAATGCGGGACGGCTGGTGAAGTGGGCAGTAGAACTTGGACAATCCGGGTGTCATGTACCCCTAGGTCCACATATCTCCGCTCGCGCCCAGGCCGTATCCTCCTCGAAGAACCCGCGTATCGCGGCCGCTCAACTAACACTCCTCGCAAGCAGCAGCTGGCGATCCGATTTCCCAGGTAACGCATTAATTAGCGTTTAATGCCCTTCTCGTGTTCCCCCAGGCAACGCTTAGAGAAAAGGAGAAACATGATCGCGGCTGGCCACGGAGAAACCCCGTCGGGCAGCGAGCGACAAGCGCACGACCAGCGAGCGGAATTTTCCGAGGCTTGGCCCTCGGATGCCTGGCTAGCCCGATGATCATCCCGGGAGCAGACTAGCCGGAAGCCCCAACCGGTCGCCTCGGCTTGCGCCAGCCTTGGCCGACCAACGAGTGGAATGTCCCGAGGCTCGGCCCTCGGATGCCTGGCTAGCCCGATGATCATCCCGGGAGCAGACTAGCCGGAAGCCCCAACCGGTCGCCTCGGCTTGCGCCAGCCTTGGCCGACCAACGAGTGGAATGTCCCGAGGCTCGGCCCTCGGATGCCTGGCTAGCCCGATGATCATCCCGGGAGCAGACTAGCCGGAAGCCCCAACCGGTTGCCTCGGCTCGCGCCAGCCTTGGCCGACCAACGAGTGGAAGGTCCCGAGGCTCGGCCCTCGGATGCCAGGCTAACCCGATGACCATCTCGGGAGCAGACTAGCCTGAAGCCCCGACCGGTCGCCTCGGCTTGTGCCAGCCTTGGCCGACCAACGAGCGGAATGTCCCGAGGCTCGGCCCTCGGATGCCTGGCTAGCCCGATGATCATCCCGGGAGCAGACTAGCCGGAAGCCCCAACCGGTCGCCTCGGCTTGCGCCAGCCTTGGCCGACCAACGAGTGGAATGTCCCGAGGCTCGGCCCTCGGATGCCAGGCTAACCCGACGATCATCCCGGGAGCAGACTAGCCTGAAGCCCCGACCGGTCGCCTCGGCTTGTGCCAGCCTTGGCCGACCAACGAGCGGAATGTCCCGAGGCTCGGCCCTCGGATGCCAGGCTAACCCGACGATCATCCCGGGAGCAGACTAGCCTGAAGCCCCGACCGGTCGCCTCGGCTCGCGCCAGCCTTGGCCGACCAACGAGTGGAATTTTCTGAGGCTTGACAACCCTCGGATGCCAGGCTAACCCGACGATCATCCCGGGAGCAGACTAGCCTGAAGCCCCGACCGGTCGCCTCGGCTTGCGCCAGCCTTGGCCGACCAACGAGCGGAATTTCCTGAGGCTTGACGGCCCTCGGATGCCAGGCTAACCCGACGATCATTCCGGGAGCAGACTAGCCTGAAGCCCCGACCGGTCGCCTCGGCTTGCGCCAGCCTTGGCCGACCAACGAGAAGAATTTCCTGAGGCTTGACGGCCCTCGGATGCCAGGCTAACCCGACGATCATCCCGGGAGCAGACTAGCCTGAAGCCCCGACCAGTCGCCTCGGCTCGCGCCAGCCTTGGCCGACCAACGAGTGGAAGGTCCCGAGGCTCGGCCCTCGGATGCCAGGCTAACCCGATGACCATCCCGGGAGCAGACTAGCCTGAAGCTCCGACCAGTTGCCTCGGCATGCGCCAGCCTTGGTCGACCAACGAGTGGAATTTCCTGAGGCCTAACCCTCGGATGCCCGGCTTAGCGCCGGAAGAATTTCCTGAGGCCTAACCCTCGGATGCCTGGCTTAGCGCCGGAAGAGTTTCCTGAGGCCTAACCCTCGGATGCCTGGCTTAGCGCCGGAAGAATTTCCTGAGGCCTAACCCTCGGATGCCTGGCTTAGCGCTGGAAGAATTTCCTGAGGCCTAACCCTCGGATGCCTGGCTTAGCGCCGGAAGAATTTCCTGAGGTCCAACCCTCGGATGCCTGGCTTAGCGCCGGAAGAGTTTCCTGAGGCCTAACCCTCGGATGTCTGGCCTAGCGCCGGAAGAATTTCGGGAGCCAGGAGTCAGCAAGACGCTACCGAGAGTTAAAAGAAAAAGAAGGACGAAGGCGAGATGAAGAAACAAGTGAACAGTCCGACGGCAGCAACAGCTGCGCAAAGGGGAAACTTGAAAATATCTGTAAAGAAGAAGACGGACGGGGAAAGGCCCCCGATTAAATAGGCGGAAAGGCAAGTGACGCCTCGATGACGCCAGAGGACGCCTGGCTGCCGAAGGGTCGCTCGCGCCCCAAAGGCGAATCGACACCATTAAGGAAGGATGTCCGCCGAAATCCTCAGACTGCCAGGTCGGCAATAACCGCCATACGCCATAAAAAGGGCGGGGAGCTCGAAGCGCGCGCGCCTCTCCGAGGAACGGCGGCAATCTCGAAACATCACTCCCTTCACCTGTTCCCCTTCTGGTTCCAGGCTCGGAAGTGGGGGGCTACTAATACGGGGGAAATAAGCCGCCATGCCCCACGTGACCGGCACGCGCGCCCAGGAAGACTACGGCTGCCCTTTGATCCAGCAATCCGACCCCGAGTCGGACATCCTCGGCTCCGCAGCCCGACCCCGAGTCGGCTGCCCTTTGATCCAGCAATCCGACCCCGAGTCGGACGTCCTCGGTTCCGCAGCCCGACCCCGAGTCGGCTGCCCCTTGATCCAGCGCTCCGACCCCGAGTCGGAGATCTCTTGATAACGACAGGCTATTCCCCAGAGGCACGCCGCGGCCTCCTGCTCCACTACTCCCTGCAACGGCTGTATCCGATGCTGCTCCACGATCTCCTGCATCAGCCGTACAAAGCGGAGCCCCACTATGCCCTGACGTGGCCGTACCCGGTGCTGCTCCACGACGCCCTGTAACGGCCATGTCAGTGGCCACACCATCGTGCCCCACGATAACGAACCCCCCTGAGAGACCCCCCAGCCAGGTATATATGCGGCTGGGGGGAGAAAGGGGGGGAGGTGAGCAATATCTCCCAGAGCACTCTCTTACTTGCGATTATCACCTCTCCTCCTCCTCCAATCCCCTCTGACTTGACCGTCGGAGGGCCATCACCACCCTGGTGGTGGTGCAAGGCTTGTTTGCAGGTTTCTTGGCGGAAGGTGGAGCGCAACCAACACCAACCAAGACAACTCAGACGGAACCCCGTTCACACCGCAGTGCCAATCGTTCTCGGTTTGGACCACCAGCAACAGCAACCATCTAGCATGCACGATCTCCAAATATTCAAGGATTTTTTAGCCTTTCAACTCCTAAGAAAGCACGGCCATCGAATATCCCCAGGTAAGGATTCTACATATGTATCTATATAATATATATGCATACACAAACATCTAGATAAATATACACATCATTGCTCTTCCATGGAGAGAAAAGTGATTGATTGCTTTTGATGTCATAGAGAGGTGTTGCCGGTTTTTGCGTGACCCGCAAATGCTCCTGCACATAGAAGAGAACTACCAAGACTTCTTAGGAGCTATGTATGCTGTCTACAGAGCCACACATTTGATGTTTCTAGAGGAACCAGAACTCGAAAATGCCAAAACTTTCTCCAAGAAAATATTGCAAAAGGGATTGCCGGGCGAAGATATGAAAGACCAACCTTTGGCTCTTTCTGATCTCCAGAAGGAGGTAACTGAACAACTATTTCTTTTTTTTACGTTATCTGAATAGTTATATGGTACCTACCAAGTTATGAATAGCTTGCACTACTAGTCCTCTTTCTGCCACACCGAAGTGTCTCTAACCAATGAGGCACTGACTTGGCATTACATGGCTCAAGTGACCATCTTCTTGTGAATTATGCATGCCAAGTCTATCATGCCACATCAACGTCAAGAAAATTTTTATATTAGTGGTCGCAAAAGCATGACATTACTCTTTCAACAAATTTACAAGATCTATCTGGAGTTGCTAAAGGCAAGAAGTGCTAAATATCCCTAGATGTTAAAATATATGCTTGGCTGACAATCTAGTTCATGTAAATCGCTGAAGTAAATATTTGCCATCTTGACATCATGTGATTCATGTCGTATGTTTGCAGTTTCAACAACTAGTACTTCCATTTGGTAATTTTTAATGTTTATATGCCAAATCAGATTGAGCACGAGTTGAAGCATCTGTGGTTAGCACGGATGGATCATATGGAGCACCAAACATACATAGAAAGAACTAAAGGCTACAATATTTGGATTGGAAAGTCATCCTCTTGCAGGTACGGCACAAACCGACTAAGTACTAGGGACATATAAACACTATGGTTGGTGACATCAAATGTTTTATTTAAACCTGCAGGCTAACATGCCCGGACGACATTATCAAGCTTGCCATAAAAAATTTCATGACTCGCCAATCAGTCTACAAGACTGAACTCGAAGAGCTAAAGAGGTAGTTCTCAAGATAAAAGCAAATTATATGGCCTTCCTCCTTTCTAAGCGAAGTAATGAATGCACTTTCTTTTCCTGTCCTCTTTCTTTTTAGAAGAAAAGTAATGTGTGCTACTTGACAGAATGCTATGGTATTTTTTTTCCTCTTTCACTTTGTTTACTTATTTAATTGATTTTTTACTATATAATATCAATACATCACACTAGGTGGTCCAAAGATACAGGCCTTGCCAACATGGGCTTTGGACGAGAAAACACATCATATTGTTACTTCGTTGCTGCTACTCCCATTTCCCTTCCCTTAGACTCGGAGGTGCGGAAAATTATGGCTAAAAGTGCAATCTTAGTTACAGTTGCAGATGATTTTTTTGATGAGCACGGTTCATTGGATGAATTACAATGCCTCACCGAAGCAGTCCAAAGGTACTAATTAGTTGTTGCATGAAGGTTGAAAAATTTGCACATTGTTATTTTTTAATATTCCTAATTAATTGAATGGTTACAGGTGGGAAGGAGAAGGCTTATCTGGGCATAGTAAAGTTATTTTTGCGACTCTTGATGACCTCGTATGTGATATTGCATTGAAGATTTTCAATCAACAAGGTCATGATATGAAAACACTTCTTCAAGATTTCGTAAGTTTCTCATGTCCATCATTTAAAAATCGATGTGCATGCTTTCATGTTAGTATCTTTAGTTTGAGCAAGTTCAAATCTATTGTCATATATGAAAAAGTGGCGAGAAGCATTTGATGTGTGGTTGACGGAATCTGAGTGGAGTAGAATCAAACAAGCACCATCAATTGATGAATACCTTCGAGTAGGGACGCTCTCCATAGCTATACAAGCAATGTTTCTCCCCGCATGCTATCTTGCAAGTCCAAAACACCCACAGAGCTCTTCGGGAACCCGTTATAGCAAAATTACCAAATTGTTAATGCTCTCAACTCGCTTACTGAATGATATTCAAAGCTATGAGGTTATACTACTCCATCACCATAATTTCCATGTCTATTTATCTTATTATTTTTGTTTTTAAACTGATTCAAAATTATTTCAGAAAGAGATGAAAGATGGGAAACTGAACATGGTGCCATTGTACTTGAAAGCGAATCCAGAGGCAAATATTGAAGATTCTATTGCATACATACGGAACAAACTAGAAAGGTTCGAGAAGCAGCTGCTTGAAATTACTATGGTTGATAGCAATGCTGAAGTACTGAAAGAATGGAAACAAATCCATCTATGTGCTTTAAAGGGGTTTCAGATGCTTTTTAATACTTTTAATGCATTCGAATCACCTACCGCGCTACTTCAGGACATTACTATAGCCTTCTATAAGCCATTAGCTATGGACACAGGGAATGCTTCTACCAACGTTTGTGCTTAATGCTAATGAGTCAATTAAGGAGAATACAGGATGGTTAGTGTATGATCCTTCCAAAATCAAGCAGTTACTATATTATGTGAGGCCCAAATGTTTGCTTGGATTACGGTGTCTATCTTCTTGCATGTTTTTAGTTGTGCCTCCCAATTCTCCAAGTCCTTTATTGAAGATGTAGGTGGCAGCGTTCAGATGTGCGTGTGCTATATCTTCTATATTGTTACATTTTTACCGAAAGAGTGCTATGTGTAGTCTTTTATGCACAACATATTGATAATAATATAGAAAATGTAAGTGCAATAAGAATTTATGGTTGTTTTGTCCGTACCCTTAGTCATGTTTATACATACACAAACTATACTTGTATATCTAGGATTTTTGGCCTACCTTGAGTATCCAAAATCTTTAAGAGGCCCCAGCTACATCATCCCTTGTCATATATGGGCCATTGACTAAGTCCATTTTGGTACATTTGTAACATCTCAAGACCTCACCCAAAAAAGCTATCCAAAAGTTATTTAGATTTTGGATCTTGTATAAATACCTAAGTTCTTCTGGCACATAACTCAAAATGCACAGCCACATGGCTCCTCGTATATTTCATTTAGATTACTTTTATATCTTGTGTAATTATATCCTTAACCTCCTTAAAGTATGTCTAAGCGTGTTATTGAAATTGATGAATGATTGAGGCCTCAATCCAAGAACTATTGATCTAACAAAAACATCTCAAACATTATTCCTATCCTAAACTTCTTATTCAACCCGATCTAATGCAATTAATGTGTCTCAATGCAACCTAACTCGACGAGCCCAACTCTACTCGAGCTTAGCCCAACTCTACCCGACATGAGACTAGGCTGAATTGGATTAGGGTGGAGAAGTATAAAGATAGAGTTAAGTTAGCATTTGCCCTTAGATCAAATCAACTTGCCCGAGTTACAACCCTCACGAACAGGTGGATAGAAAGGAAAAGGAGTTCTTGAAATAAATATGACCAATGGACACAGAAAATGCCAAAAGAATGGAAGGAACTCCTTTCGTCATGCTTGAAGGGACTTGGGATGTTATATAACAATTCTAATGCATTCGATTCACCTGTGGCATTGCTAGAGAACATTAGCATGGTGATTTATGCATCTTTTGGTGATTTGTTCAGAGAACATCTATGCCACGATTTATGTCACATCCTTGTAAATCATGGAAGGAGAGCAGAGGACAGATTTGAATAACGTCCGCGAGAAAGAATTGTTGGTGAAAGATCGAGGTCGGTTTCAAGGATCACTACAGGAAATGTGGGAAAAGTCGATCCTTTTTTGGCGACGCTATTCACTAGCGTCGGAAAAAAAAACCCCAAGCCCCACATATCCTCACGCTTCAAAGAAGCGTGGGTAGCTTCCTCCCCAAATACAGCTCTCCCGATCATCATTTAATCCCCGCCTTCTCTGAGGCGGTTACTCGTCCCACCTTCTTCCTTATAAATTTTATTTCCTCCCCTCCCCAGGCCCCAACCTTCCTCCTGGGCCGACCAAATCTCGCTCTCTCTCCTTCTGTTGAATCTCCAAACCTTCTTGGGAGGATCGGGTTTTTCCCTTTCTTCTTCCTCTTCCTCCTCCTCCTCCTCCTCCTCGTCGTCGTCTCCCTTCATGGAATTTGGAGCACCCTCTGCTTCCAAACCCCGCGCTTCTTCGCCTCTGGAGCCCAAGATCGAGCCATTCGGGGAAATCTTGGACTTATCCCCCCAGCCTCCGCCACCGGTTGCGGAAAAGCTTTTATCCTCCTCGTCGTCATCGTCCGGGGTTGCTGCGCCTCGGCCCCTGGAGGCTCTCCAGAGCGCGCCGATCCCGCCCTTCCTCTCCAAGACCTATGAGCTTGTGGACGATCCCTCCCTGGATCCGCTCATCTCGTGGGGTTCCACTGGGAGGAGCTTCGTGGTGTGGGATCCCGTCGAGTTTGCGAGGGCCGTTCTGCCCCGGAACTTCAAGCACAACAACTTCTCCAGTTTTGTCCGCCAGCTCAATACTTATGTGGGTATTGCGCAAAAACTTTGCCGGAGACGGCTCTTGTTGTTTGTATGTAATTTTTTCTTTCTTTATTTTATTTATTTTTTATCTTGTTCTTTCAGTCTATATTCTTATATTCGTCCTTTGTTGTTAACGAGCATTGGATTTTAATCAAATGATTGCCCCGATAGATTGATTACTGCTGACGCTTCTTTCTTAAAAAACTACTGCAATATTTATTGGTTACTCAGATTGATCTCTGTCAAGCTCGTGGAAGAATTGAACAACATGATTCTGCTGAAAATATCTTCCATGCTGTGCTTGAAAGTGCGGGCAATCTGTTTGATGGAGAGAACAATTATGAAGCCCTTGTTGAAGAACTTGGCAATAATGTGGAGTTCAGCAAGGTAAGCATTCTGTCCGCTAAATTACTGTGAACAGAAGGAGAATAAACCAATTGGATGATTTGTTTTTTTATTATTATTCTTGATGGATTCAGCAAGAAAATGTTAGCTATTTTCTGGTTTAACTATGCATGGATGATATCACGTCATAATTTCAAGTAACCGATAATGATGAAAATCATGGGGCAAGTGAGCTTTCCATGGAAATATAATGTGTTAGTTAGAAAATGGCCAACATGGTTATTCAGTTAATTAGAAGATGCAAGCAGGTTTTCCTTTAGATGAGCTTGTTTTAGCAAATTGTTTACTGCACTTCTCAGTTATATAAAACCATTTTAGGAAGAGTCAGCATTGCTTGAGGAAAAGTGTTACTACATGCTTCTTTAGACCATAACTATCAAATTTCAGCTTGTTACTGATGATGTCTGTGCATGTATGTAGGTGCATATGTGCACACATGGCGCTCATTGAACATGGTCTCTCATTTACAAGCATGTTGGTTCAGGAAATCACGTGTCCTAGCATCTCTTTTCTTCCTCATGTTTGTGTTTGTGTTTAGGCTATGTTTGAACTGATTGCATATTAATCATACAATTAGGATATGAAAATATTTTACAGGTTGCAACAGTGCATCAATTAAAAATCGAGAACATTAAATAATCCTTTGCATGCCTTGCTGTTTTAGGTGCCTTGAAACTTAGCATGGAGTAAAAAATAGCAGCTCTGAAACTTTCATATATAATTTGCTTACAAGGACAAAATAAAATCTCATGGATATAGTATTCAGACTATGCTCATATATCTGCCAAAGATATGTGTGCATTTGTGGTTCTGGGTTCAACCTACTTAAGCTGCAAAAGGGAGATTTGTTTTCATAGGCTGGTCTTGTCTGTTGGAATCTATGTTGTTCAAACTCTTGTTCTTCTATGCTTAGGTACTGCTTCAGTAGTATGATGACCAGAACAGAGAACTTAAAACTAAAATAGGAAAGAACAATTAGGGTTTATTATTTTCGAGCTCTGTTCACCTGAGTTGTGCATTAGTGAGTTGAATTTAATTAGCTGTTTCAACAGTGTCAAACAGGTGGAGCATTGACAGCTGTAGTTTTCAGATGACTTTTGAGCCAACGCATTCTCATTTTATACAACTTGAATGTAACACAAACATGCAAATTTGTAGGACACATCATAGTTGGTTCCAAATTTGAAAGTTTATAGAACTACCTATTATGAGAATGTTGCTTCCTACATTCCGACCTACTTTCACATCATTATCCTGTTTCCAAAAACGTGAAGCGGGAAAAGATCTTTGCATCATTTGTTTTCGTTAGCCTCTTGGACTCAAACCAAAGAAATATAATTTTGCAGGAGTACATGGAGATGTTGCGCCGTAACATCCGTCAGAGGCTAGAAACAGAGTCCAGACCAGAGTCTTGACTTGCATTCCACCTGCTCGGTGTATCACTGCTTTGCATGGACTTGGTGTATGAAGCCTGGCAAGCAAGAACTCGCAGTTCCGTGTTGCCAGCTTCCTATTGATGGCTACAGTTTTTTTTTTTTTTTTTTTTGGCTAAGAATGATGGCTACAGATTCCCATTGATGGCTACAGTTTTTCATGCAACATCCTTTATGTTCTGTCATGGGTTTCATTTTTTTTCTGACAATTGTATGGAGATCGTTGCTGGTGATGTGCATGATATAAAGTTTTGTACCATTTCAAAACTGTAACAAATAATTATTCTCGTTTGAGATGGTTCCATAAAAGTTTGAGGGTTATTAAATGTTTACTTATTTTTTTCTGTGTACCTTTCCCTCTTTCTTGAAGTGATGGAATAGATGCCAATATAATGTGGACCAAGTGGTCACCTTTGACCTTCTTTATGCTGGCTGCTTGGTGTTATGTACCTGACTAGTTTTCTTGTCTTACGATGTATTTTGGGTTTTGGCAGCTGGCCATTACCGGCCAGAAGGTTTGTTTACCTAGTTCACATTTCTTTTTATGAATTTTTTTTTAAAAAAATCTCTATTGCCAACGCTTAAAAGCGTTGGCAATAACACTATCCCGGCACAGGCGCATTAGAAGATTTTAAGCCTTTGCCGACGATTTAAAGCGTCGGTAAAGGTAAGGTAATGCCGACGCATAAAAGCGTCGGTAATCCCGGCACTAACACTATCCCGGCACATGCACACCGACGCATAAAAGCGTCGGTAATCCTTTGCCGACGCTTAAAATCGTCGGATATAAAGCCTTTGCCGACGCTTTAAAGCGTCGGTAAAGGTAAGGTAATGCCGACGCAGGCGAAAAGCATCGGAACGAAAATGGTCCACGCCCACCTGCCCGACAGTTTCGTGACGCTTTTGGACGCGTTGGATTAAAAAATACTGACGCTTATAAGCGTCGGTAAAAGCTCTGGAAAGCGCCGGGAAATACTATTTTTTTTGTAGTGGATTGAACTATGACATAGCTTTTGATCCAATGGCAATGCTTTCTGCAATCAATTGCCTCACAAAAAGAAGCCTTCTGAAATCAAACGAACACTAAACTATGTGAGCCTCAAAAGTTGCATCGATTAGGGTGCCCCTATTACTACATGGTCCTCTCCAGGCGTTCCTTTATTCCAGTACCTTTGTTTAAGATGTAGTTTCCATGATTCAGGCATGGGCGTGGAAACAGCTGTGACATACCTAATTCGGTATTGTTGTATCTGTTGTTGTTTCCTATCAGAAAAAAGAAATAATTTATTGTACAAAGAAGAGAGAATAAAAGTTGTATGAACGAGGTTCTATGTTGTAGAACACTGGTGCCCGACTATGGCAGTCACTAAAGATTTTAGTCATCCGTAGGAGTCAGATAATTCATATAGAAAGATTATGGCCGTTGAAATAGAGCATCTGCGAGTTATATTCCCTGATAAAACATGTATCCAAAAATATATTTTTTGATGCATTGTTTTCTCTTCGTTGGGTCCGATATGATCGTCGATGTAATGAATCTTTCATGCAACATATGATTGAATGGCTCGAGAAAGTAAGCAGTATTCAACCACAGAAAAAAGAATGATTGGAGGGCAAGCAGAGCCGGAGCCCAACCAATATAAAGTTGCTTTTGGTTTTCAACACAAGATGGAAGTGGAAGTAAGCATGTAAGCAGGGTAGTCTAAAAACAATGTAGCAATATGGGGAGCCACCGGTCGTCACTGAATTAAAAGATGTTGCATGGAATGAAGTTTACAGGTTAAGCAATGCTATGCCAAAAAAAATGTTGCATGGCTGACCTTTATTGATTTCTTGGGATTCCAAGTTCGGTTCTCCGATTGGCTGGTTTTGATTTCTTGGCTCTTGCTAGAGTTTTTGTTCTTTGTTGCCAGATACCTTTTTCTTGTGGAATTGGTGCTTTGATAAAAGTGCCCCGCAATTATGTGCACTTAGTATTCACTATTGGTTTAGTTCGAGGTTTTGCTTTCTTTCTTTTTTTGAAATTTATCAATCAATAAACCTTTTCTTGTTCGATCCATTTGGATCTTTTTTCTTATCCATTTGCCTTTCAATGTTTTTTTTGATGGTACAATCCAACTTTCAATGAACACAGAGCTTGGCTCAATTTTGCATCCTTACTATCGATTGCCCAGGGAAAGCTTTCGAAGATAAGGATCTTAAAATCAGCCAAACCGACAATAGTCAGATGAACATCATCATGAAGACTGATAGTGAAAGATGTCATATCGGTTAGACTCGTTTCAGAGCCTGATCATATGAGGCGGGTGTCTCCAAATCCTGTAAACGCGTTTTGGGTGAAAAACAAAACTAGGAAGGAGTCTGAGCAGTGCGTGTGCGCACGTGCAGGCCTCGAAACCGGACAATATATGGCAGAGAAGCCCCATGTTTCCCCCTCATGTGGTCCCCACGTGGGTACTGGGTGCCTCACGTGCCCCGCATAGGCGGGGGTGTGACATTTGGTATCAGAGCCGAGGACGACTCTAGTCCGAGGATGGGTGAATGAAAAATCACATATCGGCTAGACTCGTTTCAGAGCCTGGATATATAAGGCGGATTTCTCCAAATCCTGTATACGTATTTTGGATAGAAAACAAAATCGGAGAGGGGTCTGAGCGGCGCATGTGCGGGCCCCAGAACTGGACAGTATCTAGCAGGAGAGCTCCGTGTTCCTCCCTCATGTGGCCCCCACATGGGCACTGGGTGCCTCACATGCCCCGCAGGCGAGAGCATGACATTATGGTATCAGAGCCTACCTCTGGCTCATGTTGTTTTTGGCATATTCAAAAGAAAAAAAATTAGTTAATTAATTTATACTAATATTTTGATAGGAGAAATGAACAATAGAGAGGGGCAAGTCTTCGCAAATATTACAGCTAGGAGGATAGGTCCAAGAGTGAGAGGAGTTGCCAGGCAGCCAGCTGAGCAAACTTCTAACCCAGCTGCCACCCAGGCCAATTTTGCCGGAGTAAGTCAGGTGATGGCTCAACTTCTTCAGATGTAACGGCTAATACAATAGCAGATGCAACAGCTGATGCAGACCACTACCCAATCTACACAACCTATAGACTCCTACTATGAGCGGCTTTGGAGGTTGAATCCTCCTATGTTTGATGGTGGAGCCGATCCGTTGGCTGCTGGGATATGGATTCGAGGGATGGAAGAGATGTATGATGCTCTGCAGTTTTCCGAAGATGTCACGGTTAGGCTGGTTGTTCCCATGCTAAGAGAAAATGCACAGTTTTAGTGGACAACCATGAAAGCTGCAATTGAAGATGATGATCACCTGACTTGGGATGAATTCAAGAAATGTTCTATGAGCAGTACTTTCCTAAGTCGGTTAGAAGGACTAAGAAAAATGAATTCTTGCTTTGAGACTGATAGATAATATGACTGTACTTGAATATGCCAACAAGTTCAATGAATTGGGTTGGATCTGTCCCCAGTTTATGGAGGCTGAAAAGAGCAAGGCTAACGGATTTGAGCAAGGCTTGAACGGGGGCGTGACATTTGGTATCAGAGCCGAGGATGGCTCTAGTTCGGAGGTGGGTGAATGAAAGATCCCATATTGGCTAAACTCGTTTCATAGTCTGGGCATGTGAAGCGGGTGTTTCCAAAAATTGCAAACGCGTTTTGGGTGGAAAACAAAACTGGAGAGGGGTCTGAGCGGCGCGTATGCGGGCGTGCGGGCTCCGGAACCGGACAATATATGGCAGGAGAGTCTCATGTCCCCCCCCCCCATGTGGCCCCACGTGGGCACTAGGTGCCTCATGTGCGCCGCGCAAGCGGGAGCGCGACCGATAGCTGAGAGATTGTCTGGATTGGCTGCTTCCTTTTATCAATAAGAAAGTGAAAAAACAGAACGATTGATGAAAATAGTTCTAATAGGCATTCGAAGGTGCTGTGGGTGCACATGCATTTGGAGCATGCAATCATATAGTCCTGCCAAGAAAAGCAACAGGGCATGCAACCAAAGCATGCCTGCACGAGCCACATGCTTGCTTGCATAACAGGGAAGCATGTTGCCGACTCAAGGGTGAGCTGGATTTATAGAGAGCTGTATGTGCCTGGACGAGCCTATCTGAGTTGATTTTGCGAAGCTGATCTTTGCTTATGTCCTGTTGTTTAACAAATACATGCGTAAGTGATTATTGGGAAATCTTTATATGCATGCTTTTAAGGTTGACAAGGTTGTGTGTCTAGGATGTTGGCCACTAAAAGCAGTGCGAGTAGATGCATTGCAACAGGTTTCATGGTATTTGTATTGATGAGGTGTTGAACTATACTAGGCAGGATAATGTGAGTTCTGATTTAGATTATACATCTATGTGCTACAATTTCAGCTTGAGGCCCTATAAGAGGAGCATCTTTTGTATGTGTGGGAGAGTATAGGAAAATTAAAAGGAGAGATTCCATTTTTGAAGTTTAAAGAATTACTTGTCATATTTAGGGATCCAAAAGTGTTGGCATTCTATACTTTCTCAAAACTGGTGTTGCATTTCAGGAAGAATCATGTTCTTTTGTGTTTTTGCACATTATATCCAAAAATTAAACTAATATTTTGTAAGTCATTTGACGATATGTATAGAAAATCACAATGTAGCTAGTTGTTTTGTCATTATGATGCCCATTGAACTAAATTTTGGAGCAATTACTCCAACTTAGTCTGGCTATTCTAGGTCCAGAATAAATATATCAAATTTTATTTTCCACAAATTAGGAGCTTTGAATTGTGAAATTACTTATTTATTTTCTTTATTCTTTTTTTTTGAGATATGTAGTGATGGTTGCTCTATAATTTTGTATTCGAACATGTTTGGTATGTTATGTCGTGGATATGCGTGAGCAGCATATGTTTAAGCCAGCCTTGAGCTGCTTATTTGTCATATCTCACCAAACTTTGAGTGTTAAGCTCAGTTCTTTATACCATCCCAACCAAACTCTTTTCCTTTCTTATCATTAATATCCTTCACTCTCCATGACATAATTGCTTCCATTTATATGTGATTCCACTTCATTTCTTGAGAAAAAGTTCGACTTCATTTTTTTTTACTTATGCTAATAGAAGGGAAACTGCAACTTCTATATTTTCTCATCCTCTTCCTGTGTTTTCTCCAACCAAAGAAGATCACTTTTTCTAGAAGAACAGGCTTAGTTAATTAACTACTAGATTATCAACCATATAAGGTCATGAAATTCCTGATTACGGAAAAGCCAAAAACTATAAGTTTATCTTATCATATAGACATGTTCAGACATTCTTATGCCTGTTCATTGGTTTGTTGCACTGACATATATAATATGACATGAGTAGTTATAATTTTTCTTCTTTTTTTTAATCTTAAGCTACTTGTTTATTTTTTTAAAAATAAATTTCCCACTGTGTACTAGTTATGAATTTAGTTGATGTATTATTTAAAGGCTTGGCAACCGTTTTTACGTGAAATGCGGTTCTCTTAGGGAAAAGTCTTTTTTTTTGTTATCATTTTTTGGAGACTAGTATTACAATCCTCTTGGATTGTTAAATTCATGGCCTTATTCAAGCTCCATTGTATCACAAGGGTGGACCCTCTATAAGATCCTATGTAAATTTGATCATGGGCTGGGCTTGGGCATAGAAAATGTCAAATTTTACGTAGTCCTGGCCTGAAGCCCGATTAAATGAGTAGAGTGTAGGCTCAAGGCCCAGCCCATGATCAGCTCCGATCCTAACATATGCACCCTAGCACAATTGGACTGTGTATGAGGAAGCCTTGAAAACAAACCCTGTTCTAGCCAAAATGATGATAAGTGGAGTGTTTTATTCTCTAGGAGATTGGATTGCACAGGTGGATGCTCTTTTAGATTATTGATTAATCATAAAATATATTGCTGTTTCATGTCCATCTAACTTGTGTTCTTGTTCATATCTTGATGGAGTGCTATGAAGGAAAACCACCTTTTGAATTTGACTGTGTTCATATGTTCAGATCTGGTCTTGTTGGTTTTTCTCTCCATCGGTCCCTTTCTCATTACTATTACCAATCCTGTGAGGTAGCTAGCTTCTAGCATTTTTTGATATATCTGATAGCAATTGCTGCTTGTTGTCATGACTAATTTGGTGTATGAGAAATTGAGATGAGCTATGGTCTTCCAGGTTCTTTTTCCTTCAGGACTGCTGGGTGTTTCCTGCTAAAGCGTTGTTTGGCCAAACTGCTTGGGCTGCAATGTGGAACAGCATTTACCATGCAGTCCTGGGATTCTTGCGTTTTGAATCACCAGCTAACGTATTCAGTCAATCGAAGGCTACATTTTGGCCAATGCTAACTGTATGCAATGTTCTCCCTTGATAATTTATGCAACTTCATTCTTGTTATGTTCCAATCTTTTTATGAACCAAATGCTGCTTTGCCTATCCAATGATTGAATAACAAACCTAACAGGCATGCATATTGTGAGATACGGGGTCTTAATATGGGAGGAACCGGACAGAGGATCGCGATGGCGATCCTCTCCGGCTCCTCCGGGATCAATCGGGGCAAGGTGCCGCAGGCATCCCGCGGCACCCCCCCTCCGGTCAAACCGCGGCCAATCACAGCTACGGATCACGCTCGACCGCCGCGATTTTCGCGACGGAGGGCCGTTACGAGGGGATAATAAAAACCCCTCTTCTCCTTCCCAGTTCACCACCGAGCCCCTCTCCTCCCTCTCCTCTTCCTCTCCTCCCTCAGTTCTTGCCTCCCGAGTGACCGGCGAGCTCTCCCGGCCGAGTACCGTCCGAATCCCCTTGCGGCCTTCCCCTGTTTCTGGATCTACCTCCCCTTCGGAAGGTGCCGTCGCCGCCGCCGCTTGACACCGGATCGAGCCTTCCTTGGCCGAGACCCACCACCTCCGTCGACCGCCGGTGAGCTTTCCTCCTCCTTGCCTTCGTTCTATTGCCAAAAGCATTGATTTTTTTCTCCTCTGTTTCAGCCCCAGCAACCGAGACCATCTCGGTTGCTTCTCCTCCCTGTCGGCCACTGCAACGGCCGCCAGCCGCCATGGTGGCCGGCTGGCCATCAACCGAGGGGTGGCCTCTGGCCAGCCAGGCCGGCCACCCCGCCGGCTCCCTCTCTCTCTTCCGTCTCTCCTACTTCCCCTGTCCGTGGGGGGTTTGGGGAAGGAGGCCCATCGCGGGCCAAACTGGGCCCGTTGGGCCCTATCCATTGCAGGCCCAACTTGGGTCCAGTCTAGTCTGGTTGTGCCTAGTTGGGCAATACCTTTGTGGGCCCAACTTGGGCCCAGTTCAGATCCGAACCCGGAACCTGAACCCGAACTCGAACCCGGAACCCGAAACCCGAATCCATTTGGCCAATAAATAGAATTTTTCAGTTCAGCCCTTGGCAGTATATTATTTTACAAAAGGGTATTTTGTAATTTGTATTTGATCCCTATAGGAAAGATTTATTACATAAAGGCCCTCAACTATATTTGTTTAGTCCCTTTACTCAAGTTTTATTATAGAACAATACTATGTAATTAGATATTGGTTCTTGCAATAGACTTTATTGCATAAATGAACAAATTAGAGGCCAACTTTGGGAGGGCCCTATTACGCTGAGTCTATGCGGGCCCATTAGGCCGTGTCCGATATGGGCCCTATCGGGCCATGCCCATTATGGGCCAACTTTGGTCCCTGTTGAGCCGTGTTCAGTAGTATTACTTTTCGTTTTGCTTAGCTCTGAAATTTACAAAGAAATTAATTAAATGTTAACAGGTAAACCTGATCCGCCTACCTGAAGTAGGAATTAAGCGAGAAGAGGTAAGTAACTTAATAGTTTAAGTATGATTTCTAAATTATTTGATAAATAGATTAAATTTTGATATATGTTTTGTATTCTGTAAAATGGGTCAAGCATATTAAATTCTATTTGAAAATTTTGTGGTATGCTCTGAAATCTGCAAAATATGACTGGATAATTTATAAAATCTATTTTTCTATATATATGCATTCTCAGCATGGCTATGATCTGTTCTGTTCTGACCCCGCCAATGAGAATTATACGTTGGACCTATCGACTTGTAATCTGTGAGGAACCGGTTTCGACACCGCGCCACCGGTGATTAGAATAGTGGTTTTTGGACACCGTTGCCACCGGTGACTAACAATAGTGGTTTCTGACACTTTGTGCAACTCATGCCACTGGGTTACGTGGCCGTAGCCTATCATGTTGAGATTCTGGTATCAGATTTTTGAAAAAATGATAATAAGTTTTGAAAACAGTAAAACGATGTTATTTATGATTTATTCCAGACATTATCCTGTATTTTGATCTGATATGCTCTGACCCCTCTTTAGGGTATTTTGTTGCTTACTGGGCTAGTGTAGCTCATTATTTTATTTTTTCTGTTTTTCAGATCCAGAGGCTTGATCGCATGGGATTGGGGAGTGCGTTAGATTTTCGACGATTCCTTTAGTTTTTGGTCCTTTAGTTAAATTAGCTTAGACATTTGAATTATGTTGGCATATGCTATTTTGGAATTTTGTAAGTCTGCTTTTGAATAACTTTAATTATTTATGTTAATTTTAAGCATCTGTGATTAACCCTTAAATAAGTTTTGAACATCTGTATTTGCTCCGATATGTTCCGATGCTTTGCACATGACCTGTGCGGCTTGCCGTGCGGGCGTGCGGCGTCTGCCGCCTCGGGCTCGAGGCGTGACATATCAAGTGTGAGAACCGTCTGAGTTGATCATAATGCCTCTTGATTCAAAGATCGGTATTATGAAAGGCAAACTTGAAATAATTATAGTTTGACCTGACTGCCTTGCCTCAACTTAAACTCTCACCCATACGGCGGATTTGTGAGTGATTGGTAGACCACTCAACATTGCTTTAAATTTAGTCGCTATTTAAGGGCTAGTCTGGTGTGGACATTATGGAGAGTGCAGTATGTTACTGAAACTATGATGTGCATCATGAATTAATGAAATTCATCAAGTTAACCCATTTTGTCATCAAAGTTGTAGTTTTGATCTCACTTTGTTCAGTTACATAATTTGTATGATGCATCAGCATTTTTGGGTTGACAATTGGGGTGTTTTGGCTCGACAGGCAGGGTGGAAGATTTGGCCTTTTGCTCGCTTGATTACTTTTGGTGTTATACCAGTAGAACAAAGACTTCTTTGGGTGGACTGTGTGGAGCTGGTGTGAGTGATCATATTATCCACGAAAGCAACTCGCTAGCCTGCTCAGCATAATGATTATAATTTTCTATTTTTTTGTTTTTGGTATTAATCCCTTAAGCTGACGGTAAGGTCTTTATTTTAAGACTAGGCGTGGGATATTTTTCATTACAGTAATTTATGTCCTTTTCTTGTTTTTAGTTATTCAAATGAGATATCTGAAGCCAGAAATTTAGAGGCAATATCAGAAATTCAGAGCTGCCATGGCAACCAACTTCAAAATCTTCGTTGCAATTAATTTTCTATCTTTTGCCAATTATTCTATTCATAATAGGGTTCACCATTTAGAAACATAGCTCTTTGTTTTAATACACTGACGATTTTCAACAGATTGCATGCCATTAACATGCATAATAGGGTTCTACCTTCCTATTATCATTAAATGAAGCTTATATACAAGTGATTCTATACATGCACAGCGGTGATGTATTGCCCTGCTGTCCAAAGAAAAGGAGGCATGATATGTAATTAGAATGAACTAAGGCGTCATTGCTTCTTCTTTTGCTTGATGCTATTCTTTGTTATATTATACTCCATGCTAACATCCAGTGCGTGGGCACAGCTCTAAGAAATTTGTGCTTAAATAATTTTGATCAAATATCTTAGGAAATAGACTGATCTAGAGGCAGATTTATGAAAAATTGTTGGGACTCCTGCACCTAGACATGGTGTGAGGGGATGCGACATGTGTGTGTACAGTGGGATCTAGCTGGTCCGAGATTGAAATGAATAAACAAATATTATGTGGGGCGAGCACCATAGTACAAGGTGGGATTTTTTTTGCCATATTTTCTTTTACACCCATTTTAGAAGGGAACCCAAAGTCAAATAAACATAGAACTTCTCAAACTAACGGAATATGTCAATTTTGTAACTTAAAAAAATAAAAAAGAGAAAAATTTCATGCGCCAATAGAGACTATGTGGGAAGAAAGACCGTCGCATCATCTTTCTTCCTCGTTAAGTGATGAGTGTGTATCAAGAAGCTAATGAGTGTCTATTCCTTCTATGATGCCTGCCCCATATGATATTTGTTCGGAATAATACCCCCATTTAAACATTTTCACTCAAACTCTTCTGCTTCCGCTTCGACTTGATGGTCTATCAACCTTCGTGGCACGTCTTCTATCATAGTTGGAGTGCCTCTGGCATTTTCAAAGTCCGTCGGGGCAGTGAGAATTGTAAATGTAACTAAGTGGGATGTTTTGTTGGGCAAATTTGTAAAAGAGAAGGAGAGATATGATAGATATCTTTCTTCTTTTCTGAATTTAATAGATAATGATATAATAGATTAAAAACTAATGAAAATTTTGTATATTAATAGTATATTATAATATTAGTATAAAAAAATATTTTAAAAATAATTAGTCTCATATATCTTTTACTCTATTTCAATTATCTATTCTATTGCATTTTCAGAGCAGTTGGAAAAGGAGAAAAAATTGTATCCCACATAAAAGGTGAAATTATAAGAATGGATTTAAAGAAGATGAAAGTTAGTAGTATAACAACTACCTTGCTAGCTATAAATACTATAAAACATTTATAATCTAGCATGTAACCCATGCGACACGAGGTATCTTTTTCTAAATAAATTTATACCTCTTCTACTATTCTAATATTATAATAATAATAATATTTTAATATTATAATAAGTTAAAATTAAAGTTAAATTTAATATAATATTATAGAATATTATATTATTATAATAATAGAGTTTCTATCAGGTTGAGTCTAATTTTATATTCTCTCTTGTATACATTTTGCCAGTTTAGGCTCAAAATTGTGTGCAGTGTACTTTTTATTATTATAATTATAAATTAGCAAGGTAGCTAATTTTAGTTATAGCTTGGAATGCTACAAAGCTGCAATGCCGCAACTCCTGCTAGGGCGTCCAAGAGCAGGTTATATTATAGTGTTATTTTAATATATATTGTAGAGCGTTGTGCAATTTAGTTTTTAGTATATTTATACGTAACATATATCTGAGGCTGCACCCGATGCGATATAGTTGAAGCTGCATGCTGTACATCGTACGGTATTTTAATATAAACATTGAGGGTTTCCCTGCTAGTATGGAACAAATGTTAAGCCTTTTAGGTAACACGAAGTGCCAGTTAATTTCCGCACTGGTGGGAACCCTTCCTTCTTTTATTCTTAAAACTCTCAGTCGATGCATGTCTAGGGATGGCAAATAGATCGGGTCGGATCGGATGCGGATCAGGTCAAAAATTTATTAACCCCAATCCAATCTATTTATTAAGCAAAGAAAGGACTAAAATTTCTAGTAATTCTAATATTCAAATTTATCTCTATGCAGGACTAAAAATGAAATTCTATTAGTCAAATGCTTGTGGATTAAAGTCCAATCAAAGAAAGGACAGGGTGTTAAGTTCCTCCATAAATTAAGGTTCCAAATTAGAACATCTGAGTTGCTCCAGGGGGACTTTAGAACATTTCTTTGATCTGATGACAGTAATGTATTTCATTTATTTCTAAGCTATGTGCATTTTGAACTAGAGCCTTGATATTTGACTTCCAACTTTTTCAGAAACTGCAAACAAAATAAAAAACAAGATTGAACTTTCTTCATACAAAACATGGAGAAGCTGGTTATGAAACATCATGGTGGCATCCCCCGGTGGTTTCCCATTGCAACATCATAGAAGATGTCTTCGATGAAAGGGAGAAAATTTTCAAAATGTAGATCCTTCTTTCAACATTTTTCTTTCTTATTTATACAGCTTCTTCATATTTACTAGCTCAAACAGGTATTCTTCATTCCTAATACCTGCCTGCTTCATTTGCAGGGCAGAAACATCCTTTTAAGTATGAAAAAGCAAAGTAACTAACAAATACGAAAGTTCCAATATAAGGGACGCAGCACATAGTGATACAAGGCAAAACTTGCGTCCGAAAATGTATATCTATTAAAATAACAAAGAAATGCTACTTCAGCTCAACTGACCTGGTAGCAAATTCAGTGCCTAAAACTAATACTTCAGCTTGAATGGCATATAAGTATTGGCCTTGAGTACAGCTTGGAGGTCAAGCTTGGATGTATCAAACTTGATAAATCAAATGGCATACAGCAGGAGAATTCTCGAATTCTCCTGTTGTATTCCTTAGGAAAATACTACAGATATTTCAAGTATGGCAGTCAATGTTCATATTCGAAGTCCAATTCCAGTGAGCAGATATATTTATTAAAGCATAAAATTGGTGTTTGCATATTCGTTACTATGATCAATGTCATGATTAAAAACAAAAAGTTTACACGTCCGTGCATGTGAGCACGGATCTCAAGAAGTGGTTCAAAATGAGGGGAAAACAATAGTTAGAAATTCCATGTTCTTTAATTAGATTAGAACTAATAAGTTCCAACTGGTTGTTAAGATTCTCTAAGGATTTCGGATGGACCTTTAGAGTATTCAAGAATCCAAATTTCACTTAAAGCAAATTTTAGAAAGTTCAATGTTACATTAGAGTAAGATTGAATCCTTTTAGAATCTCCATTGATAGTATCATCATAGGAGATCATTTGTTATCCTTCTATTTAATAAAAGGAAGAACAAGAGACAAGCGTTCCTCTCAAACAGAAAAGGTTCATAAAGCCCCATATTGTTTGATTACATAATAGACAAAATGTATACACAGCGGCAGCAGTGATGCAATGCAACCAGAGGACTATTCCTCAGCTGGTAGATCCATTCGACATGGAAGATTATGGATGAACACACCACGTCCATCTAAATACATAGCTTCCTTGCGTAGCATTCCAGCAATCTGATTGTAAAAGATTAGTTTGGGACACCTCAAGTTCACTAGGAAGTCCAGGGGAAATTTGCAGTTTTTATTATAATTTTCTTGCTGATCTGATGATAATTATGAGCTTTTTTATAATCATATTGGTTAATTGGATTTTTAACTTGTCATCTGGCATTTCAATCAGGTAATCTTTTGGCTGGCTTTTTGATGAGCTATAACAGATTGCAGCAAGCAATTAGAATCCTTTAATTTGTGTCAGATTAGGAGTCCTATTTCTATTGGCATCTGAAGATGTCGTAATTTAATATTGTAATAAATCGGAAAAGTTATAGTTTCATCGGGATTGGGGTCTTGATTTGGTTCCAACTTCTTAACATGCACTTCTAATGGGAGCAGCACTGAATGGAAATATCAATAAAATTTTACAACACTTTCTCCCCTTCCCTCAAAGGTTTAACTCATGAAGTAATAGCATCTTCAAATCTCGGTGCAAATTCAAACGTTCTTTCAGTAAATGGTGATATGCCCATCTAGTTATCATTTCATATTCTAATTAAAATTCTTATCAAACTTACAGATTTTCTTGAATCCGTTCCGCACCCATTCTAAAGCAATCTACATCCTAGATTCTTAATGATCACAACAAGAGCCATCTCCTGAAGTAGAAAGACCCTTGAACCAAAACTATAGAATCTCTCTGAAATCTAACATCAGTCCTATCTGCATTCACATTACATGGAGCCACTCTCCAATTTTGGAATGATGTTTTACTGTATTCAGTTTGGTTTCAGTTTTCTGGCACTTTTTTTGGGTGGATAGGAATTTTGTTTATCTAAATATTCTATTTCTCACCAATAGTGCGAGGGGTATCCACATCCGCGTAAGTTGTACGTGCACATCTAAAAGAATTAGAACACGTGATCTTCATGTCACGATCAAATACACATGCATGGACACGTAAGAGGGAATCTAGGGGTTGCTAAGCTAGTCCTCTTTCAGCTGCACACAGAAGTTTCTCTCACCAATGAGGCACTGACATGGCATTACATGGCTCAACGTCCATGCCCCTCATGAATTATGCATGCCAAGACCGTCACGCCACATCAACATCAAGAAACTTTTTATATTAGTGGTCAATGAAGTATGGCGTTACTCTTTAAACAAATTTATATGGTCTATCCAGAGGTGAGAAAAAACAAAGGCAAGAAGTGCGTCTCACTCCTGCCAATACGATGGTCTGTTATAATATTTTGTGGTGAAATAACGCAACTATCAAATTGCTGACATACAGCAGGATGTTGTGTTGATTTCCAATCCCTTCTGCCATCTTGCAATCCGCAGCACAACCAGCTGCAACGTAAAACTATCTTCCGGTGTTCCAATCTCTTGGATCGTTACTCTTTCACAAATCGAGGCCTGGCAGCTAGTATATGGAGCAAACGATGATGTTTTTTTTTTTTTTTTTTGGATGAACCGGATATATTACACCGTGTATAGATGCATCTGATGTCATAGGCCCCTGGAGTAGTTGGCAATTGATGCGATATGTCTCAGCCCTTTCACCTCAATTCCCTGTGCGTTGTTTGTCCACGGAAAGGTGCAGCCATCCATCCAAGTAGGTACGGATTTTTATAATCAACCCGGACAAATCGGCCAGGCCAAGGACCTTGAGGCCCCGATAGTGAAATAATTTACTCCATGGTAGGTGAGGGCAGGAAATGATGGCCATAAACAAAATTTTAGAGATAACATAACGGTCTGTTAAAATAATTCTATATTAGTTATTATTATTTTTTTATTAATATAATTTTGTTAAAAAAAATTATATCACATAATAACTTATATCAACGAGTATTATTTTTTTATTAATATGATCCTATATTAGTCTATATTACTTTTTTGTATGAAGTTTGTATACGAGTATATATAACTTCTGAGATGTATTAAATACTTTGTAACACAAAAAAAAAAAATTATTTTATTTTTTTATTTTCTTCTACAAATATTTCAGCAGTAGGTAGGATTCATATTTCAAAATCTAAAAGAAAAGTATAATATTATCTCTAATTTTAAGATAATGCTAAACATGCTGAATAGGAGTAAGAGAAACAGAAAAAGAAGCCAATAATTAGAAACGATATCTGGAGCAAACCCCATGGACCTTCTTTTGCTTCCACTTGACGGTCGATTAACCTTGGTGGCTTAGGTCAGCTATCGTGATCGGAGTGCTGTTGGTGTTTTTAGAGTATTTTAATATAAGCACTGAGGGGCTCCCTCTGGCATGGGAAACATGCTGAACTTTTTGGGTGACACAACGTGCCGGTTGCCGGTCGTCCCCCTTCTTTTATTGTTGAAACCGTCGGTGGATGCGGATAACGAGGTTTTCTGTGAAAGCAAATAATATTTGGAACATGATAGATTTTGGTACATCACTTAAGGTTGCACGGGGTCCGCTCCCTCCCATGGGTCATAGTACTAGCTGCATGAGAGTTCACAACCACGATAGATTTATTTGACAAGAACAAATAAATAAATCAGTGAGGTCCGATTGTCAGTTTCCAATGAAGAAAAATTCTCTCTCTCTCTCTTTTTCTTTTTTTTTTAAAGACGAAAAATTCTCTCTAGTAAATTTAAAATTATTTTTTCTTCCTCAAAAATTTAAATAAATAAATAAAAATAGTCCTATAGTCCTTCTTTCTCTCAAAAATAATAATATGAAAACCAGCTAAGCAAATTATAGAAATTTTCTACATTTAACGTTGCAAATGACTTTTACTCCATTAAAGTTGCTGGAAAAAAAAAATTTGTCATTTCCACCCATTGCAGCAGCAGCCTGCAGCCATAGTTATAGAATATTTTGGGATGCACATCGGCGCCAGATTTTCCAACTTTTGCGAATAGCTCTCCTCAAGCTTGCAGTGGTAGCCTGCTGAGCTTTCTCATGAACTGGAGGGTAGATATGAGAACGGGTGCATGCGTGCGTCCCCTTAAGCAGTACTGGTCTTCGTTCTCATGAAGGTGCTCATGGTCTTCGTTCAAGCAGTACTGGTTCGTTCTCATGGTCTAGTCATTGCCTTTTTCATCATCTTGTGAAAACATCTCTTGCCCACTGTACGCTAACAGCAACTGCAATGCTTTTGGTAGAACGGGACCACACTTGAGAAGAACGCCGGGAGTTGTGGCAGGTTCTAATAAACAGCGCTCCTTTCCCTTTCAAACCTTGCTATTTATTTCTAATTATGGTCCAGCAACTAATAGCGAAGATGGAATATCAGAAATAGCCAAGAAGGAATACCAACCAAACCACTGACTCTCCTGACATAGCAACTTAATTTTCTCGCTAGGCAAGAGAGATTGCAGAGAGGAGTTCAAGCAGGATTAGAGCACTGGATACATACGAGGATCTGAACTCCATGGAGATTGGACCATGTTATAGTGGGCATCTGGTGTTATTTGAGCACAAATGTGATTTCATTTTTCACAGAAACAACTCAACAAATAAGCGATTGACACACTGGTCCTATATTTATTGTTCTTCACCTTTTCAGGAATTAGTCCAGATGGGCGCCCAGAAGATTGCATTTGTGGGTCTTCCCATGCGTACCATCACAAAGAACTCTTGTAAGAGAAATTGATGCAGGCATCCACTTCAAATCTTCTACCCACGATCTCAGCCGCACCTAATTTGAAGAATCCAGCTAAAGAAGGAAAGACCAACCAAGGAGTCCACTCCAAATCTTCTACTTATGATCTCAGTCTCCACCTAATTTGGAGAATCCAACCAAAAAAGGAAAGGCCAACTAAAGCGTCCACTTTAAATCACCAACCTGGGATCTCAGCCACATCCAGCCAAAGAAGGAAAAGTCAATCAACCCATTGAATATTTTCAACATTATATTAGAATTATTGCCCTAAAATTTTGCTTCAGCTAACCCATTGAATCTTTTCAACATTTTTAGAATTATTGCCCTAAAATTTTGTTTTATTTTTCTTGTTTTTTTACTTATGTGTGACTCGCCCTTATTATATAAAGGCCCCACTCCTTTGTATTGGATTTATTGAAGTTTTGAGTTAAAAAAAAAAATGTTCCGCAAATTCTCTTTTAGTGTGATCACAAGAGAGTAACGTGCTTGCTCTTCCCCTTTTATCCTTCTTCAAAAGCGACGTGCTCGCCTCGACCCGTTTTCCCTACGTCAAGTGGTATCAGAGCAAAACGCTCCCCCTCGAATGGCCGGTGCCACCAACGGATCGGGGGGCTCCAACTCCGCGGACGGTACTCCGAGAGTGTTAACCATTGAAGCCTTCGGTGCGTCTCAACGGATGATGTAACAAGATTTGAAGAAGGTCCAGGAAGCTTTGATGATGATAACTTAAGCTCTTGGACTTGCCCAAATCTATGACAACAGCTCTACTCCAGCACCTGCTAGCTCCTATCATTGGAAGACAAATTTGTCGTGAGGATTCAACTCTTAATATTGGACGTAGAGAACTAACCAGTACTGCTTGAACGGAGACCATGAGCACCTTCATCAGAATGAACACCAGTACTGCTTGAGGGGACGCACGCATGCGCCTGTTCTCATGTCTGCCCTCCAGTTCATGAGAAAGCTTAGCAGACTACCACTGCAAGCTTGAGGAGAGCCATTCGCAAAATTTGGAAAATCCGGCACCGATGTGCATCCCAAAATATTCTATAACTCTTGCTGCAGGCAGCTTCTGCAATAGCTGGGGAATGACAAATTTTCTTTTTTTTTTTTCCAGCGACTTTAATGAAGTAAAAGACATTTGCAATGTTAAATGTAGGAAACTTCTATAATTTGCTTAGCTGGTTTTCATATTATTATTTTTGAGAGCAAGAGGGACTATAGAACTATATTTATTTATTTATTTAAATTTTTGAGAAGGGAGATTAATTTTTAATTTACTAAAGAAAATTTTTCTTTATTGGAAATTATAAATGACAAACGGATCTCACTGATTTATTTATTTGTTCTTGTCAAATAAATCTATCATGTACCAGATGTTATTTGCTTTCCCACAGAAACACTCGTGATCCGCATCCACCGACGGTTTCAAGAATAAAAGAAGCGGGACAACCGGTAACCGACACGTTGCGTCAACCAAAAAGCTCAGCATGTTTCCCATGCCCCTTAGTGCTTATATTAAAATACTCCAACCAGCAGCACTCCAATCACGAGAGCAGACCTAAGCCACCAAGGTTAATAGGCCGTCAAGGGAAAGCAGAAGAAGGTCGATTGGGCTTGCTCCAAATATCTTTATTCTTTCTGATTATTGGCTTTCTTCTGTTTCTCTTACCCCTATTCAGCATGTTTCAAGTTATCTTAAGATTGAAGATAATAGTATACCTTCCTTTTAGGTATTGAAATATAGATTCTATCGGTTGTTGTAATATTTATTAAAAAAAAAGATAAGTGAAAAAAAGTAATTTTATTTAGATATTTCAGTGTATTTAATACATCTCAAGAGTTATATATACTTGTATATAGACTTTATACAAAAAAATATAAGCTAATATAGGATTATATTAATAAAAAAATAATACTTGCTGATATAAATTGTTATGTGATTTCTAAAATTATTCTAATAATATCATGCTAATATAAAAAATAATAGTGACAATATATAATTATGCTAATAAACTGTTACATTATGCCTAAAATTTTACTTATCCCTATCATTTTCGGCGCTCACCTCCTGCAGAGTAAATTATTTACTATTGGTGCCTCAGGTTCCTTGGCTTGGCCGACTTGTTCGGGCTGATGATAGACATCCATGCCTACCAGGATGTATCGTTGCACTTTACCATGGACCCAAAGGGAATTGAGGTGCAAGAGCTGACCCATCTCACATCAATTGCTAACCACTCCAAGTGCCTACATAATGAGAATTAGATATAATGCCATCCGCCAGTATCATGATTTGCACGCATGAAAACATCCAACCTTCAAAGATTTGATAGAATCCAGAATGGGACCGGAAAATGGACAGAATGGTGAAAACCTATTTTAATATAAAATGTTTCTTGATGTTGATGCGGTATGACCGACTTGGCAGGCATAATTCGCGAGGGCAATGATCGTTTGAGCCATGGAGGCAGCCCAATATACTTTGGGGACTAGGGCAAATTCAATGAGTGAGATTTTTTTTTAATAATAAAAAATTTTAATAAGTATAAAATATTTAAAAAAATGATATGGAAATAGATAGCTGTCAAGTACACTATTTCAACAAAGATGCATGGATCTAATAGACAAGAAGCTACTTCAGTTTAATATAATTTTTGAATGAAAGCATGAAAAAATAATTACTTTAAAAGAAGGCCCATGAAACTGATTAAATAACTGATTCAGTTTACCATGTCAAGCAAGAGCAGAATAGGAAAAGGTTATCCCATGGCACTTCATGGTCAAGGTAAAGGAAAGAATTTGTCCAGAAAGAGACCGCCCTATAAGAGAAAGTAAGTGCTTATGGGAAATTCACTCCATCTAATTAATAAAAGTCCCATCCCACCATCTCCCCTTCAAGTGAGGACCCAAGCAGCAACTGCAACATCACAGCACAGCAGCCATTCAATCCCCCCTCCCTCCTTTTCTCTCTCTACCACCCAAAAGGGGAGAAGAAACATAGAGGAGAAAATTAAAAGAATCTCCAACCTCCAAGAAGTCCATCTCCAATCCCCCTATCTTTCTTCCTGATGGCCCAGCTGGATCGGGAGTAATGTGAGGAAAGGAAAACCAAGACCAAAACCAAAAAAGAGGAGGGATGAAAGCTAAGAGTGGCTTCAGACATGCGTATCAAGCTAACCAAATCCCTTCTCTCTCTTTCCCTCCACCCAAAACAAAACTACTGTCCCCAACTTCCCAAATTACCCCTCTGCAGGCCAGGAAACTCTCCACTTCCCTTCCATCAAGGGGGAAAGACTCGTAGCCAGCTCCTGTTCCCATTTTATATGGGGCCTTTGCTTCCTTTTGGTCACGATAGACACAGAAAGCAGGATAAGGAACCTCCCTCCTCCCCCCCTCTCTCTCTCTCAATCTCTCTCTCTTCTCTCCTCTCTTTATTTCACCGTAAGTTGGTGCCTTTTTGCCTTCTTCCATTCTTATGTGGTTATCTTCCCTTTGCCTCCCGGAGGCCTTCCTTTGGGCCGAGGCCCGGCTCGGGCCGGCCCTGTTAAGCAGCACAGTTGTTTAATTCCAAGATAAAGAAGAAGATCGACAGACTTGATGGAGAACATAAGGGCGTCAGGATTGTCTACTTTACTTCAATTCATGTATCCCAGTTTAGCTAAGGCCTGTTCCGTACCTTAAACTCAATCCTATCCAAACAAAACCAATGATAAGAATCATGTATCGAAACGAAGGCCTAGGCCGCACTTCGCCGCATCTAGCCAGCCTTCTAAAAAAATTGATTGAAGAACCTATTTTTCTTGGAAGAACCTATTTTTCTGTTTCCTTATTTGATTAAAAATTCACAAATTTGAAAATTTCCATCAAAAAGTTTCATCTTTTCCTTCGGTTTTGCTTGCAATCAAGCATAAATACAACTATTTGCTTTAGTAAAACAAAAGAAAGGCAAGCTAATTTTGACTATAAATAAAGATGATGATTACATACTGATGGGAGGTAAAATGGATCATCCTACTCCAGCATGGAACCACCCAAACCCCGCCGAGCGAACCGACCTCGACCCAAGAAGGTGACCTCGGCCAAAAACCGAGGCGACCTCTGCCAGAGACCGAGCTGACCTTGGCCGAATACCGAGGTCAACTCGCCAAGCACATGTCACGGCCTCTAAGCTTGTTTGACCTCGGCCCGAGGCCGAGCCGACCTCAGCCCTGTCAACCTCAATCCTGCTGCCTCCAAATCCTCATCGAAGATCCCACGGATTCTTAGGACAAGACTGGAGAAATATCTCCTAAATCCTCATCAAAGACCTCGCGGATCCTCAGGACAAGACTGAAATGATGTTTTCCGGATCCTCCGCCGGCGGGATTAGTCTCCGTGATTCGCGCCGCCTCCAGCTAATGGTCAGCTGATCACAGCTCAGCCCAAAGGCTGCACGTAACATCCAAAACCCTCACCCTATAAGAAAGGAGGTAGAGAAGTTGTCCATAATTTACTGAGTACTCGGTATAACTCACGAAAAGGTCCTCGGTAAGCAAGAAAAAGACAAGAGAGGTTATAAGAAAGCTATTCTAAACCCCTCCAAAAACTAAACTTAGTCATCGAAGGGCCTTCGTCGGAATCTCCGACGAAGGCTTCGTGCAGGTACACCGAAGCGCAGGAGGTGGCACCCTCTTTCTCCCCCCAGCAGGCCTCTTCTCGGCTTCCTCCAACGTGTTCACCCTCAAGCCAAATATCAACCACAACACATACATTATTATGCAAAACTAAACAAAGCAACAGATAAAGGAAACATAGGATAGGCAGGACCTAAAACCATGTGTTATTCCCCCCGAGCCGAGGCCTGATCCGTAGGGAGATAGGACTAGCCCAACCAAATGTGCTCATGCTCTTCGTTCAAGCAGTACCGGTCCTCGTTCTCATGGTCTAGTCATTGTCTTTTTCGTCATCTCGTGAGCAACGTTTCGGATGTTGTTGGGTGGTGGTCCCCATCTCCCACATGCCATAAAAAACTGCCAAGCGTTGTTGTTGGTCGCTCATACCTGAACAACAAGTTTCATTAAAAAAAAAAAAAGAGCCAGGGTTCGCCGGTTGCGTGAGTCACAGGTGCCGCCTCCCATCACACTATAAAAACATTCTACAAGAGTTCAGCCAAGTTAAGACATCCAAATTTATCTACTCTTAGTTTTCTTCTTCCTCCTCCTCCTCCCAGTTGTGCTTGAGTAAGACATGGAGGAGTCATTGGAGTGCCTTGTCGAGAGGGTTAAGCAAGAGGTTTTCTCTCCCTCCGCTGACATATACTCCTTCCTGCCATCGTCTGCCTACGAGACTGCATGGGTAGCCATGATACCCAATCCTGAACGACGCCGTCGTCCAATGTTCCCAAACTGTTTGATTTGGATGCTTCGAAACCAAAACGATGGAGGGTCATGGGGAGAGCTCGATCTCACCATAGACTGCCTCACTGCGACTCTGGCTTGTACTATTGCGCTCAAGACCTGGAACGTTGGCTACATAAATATAGAGAAAGGTATAATTAAGTCGTTTTTCTTGTTATAGTTCTCGATCCCCAGTGGCTGTACGTAGTTATACCTCAATATGTATGTAGTTACAATAACTGCGTACACATATATGTAAGTGTGTGCAGAGTTAATATAACTGTGTGCAGAAACAATATAACCATCTACAGGAATCAATAAAAGTGCGTGAAATTTACGTGTATGCGGAAATATCATATAAAAATATTTATGCAGGACTAAAATAAAATTCTAATAGTCAAATGATTGTGTATTAAAGTCCAATAAAAAATGGACAGAGTGTTATTTAAGTTCCTTCCTAAATTTAAATTCCAAATTAGAACATTTATTGCTCCATGACGACTTTAGAACAGTTCTTTGATGTGACAATAGAAATGCATTTCATTTATTTTTAAGCTGTGTACATCTTGAGTTAGAGCTTTGACATTTGTCTTCCAACTTTTTCAATTTTTTTTTTTTCAAAAAACAGGATTGAAATTTCTTCATGCACACACGGAGAAGGTGCTTATGAAACACCATGGTGGCATCCCCCGATGGTTTGCCATTATATTCCCGGGCATGCTTGAGCTGGCGAAGGCCAAAGGCTTGGAGGTCTTTCCTCAGGGCTACACAGGAGTCGTGGAAGATATCTTCAACGAAAGGGAGAAAATTTTCAAAATGTAAATCTTTCCGGCAACATTTTCTTTTTTTATCTACAAAGCTTCCTTCAAATTTACCTGGTCAAACGGGTATTCTTCATTCCTAATACGGTAATACCTGCCTACTTTATCTGCAGGGAAGAAACATCCTGTGGGGGTCACCATCTTCCACTTTCACTGTACCTCGAGGCCTTGCCAGCAATCTACCGAGGGAAGCATGAAGATATTCTTAAGCATAAGAGAGAAGATGGGTCCTTGTTTCATTCCCCGTCTGCAACTGCTTGTGCTTTCATGATCACTGGAGATGGAGATTGCAAGGAGTATTTGGAAGCCATAGTCCAAAGATGCGGACATGGAGGTGAGTTTTAAAGCAGCAATAGATTCGAAAGATGATATTTGCTTTGTTTCTACACGGAAGAGGGTGACTCTGTACAATTTGGCATGTGACGCAGTTCCTCCCGCATACCCTGTGGACCAAGACCTCATAAAGCTGTGTATGATGGACCATTTGATGCGACTAGGATGTGGTGAACATTTCACCAAGGAAATAGGAGATGCGATGGATCACATTTATTGGTAAGATTATAATTTTAGCCTCTCTTTCTGCCTAGTTGAAGATTTTTTAATTTTTAGGTCACCTTATATCAACTTTACTTTTTTTTTTTTTTTGAATTTCATCAACTTATCACAACCAAGGCTTGTTTATAGTTTTTATACTATTTTCCTCAAATGCTATATTATATTTTGAGGACCCTCATGCACAAAATTATTTAATTCCAGGTGCATATTTGAATTACGTCTTCCCTGATTCTGGTTTAGATCCAGAGGTAGCACCGGTCCATCAATAGCAGCATCCCTTCCTCTCGCACCTGGTCTAGTTTTTCCTTGGTGATTGACACTAACGATCACCAAGTATTGCTATTAAAATATAATAGGATATCCACAACGTGGGAGATTGTTATAGTTTGAGGAGGGGCGTCATGACGCTCATTTGCCCGACTCAATGCACATGAAGGCCTGGAATACAGCGATGTGTGATTTGATCAAAATTTGCATTTTACAGATTCAGACTGAAAAACTATTATCCCAATCAGATTGAATGGATGCCTATTTCGGATTCTGTGCTCGGGTGGTATCAACACACTATTGATTCAACCTCTTCGGGCATTAACATTGTCACCTCTTTTATTTGAAAAAATGGTGTTAAATGATTGAATACTGGTCCCTTCAGTTGTAACATTACAAGGAGGGTTTCAAACTTGGATTTTAGTAATTCTATGGTGCAGTAAAAGGGTATTTTTGTAAACATTCGAATACCCTTCTGCTTTGGGATTTTATGTTAGAAGGGTTCGGTTGTATATAGTGAAACCTTGACGACTTCAGATGGAGCTTGGATCTCCCTCTTAGCCTTTCCTTAGCCTTAGGCACCAAGGGAGCTCTCCCAACCTTAATAATTATGGGAGTCAATACAATGGTAACGACCCCTGGCGTCCAATCATTAGAACAGAAAATTACTTGCTAGTCTTATAGGGCCACTCATGTCTTAGTCACAAGTTCCTCTATTTTAATATATTCGAGTGGGCTCCTTGTAATAAGCTCCTTGTCCTGGGTTGTTTTGTAGGAATTGGGTAACGGAGGAGCTGCAACCGTCTAATGTGCACGATCTGCCGCTCCAAATATTCAAAGATTTTTTAACCTTTCAACTCCTAAGAAAGCACGGCCATCGAATATCCCCAGGTAAGGATTCTACATATGTATCTATAATATATATATATATATATATATATATATATATATATATATATATATATATATGCATGCATACACAGACATCTAGATAAATATACACATCATTGCTCTTTCACGGAAAGGAAAATAATTGATTGCTTTTGATGTCATAGAGAGGTGTTGCTGGTTTATGCGTGACCCACAAATGCTCCTGCACATAGAAGAGAACTATCAAGACTTCTTGGGAGCTATGTATGCTGTCTACATAGCCACACATTTGATGTTTCCAGAGGAACCAGAATTTGAAAATGCCAAAACTTTCTCCAAGAAAATATTGCAAAAGGGATTGCCAGGCAAAGATGTGAAAGACCATCCTTCGGCTCTTTCTGATCTCCAGGAGGAGGTAACTGAACACCTATTTCTTTTTTGTAAGTTATCTGAATAGTTATATGGTACCTAGATGTTAAAATATATGGTTGGCTGACAATCTAATCCATGTAAATCGTTGAAGTAAATATTTGCCATCTTGGCATCATGTGATTCATGTCGTATGTTTGTGGTTTCAACAACTAGTACTTCAATTTGGTGATTTTTATTGTTTAAATGCCAAAACAGATTGAGCACGAGTTGAAGCATCTGTGGTTAGCACGGATGGATCATCTGGAGCATCGGACATACATAGAAAGAACTAAAGGCTACAATATTTGGATTGGAAAGTCCTCCTCTTGCAGGTATGACGCACACCGGCTAAGTACTAGGGACATATAAACACTATGGTTGGTGACATCAAATGCTTTATTTAAAATTGCAGGCTAACATGCTCGGACGACATTATCCAGCTTGCCATAAAAAATTTCATGACTCGCCAATCAGTCTACAGGACTGAACTCGAGGAGCTAAAGAGGTAGTTCTCAAGATAAAAGCAAATTATATGGCTTTCCTCCTTTTTAAGCGAAGTAATAAACACACTTTTCTTTTCCTTTCCTCTTTATTTTTAGAAGAAAAGTAATGTGTGCTATTTGACAGAATGCTATGGCATTTTTTTTCCTCTTTCACTTTGTTTATTTATTTAATTGATTCTGTACTGTATAATATCAATACATCACACTAGGTGGTCCAAAGATACGGGCCTCGCCAACATGGGCTTCGGACGAGAGAACACATCATATTGTTACTTTGTTGCTGCTACTCCCATTTTCCTTCTCTTAGACTCGGAGGTGCGGAAAATTATCGCTAAAAGTGCAATCTTAGTTACAGTTGCAGATGATTTTTTTGATGAGCACGGTTCATTGGATGAATTACAATGCCTAACTCAAGCAGTACAAAGGTACTAATTAATTACTGCATGAAGGTTGAAGAATTTGCACATTGTTACTTTTTAATATTTCTAATTAAATGAATGGTTACAGGTGGGAAGGAGAAGGCTTATCTGGGCATAGTAAAGTTATTTTTGAGACTCTTGATGACCTCGTATGTGATATTGCATTGAAGATTTTCAACCAACAAGGTCATGATATGAAAACACTTCTTCAAGATTTCGTAAGTTTCTCATGTCCATCATTTAAAAATCGATGTGCATGCTTTCATGTTAGTAACTGTAGTTTGAGCAAGTTCAAATCTATTATTATATATGAAAAAGTGGCGAGAAGCATTCGATGTGTGGTTGACGGAATCTGAGTGGAGTAGAATCAAACATGCACCATCAATTGATGAATACCTTCGAGTAGGCACGCTCTCCATAGCTATACAAGCAATGTATCTCCCCGCATGTTATCTTGCAAGTCCAAAGCACCCACAAAGCTCTTCGGGAACCCGTTATAGCAAAATTACCAAATTGTTAATGCTCTCAACTCGCTTACTGAATGATATTCAAAGCTATGAGGTTATACTACTCCATCACCATAATTTCCATGTCTATTTATCTTATTATTTTTGTTTTTAAATTGATTCAAAATTATTTCAGAAAGAGATGAAAGATGGAAAACTGAACATGGTGCCATTGTACTTGAAAGCGAATCCAGAGGCAAATATTGAAGATTCTATTGCATATATACAGAACAAACTAGAAAGGTTCGAGAAGCAGCTGCTTGAAATTACTATGGTTGATAGCAATGCTGAAGTACCGAAAGAATGGAAACAAATCCATCTATGTGCTTTAAAGGGGTTTCAGATGCTTTTTAACACTTTTAATGCATTCGACTCACCTACCGCGCTACTTCAAGACATTACTATGGCCTTCTACGAGCCATTAGCTATGGACTCTCAAAGAATGCTTCTGCCAACGTTTGTGCTTAATGCTCATGAGTCAATTAAGGAGAATACAGGACGGTTAATGGATGATAGTTCTAAGAAAGAAGTGAAGACTCAAGGTCAGCTTCAAGGAATGAACGGTAAAATAGTTTATAATTCAAGAGCAATTCCTTCCAAAATCAAGCAGTCACTATATTATGTGAGGCCCAAATGTTTGCTTGGATTACGGCGTCCATCTTCTTGCATGTTTTTAGCTGTGCCTCCCAATTCTCCAAGTCCTTTATTGAAAATGTAGGTGGCAGCTTTCAGATGTGCGTGTTGAAGAAATATTTATATCTATGTTGCTATATCTTCTATATTGTTACATTTTTACCAAAAGAGTGCAATGTGTAGTTTTTTATGCACAACATATTGATGATAATATAGAAAATGTAAGTGCAATAAGAATTTATGGTTGTTTTGTCCGTACCCTTAGTCATGTTTATACATACACAAACTATACTTGTATATCTAGGATTTTTGGCCTTCCCCAAGTATCAAAATCTTTAATTAGGCCCCAGCTGCATCATCCCCTAGTCATATATGGGTCATTGACTAAGTCCATTCTGGTACATTTGTAACATCTCATGACCTCACCCAAAAAAGCTATCCAAAATTATTTAGATTTTTGACCTTGCATAAATACCCAAGTTCTTCTGGCACATGACTCAAAATGTACAGCCACATGACTCCTCGTATATTTCATTTAGATTACTTTTATATCTTGTGTAATTATATCCTTAGCCTCCTTAAAGTATGTCTAAGCGTGTTATTGAAATTGATGAATGATTGTGGCCTCAATCCAAGAACTATTGATCTAACAAAAACATCTCAAACATTATTCCTATCTTAAATTTCTTATTCAACTTGATCTAATCCAATTAATATGTCTCAATGCAACCTAACTCAATGAGCCCAACTCTACTCAAGCTCAGCCCAGCTCTACCCGACATGAGACTAGGCTGAATTAGATTAGGGTGGAGAAGTACAAAGATAGAGTTAAGTTAGCATTTGCCCTTAGATCAAATCAACTTGCCTGAGTTACAACCCTCACGAAGAGATGGATAGAAAGGAAAAGGAGTTCTTGAAATAAATATGACCAATGGACACAGTAAAATGCCAAAAGAATGGAAGGAACTCCTTTCGTCATGCTTGAAGGGACTTGGGATGTTATATAACAATTCTAATGCATTCGCTTCACCTGTGGCATTGCGAGAGAACATTAGCATGGTGATTTATGCATCTTTTGGTGATATGTTGAGAGAACACCTATGCCACGTTTTATGTCACATCCTTGTAAATCATGGAAGGAGAGTAGAGGACAGATTTGAATAACGTCCACGAGAAAAAATTGTTGGTGAAAGATCGACGTCGGTTTCAAGGATTGAACTATGACATAGCTTTTGATCCAAGGGCAATGCCTTCTGCAATCAAATATCTCACAAAAAGAAGCCTTCTGAAATCAAACGAACACTAAACTATATGAGCCTCAAAAGTTGCATCGATTAGGGTGCCCCTATTACTACATGGCCCTTTCCAAGCGTTCCTTTATTTCAGTACCTTTGTTTAAGATGTAGGTTCTATGATTCAGGCATGGGCGTGGAAACAGCTGACATACCTAAATCTGTATTGTGGTATCTATTGTTGTTTTCTATCAGAAAAAAGAAATAATTTATTTTACATAGAAGAGAGAATAAAAGTTCTATGAGCGAGGTTCTATGTTGTAGAACACTGGTGCAGTGCAAATTTGGAGGTGTCATCCTAACAAGAAGAGACTGCCCGACTATGACAGTCACTTAAGGTTAGTCATCCGTAGGAGGAGTCAGATAATTCATATAGAAAGATTATGGCCGTTGAAATGGAGCATCTGCGAGTTATATTCCCTGATTAAACCTGTATCCAAATTTTTTTTTTTTTTGATGCATTGTTTTCTCTTGGTTGGGTCCGATACGATTGCCGATGTAATGAATCTTTCATGCAGCATATGATTGAATGGCTCGAGAAAATAAGCAGCATTCAAACACAGAAAAAGGAATGATTGGAGGGCAAGCAGAGCAGCCCATGGCTCAGATGTCCCAGGTCCCAACCGATATTAAGTTGCTTTCGGTTTTCATCTGTTAGTTGCTGGCTTGAAGAGTTTGTCACCACCCGATGGGCCACATTAGCTAGATTTTCTTGTCAAATGGAATTTTATGTGAGGAGATGAAGTCATGGATCGAACTTGAGGCATGATCAACACAAGATAGAAGTGGAAGTAAGCATGCATGTAAGCAGGGTAGTCTAAAAACAATGAAGCAATATGGGGAGCCAACCCTTCTGCACGCAGGGTAATCTGTGTAGATGGATGAATGAAAAATTTTGGAGTGCTTTGAGATATGTGCAGAGCACGATCTAATTCCCAACCCTTCTGCATGCAGGAATGAGGACATTTTTTTTTGGCTTAGCATTGCTTAACCTGTAAACTTCATTCAAGGCAGCGTATTTTAATTTAGTGATGATCCAATGGTGGATTGGTGCGAAGGAAAGTAATTTTTTTAGGTTTTAAGGTAGGTTCTCAAATCTACTTTAGGATGTTCGTAATGCATTTGACATGATCGGGTTCTAAACTTAAACTCAATTTCGAAGGTAAGCACTTGGCTGCAAAGCAGGATTCAAACTTTCATTGCTTCGTTGGACCACACCTGCGTCCTAGAAATAGATGCCAAAAACCTCCGCAATAGATTAAGCCATTTAAGCCAAAAATTTCACAGGTCTTCGGAGCCATCTAGTGGATGTGATGTTGGCTAGAACATGTGGTGCTTGTCCAATCAACCTATTTTGACAATAGAAACATATCAAATTGTTACTTTGGTTTCAGTATTTCTGTGCATTCACAGCGAAGCCTTGGAGTGTTCTGGACTTTTATTTGCTTATTTTATGGTGGAGTATTTTTTGGATATTTGGTTGGACCACAATGAATTTATTTATTTTTTTTGTTTTGAAAAACATACTGTACCGTTTTTTCTTTTTTTATGAATGCATCTCTATGTGCAAACTATGAAAAAAAAGGTAACAAGGATGCAGCAAGAGGTAGAAATGGATATGCGATAAGTAATTAGATGCAACAAATGGATATGCCAACATTTCCAAACAGAAAATGGAAAAGAACAAAGGACCAAGACAGATTTAGCTACGCTAGGAATTTCGCAAAATTCCCTGCTGTCAGCGGAGCAGAATATCCATCAAGGACAACCTAAACATGTTAATAGTGAATTGAACAGCATAGTCAAGCACAAAAAACTCATACTCATTAACCATTCCAAATTAAGGCCTATGAATCAAATATAGAAGTATTCATACTAGAATATAATCAAGTGAAAAATTACCAATATCGAAGATTAAATAAAGGACCAATGGTGCTGTCAATGCGACATTTTACCATCAAAATGGTATCAGTTTTTGTTATGCTGGTCAATACAGTAAAGTGGGTGGATTACTTGTACATTTTTCTTGGCCCTATGTTGCAAATGTTGTCACAAATCCTTGCATCATAATGTGCTTTTAGTTGCTCCAGCCAAATCTTTCAAGGTCTCACTAGGCCAATAAGAGATATTGCCTAAGTAATCAATCCATCTATAAACTTATTTCTCAAGCCACCAGTTATGTATCTTGACGTAGTGCACTTATAAATCTCTTCAAAGCCTACAGTATCATACAAGAGCAAGTAGTGCCTAAGCAGCTTAACAGTTGATTAGAAATGTTTCATCTCAGTTCATTAGACTTGTCGGTGTTTAGGCTAATGCTTTTATGGAGTTAGTTTTTTTTTTTTTTTCTGAAATATTTAGCTCTTTTACATATATATTGACTACACGCACTGTTTATCTATTTCCATATGGAATCTGCTACAATGCTAGTTCTCGTCCAAGGTCAAGCCCTCCTACAAGAAAATATCTCATCTCATATACAGAAATAGAAGTTTGCATGAGCTAATGTCAAACCAATGTCATCCACAAAATCGACTTAAGCAAACCTGAACTGTAGCAAGGCTTTTTGGTTCACGCCAGCTGTCAGAAAGAATGTGGAACCGTCACCTCTCTCAATGGTGAATTCAACAGTTCCCCTCCCTGTTTAGCCTACAAAGTGCATAATGTGTTATGCCTGATGTGAGTGTCAGTAAACATGCAATAGATTCCAGAACTTCAGCCTTTCCACCAAGGCAAAATATATACATTGATCAAAGCAATATATAGCAAAACAAACTGCAAGGAGATTGCGTACATAAGACACTTTAACCTCCCTCCCCTTCTGATGCATAAGACACTTATTTTTATGTTTTCATGTCAAGAGCTGTTTACAATCAATCAATTGATCAATGCAGCTTTCATGCTACTGCAGCAATAGCATCATTAGAATGTAATATGGATTATGAGCCCCAAAAAAAACCACTAGAATATTGACATTGACATTAGCTTTCCAAAGGAAAGACATTGCAAAAACCAAGACTTGCACAATATAATAAAATTCAAGAAGCTAGTCTAAAATAATTTCTATTTGGATAATTCAGCATATTTGTTCCAATTACAAACAAGCCTTGTTGTGGTTGCCTGAAACAATTGTATATCTGATTAATGAATTACAAAACAGAGATAAAGAGACTAGAGATCTCTCAAGATGGACGAATGGATTGATAGACAGATGGATGGATGAATGGAATCATATTTGATATATAGAAATTGTACGAATAGGCACCTCCATTCCTTTGATTGAAGTCTAAATTCCAATATAATGAATATGAAACATCGTGCTATATTTTAAATTCGCCGCTACCTTGAGGAAAATATGGCAAACCACTTTCTTAAATCAGAAAAGCTTTAGAATTATTGGGCTCCAGTTTCATCATACATCCTCGAAAAATAACAATATCCTCGAACATTAACAATACAAACGAAAATAACAATATATTTCCTTGCATCTAGCTAGCAATATGAAGTTGCACCATGATTTTTTTGTCCCTAAGTTTCATGGCCCTCAACAACATTTGGGCACAAAATTAACTTTATCGATATTAAAAGCCAGTCTATATGCCCCACATTAGAATCACAAGCAACCCTTTCTTGACATTTGGCACTATCATCCATCATCAATAACCAGTAATAGAACTTTGCAATGAAAGCAAAAGGAGCAAGAGAAAAATAAGAAGCAGAATTGCCAAAGCAGAACTTCCACCAAATTTGATTTTCATGCCAGTTCCAACACCTTATAGTATAAAAGATGCTTCAAGAGCTTAAATCCGAAACATGCCGTGTCCTACCATTTTTTAAATGAACTTTCTGCCACTTGTTTGTGTTAATGGGTCATAAATCCACATAGGATTTTTTTCGGTAGATAATCCACATAGAATTTGTGAAAACTATTTAGAGCACTTGTGAATTTCACCTATGGCTTTTAAATGCTTATGCATCTGTGTAGTCATTAAATGAATATACCAGTATCAATTAAACCCTCTCTTCTTATTATCCATTTCTCCTTCTTTTTTTTCATTTTCTTTTCAATCTCTAGTAATTTACTTTTCATTATCCTGATGAAACTTGGGTTTTACCCTCCCTAATCTCAAAAAAAGAAAAAAAAGAATATATCAGAATAACTTTCAACATACCTAACAAACAAATGATATTGTACATCAAGTAACTATACCAAGTATTACCACATAGAAGTCAAATTACAGATCCAATAAGTGAATGTCAAGTATTAATCTTGATACCAGGGCAGAAGGGGAAGAGGAGGAGGGAGGAGGTTGAGAGAGAGCTCATTGTCACCTTGGATATTTCAAGTACTGCTCAGGCAATAGAAATGACAAGCCTGGAGCCTATACCATGAAGTGCGCATATTAGACATCCATAAGTTTAAGATGTTACTATAATAGGATGCTTTTGTCATCTCACCCACATTTTCTAGTGTTCACAATATTACATGAAATAATGTTACCTGCAACAACTCCAGTTCCGCAACAGTGTCAAGAGATGAATACAGACCAAAAGATACCTTATCCGGGTCCTTTTCCTTTATAAACACAATGAGGTTCTGCAATCCCCCCTGAAAAATTTACAAAAAAAATAATGTAGTCAATAATAAATCTTCTTTTAACTAGGTTGACCCCCATCTTCTATAACATTACATGGGATCCCAAAATCAAAACAGTAGTAGTGTCAATAAGAAACCAGAAACCAGACAGACGATATTGAGCTCCAGCATCAATTTGTAACCAATTTTTATGAAAAAAACTGCATTTTTTTTCTTTTGACGACTGATGCACCTTTCCATCTAGAAGAGAAGCATACAGCATAGAACCCTTTTCCTTAAATCCTTAAATTCTTTTGATATACTAACCAAGATTGATTCTTGCTCCTCAGTCGCAATCTGAAGACCGGAACAACTCTAGTTTAGTAGCAGATTCCAGTGTCAGGAAAAGCAAACAGTGTATATCAGTACTTTAGTATATATTCACAGGGTTCTTTACTGAAATTGTGTAAAAGTTATAAGTTTTACATATTCAAATTCAAATCTTTTAACTATAATATCTGGCCAAACACCTTTATTTTTCACTCTAAATGACCACTAAATCACCACCATCCAGGGGATAGACTTACATTCAACCTGTTCATGTAACCTCTTCACTCCCTTCCTCAAATTTTTAAGCTTGCCATAGAATACTCCAGTAAAAGGGAGAACCAGGCTATACCTCTGCAAGCTCCTTTCTTCCCTATGCTTTCCAAGTCTTAACCTCTAGGACCATTTTCCTGGAGATGCTAGGTTCATGCCTCTTAATTCACTTGTTCATGTTTTATTACTTCCTTTTCAGTATCCTCAAATTATACCAATCGAAGGAGAATGACACTAACTTTAATTTATCAAAACTAATTGACAATATTAGCACAGTAAAGATATATAGATTGAAACAAAAAAAAAAGAACAATTCTGCGTGTACGACCTACTTTGGAGAACATTTCGATAGAAATGTTTCGACTGATGCTTAAATGAATTGTATTGCTGTTATGGAAATAGAGGCAAATTAATCGACCATGTCAATATGTTCATAGCTGACAGATGCATAAATTTCTAAATATATACAGGGTAGCAAACGTTGCACACATCATGAAATCACAAACCGACTATCAATAATGCTGGAATAATCAGTGTAAATTTATATATTAAATAATAATAGAAATTAAGCCACTCAAGAGTGATGTATTATACGATATCTCATAAATCTTCAATAGTAGTTTCATTTTTTTCATTCCATTCCTTTTTAACTTGATCCAAATCAATTATCTTTTCGACTTTGGGCTAAATGCCGATCATGTTTCTAGCTCGTGACGGGATAATCAATAGTATCACATTTCCAACCTATAACAGGGCAATCAATAATATCACATTTCTGGCTTATGATAGAGTAATCGATAGTATTATATTTCTCGCCTGTGAGGGGGTGACCAGTAGTTTCACATTTTCGGCTTGTGAAGGAGCAATCAATAGTATAGCATTTTCAGCATGTGATGAGACAACCAGTAGTTTCACATTTTCGGCTTGTGACGGGGCAATCAATAGTATCACATTTTCAACCTGTGACGGGACAATCAGTAGTTTCACATTTCTGGCTTATGACAGGACAATCAATAGTATCACATTTCCAGCCTATGACGAGGCAATCAATAGTAATGAGATAAGCTCAAGTCCTTGTTCATTTAATCTAGTTCACATCAATACATCAATTCCTTTTATTTTTGGCTTTTGACTAACCACTGTCATGTTTTCCACCCATGACGAGGCAATCAATATAATATGGTTAGTCCAGGTACCACATTCATTAGACCGATTATGTAAGTGTAAATTATGCTCATATACATATTCATCATACTATCAATCATAAGGATGCATGATCAAAATATAATTTAATACCAAAACCATCATAAAACTTTTTTTGCTTCTTACTTATCTAGATCATTAGCATATCATATCTCATATATATATATAGGTACAAAAATATCTATATTATGTAGATCGGTATACAAGAATTCTTACCTCTTTTTGACAACCCAGACAAACTACTGTGATCTACGAATCGGGGTGTGCAGAATTCTGCTTAATGTTCTCTTGCCCAAAAGATTATTCTCCTACAGAACCAAGTCAATATCAAAAATTATCCGAGGTATTCGACAACCCAGAACTCTCTACTGATCTTCTAAAGGTTCACCATCATGTAAAAATTTAGAACTACCCTTGAGCCCCTTTAACCAAAATTTTCTCGAATCAAGCTAGAGAGAGAAAATACTGAGAGAAAGAAACAGAAAGAGAGAGAAACTAAGTATAAGATCTCGTTGGGCTTCTTCTGCCCGGATGACTATAGTGCCATACAAAATTAGAGCCAACCATGAAAATAGATTTATATAAGAAGATATACAAGGTCAGCTAGATGACAATGTACAATTGTTTAAATCAGTTAGTACAGTATAACTAAATCCATCTAATCAAGAAACATATATCCAATTAAGACAATAGATCAGGGGTTAACAATTATGAGTCCAATGGTGTTTGACAACAGATGGGTGCAGGATGGACAAGGTCGACTAAGTAGCAGCGTCCGACGATCCAGATCGGTTTGCTCTGACCAATCAAGCCATTAACTCATGAAACAAAAATCTGACTATGGTACAAGTAATACAATAGAAATTCATGATGATAGAGTTCAAGGGTACTCGACAATGGTCAGGGTAAGGCTAGCGCGATGGGGGGTCGTAGCGACACTGGTTTAGAACCCTCTATTGGAATCGATCCGGGTCCACAATGAAAATATTTGGAACCCTCCTATTGGGTCCATAAAACCACGTAAAAAGAGAGAAATAAGAGAGAGAAACAATCCATATATAGAAGAACAAGAAAGAGAAAGGAGAGAGAAATGGGAGAGAGGAGAGAGAAAGAGAAGAGAGAAGACTCTCTTCTTTATTCTCAAAATATGGGAGAGTGCATCTCTCCCTTCCTCTTTTCGGATTAGAGGGTGGCAGAACAAGGTGGCCTGCTTCAGTAGCAGCGGCCCATGGCAGTCCTTTTGCCGCAGCCTCGCCGGCCAGCACAAGGAAGAAGGGAGAAAAAACGAGAAAGAACATGCGTTGATTCATGGTGACTCGGCCTAGATCATGACCGATCTCTCTGACCGATGGCCACATGATCCCAAGGGTCCGAGATTGCGACAAAGCTTGGCCAAACCCAGTGGCTGGCGGCGGCAGGGCTTGGAAGAAGAAGCCGAAACAGGGCATCCCTATTTCGGACAAAAATCCTGCAACTTGCCGACTCAATTCAATGTGAAAAAATGGCCAGATGATCGGAAGAGAAGAGAGGAGGGGTGGCTTGGGACTTACCACAGTCCCGCGAAGATTCAACGAGGTTTCCGACGAGGAGTCAAGGAGGAGATACGGAGAGGAAGATTTGGAATCAACGGCCATTCTCGAGTTTTCATCGATGGAGATAGGAGGAGAAGGAATGACCCTTAAATAGAGAAAGTCCCCGGGGTTTTGGGCCGGTATTAGGATTGTTCTAGGGCCCTAGGAGCCCGCCGAAGTCGGGGAGGAAAAAAACTCCTCCTACATCATGGGCAACAAGCACACGTTGGGCTAATCGGGCTTGGCTCCTTCGGGTCGGCCCACAAGCCTACAAGTAGGGTTATACAAAATAGGGCTGGGCCTAGCCATTCCGAGCCGACCCACGAGCTCCAATTTTTTTTATTTATTTTGTTGGGCCAAAATACTGGGCGGTCAAGTGGACCGGGCCCAATTAGGGGGTCTCACAACATGCTTTTCATGTGGAAATGTTGTGTATCAAGGGAAAACGCCGCCTCAGTCACATGGCTGTTTGTGGTCCCTAATGACCGGATAAGATCCGACTTGAGGGGCATAGAGGGCAAGCAAAGCCGCAGTCGGCTCATTGCTTAACTGTGGAGACGGGTGGTGATCGGCCGTCTCTCCGCCCACGTTTTCCAAGCTGGGTGGGCGCGTCGACGAGGAGAAGATGTGGGAGAAGCGGGAGTGGGCGAGCAGAAGGCGACGTGCAGCCGGGAGAAAGATAATTAAGAGGCTTTTTTTCTCTCTTTTGTCGGAATAGCAGCTGAGCACAATGAGTGGAGAAGAGTGAGTCGTCGATTTTGGGGGAAAAGTACCCTAGGATATATCAAGCGTTGACAATGACAAATTTTTTTTCCTTGAAATCGAACATAGCGAGCAGCGATTGGCCTGGTCTACAGCTGAGCTCATACACATGGTCTAGAATATTATTTCTCCAATTTATGGCTCTCATTTTCTAGGACTTCAAATTTTTTCTTACTTTTAGTCTCCAACATTATGGCTGATCGATGAATCCGCCGGAGTCTGCGGGTCCCGCCTCAAAACTAGGCATTTGGAAGAGTTTGGCTGTCCACCACCAGCGTGCATCCCTAATACTCTATTACCGTAGGCAGTTTCTACAGGAAATGACATTTTTTTTTCCAGCAATTTTAGCCCACTCAAAAACATTTACAATGTTAAATATAGAAGATTTATACAATTCGGTAGTTGTCGTTGTTGTCATTGTTGTTACTATTATAATATTCTGAGATTAAGAGATATCCTATCTCTGGATGATTGGCATTAACGGAAAACAAGCATTTATCTTATTGCTCAAGAGGATGATATGATCCAAACAAGTGCTTGATAATTTTTTTTTGAGAAAATGATGATTATTCATCACCATGAAGTTTGAACATGAGACTTCTCGCTTAGAAAGAGATACCAATGAGCTACGCTAACATATGTTGGTAGCAAGCACTTGATAGTTAGGTGGCAACCTTTAATTCTCTTTCTAGTTTTTGCTATATAAATTTCAATGCCAAAGGTGATTTTTAAGCATAAAGAGAATCTTGCAAGGAAATAATTTTTTTTTTTGGACAATTCAAAGATCCATATTTGCCAAAAACTTTTGATAGGTTAGGTTACACCAATATTGTAAACTATTTCTATTTGAGATCATAAAGTAAGTTGGTTTTGGTTAGGATCTAGTTTGAAGCAGAGCCATAGAGACACCCAAATTGGCTTTGGGTCTAAGATTTACGTTGGCTTGGATCCAATATCACTTGGTTTGGATTCGGACTAGGTTGTATCTAAATTGGATTTGAGATTTAATGCTACACTTGAATTTTTGAATAGATTGTACGTGGATCATATCAAATTCATTTAGGTTTGATCCAATTCTATAATATCCATACATGATCTGCTAGGTCGGGTCTTAACTTGGAATCGAGTCTATGTTGGGTTTGGAACGGCGCTTGAAAAATACACTTGCCCCTCACCCTCTTCTGACTCATCAAGAAGATTATTTATTTATTTAATAAATTTTTGAGAAGAGAGATTAATGTTAAGCTTTTTAAAGTGAATTTTACTTCATTAGAAAATGTAAATAACAAAAGGATCTCACTGTTTTATTTATTTGTTCTTGTTAAATAAATCTATCACGGAACAAAATGACATGAAAATTTAATAACTTGAGGTGCATGAAAACGTGACGGCAAGTGTGGTTTCAGCTTTTAGGATTTCCCTCGCGACCTGTGTTGTTGGTTTGCCTGACAATCCCTTTCGGCAAGGAAGGCTGGGGAAGAAATTATACCCTGGCGGTGCATCATGCCAATCACGTGTCTCGCTCGTTTCGGATTGCCACATGTGCAGTCTCCCATCACTCTATAAATACACCCTCAAGGTATTCAGCCAAGACATCCCAGATACATCTACTCCTAATTTTCTTCTTCTTCTTCCCAGTTTGTGCTTCTGTAAGACATGGAGGAGTCATTGGAGTGCTTTGTCGCGAGGGTTAAGGAAGAGGTTTTCTCTCCTTCCGCTGACATGTACTCCTTCTTGCCATCGTCTGCCTACGAGACTGCATGGGTAGCCATGATACCTGATCCTGAACGCCGTAGTCGTCCTATGTTCCCAAACTGTTTGCTTTGGGTGCTCCACAACCAAAACTATGGAGGATCATGGGGAGAGCTTGATCTCACCATAGACCACCTCACTGCTATTCTGGCCTCTGCTATTGCGCTTAAGACCTGGAGCGTTGGCTCCATAAATATGGATGAAGGTATAACTAAGTCGTCTTATGTTGTTTTCATTCTTCAATGGTTCATAGCGAAATCCATCAACAGACAAAGTACAAAAGTTGAAAAAGGACTGTAGTCCAATTCCCACCCCTCCTCCACGTAGGAGCTTCGCTTATAGTAAATAAATAAATAAATAAGTAAAGGAGCTTTTGAGTTTGGATTTTATGTTATTGTTTTCTATTTACTCTATATAATTCAATTAGTTCAGGCTCCCATTTTTATTATTCTAATGCAGTGGAAAATACTGTCACATCATTTCACTTTTCCTTTGACTGGGATTTAAGCACTCAATCCAAGTTTTAAATTTTCTTTCTTTAATCCTCGGTCCCGAGCACTTGTATATACTTACATCTTAATATGTTTGCGGCCACAAATAACTATATAACTATATAACTATATACACACACACATACACACGTACATGGACTAGTAAAAGTGGATGCAATACACGTATAAATCTCATACAAATATGTGCAAGGCTAAAAATTAAATTCTAATGGTCAAATGATTGTATATTAAAGTCCAATCAAAAAAAGTACCAGGTGTTAAAGTTCCTTCATAAATTATGGATCCAAATTAGAACATATAATTACTCTACTACTAAGTTGCCCCAAGAGAACTTTAGTACTGTTCTTTGATGTGATCATAGAAATGTATTTCATTTATTTATAAGATGTGCACATCTTGAACTAGAGCCTTGACATTTGTCTCCCAACTTTTCCAAAAACTTTTTTTTAAAAAAAAACAGGATTGAAATTTCTTCATGCAAACACGGAGAAAGTCCTTATGAAACACCATGGTGGCATCCCCCGATGGTTTGCCATTGTATTCTCGGGCATGCTTGAGCTGGCGAAGGCTAAAGGCTTGAAGGTCTTTCCTCAAGGCTACACAGGAGCCGTGGAAGATGTCTTCAATGAAAGGGACAAAATTTTCAAAACGTAGATCTTTCTTCCAACATTTTTCTTTCATATTTATACAGCTTCCTTCACATTTACGGGCTAACATGGGTATTCTTCATTCCTGATACCTGTCTACTTCATCTGCAGGCAAGAAGTATCCTGCGGTGGTCACCATCTTCCACTTCTACTGTACCTCGAGGCCTTGCCAGCAATCTACCGAGGGAAGCATGAAGATATTCTTGAGCATAAGAGAGAAGATGGGTCCTTGTTCCATTCTCCGTCTGCAACTGCTTGTGCCTTCATGATCACTGGAGATAGAGATTGCAAGGACTATTTGGAAGCCATGGTCCAAAGATGCGGGTATGGAGGTGAGTTCTAAAATAGCGATAGATCCGAAAGATGGTATTTACTTTGTCTCTACATGGAAGAGGATGACTGGGTACAATTTGGTATATGACACAGTTCCTCCCACGTATCCGGTGGACCAAGACCTCATAAAGCTGTGTCTGTTGGACCATTTGATGCGACTAGGATGTGGTGACCATTTCACTAAGGAAATAGCAGATGCCATGGATCACATTTATCGGTAAGCTTACAATTTTAGCCTCTCTTCCTGCTTGAATATTTTTTAATTTTTTGGTCATGTTATATCATCTTCTTTTTATTTTTTTTGAATTTCATCAACTTATCGCAATCTTCTGCAGGAGAGGGAAAATGCCAGCTTGTTTATAGTCTTCATACTGTTTTCCTCAAATGCTATATTATGTTTTGAGGTCTCTGATACACAATTTTTTTTTCTAGTTTTCATCACCAATGATCACTTAGCTGAAGCACGGTTCCGTGCAAACAAGGGCGATTAGTTGACAATTCACCAGCTATTTGAACTTTAATTTTTTAAATAGTTTATTTTTTAAAAAAAATAAAAATTGAAAATTAGAAGCTTTGCCAAAGATTATGTGTCTAGTGGTTACTTAATAACTCTACAATATTATCCATCTAGCTCACAATGCATTCTATTACCTACAATATCTTTCTAATAAAAAATAACCTTCAAATCTTATTGTTGTTAATATCATTGTTTTTGTTGTTGCTGTTATTATTACTATTATTACTATTGTAGTGCTTATATGAAGAATGATATGTAGATAAATTTTATAAAAGGACATATCAACCATCATCAAATGTTTGCTCCGATGGTATTATTTCTCATCCGAATTTTTGTTTTTGAGCGAGAGATGGAAGTTTGATTTTGGATGGTATAAGCCCTTGCTCCAACTTGCTTGATCATAGCCGACTGGCCTAAGGGGTTGGAATATAACATAGCCATGCTATTTATGAGCCCATAATTGGTACTCCTCATGTAGGAATTGGGGTACGGAGGAGCAACAACTGTCTAAAATGCACAATTTGCCGCTCCAAATATTCAGGGATTCTTTATCTTTTCAACTCCTGAGGAGGCACGGCCATCGAATATCTCCAGGTAAGGATTCTACATATATATCTATATAATATATATATATATATACACACACACACACACACACATATACAGACATCTAGATAAATATATACATCATTGCTCTTCCATGGAAAGGAAAGTGGTTGATTGCTTTTTATGTCATAGAGAGGTTTTGCTGGTTTATGCGTGATCCGCAAATACTCTTGCACATAGAAGAGAACTACCAAGACTTCTTGGGAGCCATGTATACCGTTTACAGAGCCACGCATTTGATGTTTATAGAGGAACCGGAACTTGAAAATGCCAAAACTTTTTCCAAGAAAATATTGCAAAAGGGATTGCCAAGCGAAGATTTGAAAGACAGCCTTTGGGCTCTTTCTGATCTCCAAAAAGAGGTAACTAAAACAACTCCTTTTCTTCAGAAATTGAGGTAGCTAGATAGCTTGCACTACTAGTCCTCTTTCAGCCACACCAAAGTTTCTCGCACCAATGAGTTACTTGGCGTTACATGGCTCAAGTGAGCATCCCCTCGTGAATCATGCATGCCACATCAACATCAAGAAACTTTTTTATCAGTGGCGTTACTCTTTGAACAAATTTACATGGTCTATCTAGAGTTGAAAAAGGCAAGAAGTGCTAAATATCATACGATGTCAAAGAATATGCTTGGCCAACAATCTAGTTCAATTCGTGTAAATTGCTGAAGTAAATATTTGTCATCTAGACATCATGTCGTACGTTGGTGGTTTCAACAACTAATATTTCAATTTGGTAATTTTTAATGTCTGTATGTTAAATCAGATTGAGCACGAGTTGAAGAATCTGTGGTTAGCACGAATGGATCATCTAGAGCACCGGATGTACATAGAAAGAAGTAAAGACTATAATTTATGGATTGGGAAGTCCTCCCCTTGCAGGTAGCACACATAGCAATTAAGTACTCATTATATGTGCATATTATGGTTGGTGACATCAAATGTTTTATGTAAAATTGTAGGCTGACATGCCTTGACAACATTATCCAGCTTGCCACAAAAAATTTCATGACTCGCCAATCAGTCTACAGGACTGAACTCGAGGAACTAAAGAGGTAGGCCTCAAGATTAAAGCAAATTAAATGGTTCTCCTCTTTCTTAAGCGAAGTAATAAATTCTCTATTTTCTTTCTTTTTTTTTTGAGAAGAAAAGTATTCGTTCTTATGGACAGAATGCTATCGCATTTTTTTCTCTTTTCCTTTGTTTGGTTATTTAATTGATTCTCTACTATATGATATCAATACATCATACTAGGTGGTCCAAATATATGGGCCTTGCCAACATGGGCTTTGGACGAGAGAAAACAACAAACTGCTACTTCCTTGCTTCCACTCCCATTTCTTTTCCTTTAGATTCTGAGGCGCGAAAAATTGTGGCAAAGTGTGCAATCTTAGTTACAGTTGCAGATGATTTTTTTGATGAGCATGGTTCATTGGATGAACTACAGTGCCTCACTGAAGCAGTCCAAAGGTATTGTTAGTTGCTATATGAAGGTTGAGGAATTTGTACATTGTTACTATTTAATATTGATAATTAGTTTGATGGTAATAGGTGGGAAGGCGAAGGCTTATCCGGGCATAGTAAAGTTATTTTTGATGCCCTTGATGACCTTGTATGTGATATTACATTGAAGGTTTTCAACCAACAAGGTTATGATATAAAAACACATCTTCAAGATATCGTAAGTTTCTCATGTCCTTCTTTTCAAAATAGATGTGTACACTACTTTCATATGAATAACTGCAGTTTGAGCCGGTTCGAATATGTTGTTGCATATGAAGTGGCGAGATGTGTTCAATGTGTGGTTGAAGGAGTCCGAGTGGAGTCGAAGCAGACATGCACCATCAATTGATGAATACCTTCAAGTTGGCATGATCTCTGTAGCTGTACAAGCAATGTTTCTCCCCTCATGTTATCTTGCAAGTCCAAAGCATCCACAGAACACTCGAGGAACCCGTTATAGCAAAACTACCAAATTGTTAATGCTCTCGACTCGCTTATTGAATGACATGGAAAGCTATGAGGTTATACTACTCCACCATAATTTTCATGCCTATTTGTCTCATTATTGTTGTTTACAAACTGATGCAAAATCATTTCAGAAGGAGATGAAACACGGAAAATTGAACATGGTTCCACTGTACTTGAAAGAGAATCCAGAGTCAAATATTGAAGATTCAATTGCATATATACATAACAAGCTGGATAGATTGAAGAAGCAGCTGCTCGAAATTATTATGACTAATAGCAATACCGAAATACCGAAAGAATGGAAACAAGTCCATCTATGTGCTTTGAAGGGGTTTCAGATGTTGTATAACACCTATAATTTATTTGACTCACCTACTGCGCTACTCCAGGACATTACCATGGCCATCTATGAGCCATTAGTTATGGATGCCCAGAGAATGCTTCTGCCACCGTTTGTGCTTAATGCTCATGAGTCAGTTAAGAAGAATAAGGGACAGTCTATGGATGATACTTCTGAGAAAGAACTATCAGTGAAGGCTCAAAGTCGGTTTCAAGGAGTGAACCGTAAAATAGTTTATAATTCAATAGCAATGCCTTCCAAAATCAAGCAGTCACTATACTATGTGAGGCCCAAAAGTTTTCTTACATTGCGGTGCCCATCTTCCTACATGTTTTTAGCTGTGCCTCCCATTTCTCCAAGTCCTTTGTTGAAGATGTAGGTGGTAGTATTCAGGTGTGCGTGTTCAAGAAATATTTATATCTATACTATTATATCTTCTGTGTTGTTACATCTTTACCGAAAGAGTGCATATTATAGTCTTTTGTGCACAACATGTTGATGATAATAAAGGAAATGCAAGTGCAATAAGAATTTATGGTTGTTTTGTCTGTACCCTTATTCATGTTTATACATACATGAATTTATGGTTCTTTCAGAGGGCCCAAGTTGCATCATCCTCTAGTCATATATAGGCTATTGGCCAAGTCTGTAACATTTTGTGACCTTACCCAAAAAAGCTACCCAGAAGTTATTTAGATTTTTTGACCTTGTATAAAAATTTAAGATGTTCTGGCGCATAACTCAAAATGCACATCCACATGGATCCTCATACATTTCATTTAGATTACTTTTGTATCCTATATAATTATATCCTTAGCCTCATTAAAGCATGTATAAGTATGTTATTGAAACTAATGAACAATTGAGGCCTCAATGCAAGAACTATTGATCTAACAAAGCATCTCAAATATTATTCCTATCTTAAATCTCTTAATCAACCTGATCTAATCCAATTAATGTGTCTCAATCCAACCTAACTCGACTAGCCCAACTCTAATCAAGCTTAAGCTAAGGTAGTATGTGGTTGGGTTGAGTTAGAGAAATCCCGATGCAAGACTAGGTTGAATTGGGTTAGGTTAAGAAGTAAAAAGATAGAGTTAAGATTAGCATTTGACCTTAGATCAAATCAATTTGCCCGAGTTACAACCCTCACAAAAAACTTGGATAGAAAGGATAGGAGTTCTTGAAATAAATATAACCACTGGACACAGTAAATTGCCAAAAGAACTTTTTGTCATGTTTGACGGGACTTCGGATGTTATATAACAATTCGAATATTGCATTTGACTCGCCTATGGCATTACTAGAGAACATTAGCATGATGATTTATGCACCTTTGGTGGTACGTTCAGAGAACATCTGTGCCACATTTTCTGCCACATGGTTGCAAATCATAGAAGGAGAGCAGTGGACAGATTCGGATAATGCCCATGAGAAAGCATTGTTGGTGAAAAATGGAGGTGGGTTTCAAGGACTGAACAACAACATAGCTTTTAATCCAAAAGCAACGCCTTCTACAATCAAATGCCTCACAAAAAGAAGCCTTCTGAAATCAAACAACTATGTGAGGCTCAAAAGTTTGCATAAATTAGGGTGCCTCTGTTCCTACATGGTTCTTTCCCGGCGTTCTTTTATTCCAGTACCTTTCTATTTATTCAGGCATGGGTGTTGAAGCAGCTGTGAGGTACTTAAAAATCTATTTTGTTGTATATAATACTTATTCATGTATGGGTGTTGAAGCAACTGTGAGGTACTTAAAATCTGTATTGTTGTATCTAATACCAGGAAGGTTGTTTTGCGCGAAGAAAAGGGCATATAGTTTAGTCTAGAACACTAGTGCACGACCAATATATAGTGGTGCATCCTAACAAAAAGAGACTGCCTCACAGTGACGGTGCCTAGAGGTTAGTCATCCGTACAAATAATAAGATAATTCATATTGAAAGATTTTGGCCGTTGAAATGATGAATCGGTGAGCTATATTCCCTGACTAAACCTGCAGCTGAAAAGATTATTGTTTCTATATATGTGCTGTTTTCTCTTCGTTGGGTGCGATACTGTCCACGATGTAGTGGATCTTGCAAGTACTATACGAGTGAATAATATCCGCATAAGCCCGGATGGGTGCCTCGAGAAAATAAGCAGTGTTCAGCCACAGAAAAAGGAATGATTGGAATCAGCGAGGCACAGATATTTTTAAGAAGCAACTGTACGTACGCTAGATTGTGGCCCTTGACGTAGAGAACATTCTCTTCGGGAGGTTTAATTGTATATCGAGAGGACATGGCTGGTCGTGGCCCCTAATGATTGGAAAAGATCCCACTTGAGTGGCACAGAGGGCAAGCAAACCCGCAGCCGGCCCATAGGTTGGCTCCCCGGGTGCCAACGTAATCTGCTTTGCTACCGAACATGTTGCTTTCGTTATTATTGTCATTGTTATCGTTATTGTTGTCAGATCATGTTGTTAAGGAATTGCTTTTAAATCACTAGCATAATGCTTCCATCTCCTACTCTTCAGTTTGGACATTGTAAGGTTTTGTGTAAACCCATCTAACACTAACGAATGTTTACAGCCACCGCCTGGGCCAGCAACAGCCCACGGCTCCACCGCTGCACGCCGCCTCTCTGCAGCCAGGGCTGGGCTAACTCTTAGGTGATGAGGCGATCGCCTAAGGCCCCAGTCCAAAAAAGGCCCACCGCAGAAAAGGCCTCAAAGACACAATGAAAAAGAAAAAGATCCCCCGGTGAGTTCGCCTTAGGCCGGTCCACTATAGGAAAAGCCTCAAAGACAAAACGGCCTTACGCCTCCAAATACATTGGGCCGCTCCTATGAACACACCATGTCCATCTAAATACATTGCTTCTCTGCGCAGCAATCCAACAAACTGATTTTAAACGATTAGTTTGGGGCACCTCAAGTTCACTAGGAAGTCCTGGGTAAATTTCCAGTTTTTATTATAATTTTCTTACCGATCTGATGATAATTATAAGCTTTTTTGTAATCGTATTGGTTAATTGGAATTTAACTTGTCATCTGGCATTTTAATCAGGTAATCTTTTAGCTGGCTTTTTGATCAGCCATAAGAGATTACAGCAAGCAGTTAGGATCCTTTAATTTGTGGCAGATTAGGAGTCCTATTTATATTGGCATCTGAAGATGTCATAATTTAATATAATGATAAATCGGAAAATTTCTAGTTTCATCAGGATTGGGGTCTTGATATGGTTCTAACTTCTTAACATGCACTTCTAATGGGAGCAGCACTGAATAGAAATATCAATAAAATTTTACAACACTTTCTCCCCTTCCCTCAAAGGTTTAACTCATAAAGTAACAGCATCTTCAAATCTAGGTGCAAATTCATGCGTTCTTTCAGTTAATGGTGATATGCCCATCTAGTTATCATTTCATATTCTAATTAAAATTCGTATCAAACTTACAGATTTTCTTGAATCTGTTCCGCATCCATTCTAAAACAATCTACATCCTAGATTCTTAATGATCAGAACAAGAGCCATCTTCTGCAGTAGAAAGACCCTTGAACCAAAACTGCTCTATAGAATCTCTCTCAAACCTCAACTAAGTCCACAAAATTCCAGTAAACCATATATAATCATTTAGCTAGAGAAAACAATTGGCTATTATTGAATCATGAAAACGTTGGTTATATTTGGTCTGGCATTACGATGTGAACCAATAGAAGTAAATGGATAATATGACTGGACAGCTGCGAAAACTGTTGAATTAAATCAAATATTTTAAAATTTTGAAAACCAAATTGGTCAACGGCTAAGTGGTAAGCATCCGCGCACAAGCAAGGGAGCAAACATGAAAAAATTCTCAAAGGAAGTAGGCCATGATAAGTATCATGCATCCAGCGCAAGAGTAAGCATGGAAAGGCCCCCGAAGAAGGAAGGAAATATGGACGACCAAGATGCAATAAGCCAAAGGATCAAAGGAGCACAAGAAGACACGTTATCAATCCGCGGGAGGGGAATATGTTTTTTTTGACGTGCCTGAGCCTATATAAATTGCTCTAGAGATCATTTCAAACTACAGTCAAAATTTTCTCTTCTCCCTATTCCAAGAGTCTAGACAAAAAGAACTCCAGGGATCATTAGGGAGAAAAGAAATAAAGAAAATTTTTATTCTCCTTATAATTTTTCTAAGTTTCTTTTGAGCTATCTGCAAGCGTGAACGTGCTCTTCTTTCTTACCTGGAGGCGCACTGATGGGGAAAATGTGGTTCTGTATTGGATCGTCGTATCTCTAGGAGATCTGTGCCAGAGACCCATGCGTGGGGGGCATAAATTTTCTAGGACAACGCATCAGCGTGCTTCGATCCATAGGCCATCATCTCTCTCTTTCTTCATTTTATTATTATATTGTCAAGTTAATTATTTGCTAGTTTATTCTTCTTATTTACTATTTTTGAATATTAGAAATATTTAATTTATCAATTATATTTGTGCATCTAGGCTAACAATCCAGGAAAGTTTATATATTGTTAGCACTAGATTTTAGATTGCAACATTTATTATATATTTTGCTACAAAATTGTAAATTGTTATATTTTAGCCGTACACATTTATACTAGCTTTACTTTAGTACTTAATTTTCCAAGCAAAATATTAGCTTGCCTAACCTCCAGGAGGTTTATTAATACCTCCATTTAGACTCCTCATGGAGTAATTTCCAGATTCCATTCAAACGAAAATTCAAAAATTGGTTAATTCGTAGGAGCTAGCTTAATATTGCATTTAGGATAAAATTGAACGATATCTAGTGAAATTATCTATTGAATAACGGTGTCTAAGAAAAGCTTGTCAAAAAGGCATACGTGCCTAAGAAAAGCTGGTACTTAAGTGAGCCAAGTGCTCCACCACCGATCTGGAGCTGATCTAGCTGTTACTCTTTGAATTTTTCAACTAGGCATCTAAAGTTCAAATTAGATATCAGTGCAATAATTTGGCATAAACCTTCTCATTTCTACAGGGGTCAAAACTGTGTTAAGCTACAAATTAATGGCTTCCCACACATCTGAAAATCTTAGTGCTAAACCTAAAAAGTTTGATGGTCAAAACTTTAGAAGGTGGCAGAATCAAATGCGGTTCTGGCTCACCACCCTAAGCTTGATCTCCGCCATTAGTGGGTATAACCCATCTGCTTCACGACCTGCTACTCGCAACAATCCAAACCCTGCTCCTTCCTTTTCTCAAACTACTGTTGCCTCCTCCACTAGGACTCCAGAAGAAACCAACTACCACTGTCTTCATAGAATCCTAGGAGCCCTTTCTGATAAGCTTTATGATATTTATTATATAGCTAAGAGTGCCAAGGATCTTTGGGATAGCCTAAAAAATAAATATAGACTTGATGATGCTGGGGTAAAGAGATTCAAAGCCTCTGACTTTAGCAAATTTAAATTTGTTGATTCCAAACCAATGAATAATCAAATCCATGAATATGAAATCTTGATTCTTCAACTCCAGGCAAATGGAACCCACCTAGATGGATTTTTCCAAGTTGCCTATATTATAGACAAACTTTTCTCTACCTGGTCAGACTTTGCCAAGACTTTGAGCCACATCAAAGGTGATCTGTCTCTAACCTAAGTTCTAAATTCTATTAGGATTGAAGAACAATATCGCCTTAGAGAAAAATTCCACTCCTCCAATCCTTTACCCAAAGTCAACAATGTTGAATCCAAGCCTAAATCCAAAAATTAGAATCGTTCTTTCCGTCCCAACCACAACAAGTCCTTCAAGAAGAAATCATTCAACTATAGAAACTCCTTTCAGCCCGACAACAAAAGACCCAACTTCTCTCAGAACCAGAAGAAAGAGAAAGAAGGAGAATCTGTTCGTTACTGTTTTGTCTGTGGTCGGACCAACCATATGGCCAACCAATGCTTTTACAAGATCACTACTTCTCGTCAGTCTAGAAGTAAGGGTCCTGCCACTTCTGGCGCCCAAGCCAATATGGTGACCTATGGGGTTGACTCCTCTGAGACTGCTATCAGGTCTGCTTCCTTCATACCTGAAGTTAACATGACGCAATTAGCACTTAACTGGTAGATTGATACCGGAGCTAGTATACATGTTTGTTCTGATCGCTCCTGGTTTTCATCTTATCAAATCTCATGTAGAGAAACTATGACTATAGGTAATAATGTTGTGGCGCGAGTGCTTGGAGTGGGACGAGTGGATCTGACACTTATCTCTGGGAAGATCCTTACTCTGCAAGGCATGCACCACGTTTCAGACATCCGTAGAAATCTAGTTAGTGGATTCTTGCTTGTCCAGCAAGGATACCGAATTATTTTTGAATTAAATAAAGTTGTAGTAACCCATGGTGTCTCTTTCATCGGAAAAGATTTTTTTTGTGATGGGTTGTTTAAACTCAATGTAATTATTCCATCTATGAATGAAAATTCTATTGTTCTTCATATTGACTCTCCTGTTGTCTGGCATGGTAGGCTGGGATATATAAACTATAGTTCAATTAAAAGATTAATGCACTTGAATTTAATCCCAAAATCAGAACTTAAGAATAATGATAAATGTGAGATATGTATAGAGGCCAAATTACCTAAAAGACCCTTTCACTCTGTAAGTAGAGATTCTGATCTCCTTGAACTCATACATAGTGATGTATGTGACTCAGGGAGAACCTCAAGGGATGGAAACAAATATTTTGTAACTTTTATAGATGATCTTTCTAGATACTGTCACCTTTATCTTATCAAAGCTAAAAATGAAGTCTTAAATAAATTCAAAGTCTATAAAGCAGAGGCTGAAAACTAACTAAATAAAAAGATTAAAATCTTAAGATCCGATAGAGGAGGTGAGTATACCTCATTTGAGTTGACCAAGTTCTGTAAAGAACATGGAATAATTCATGAAGTGACAGCTCCTTATTCACCCCAATCTAATGGAGTAGCTGAGAGAAATAATAGAACCTTAATGGATATAGTTAACTCTATGTTAATTAGTTCAGGTACACCAGAAAATCTTTGGGGGAAAGCACTAGTAACTGCATCTTATATCTTGAATAGATTCCATTCAAACATAATGATAAAACTCCATATGAAATCTGGAAACATAGAAAGCCTAACTTAAAATACTTAAAAGTGTGGGGGTCCTTAGTTAAAGTAAAAATTCCAGAAAATAAAAGAAAGAAAATTGGACCCAAAATAGTAGATGCAATATTTATAGGATATGCAATTGAGAGTAATGTTAATAGATTTTTAGTGTTTAACTCTCAAATAAATGAAATTAATAACAACACCATAATGGAAGCAAGAGATGCAATCTACTTTGAAAGTATATTTTCCTTTAAAACAAGGATAAATGAATAAATAAATACCAATAATAATTTGGGGACTAGTTCTAGCAGAACCAGATTTAAAGAAGAAGGAGAAGAAGAATAAACTGAACCAAGAAGAAGTAAAAGAACTAGAGTTGAAAATGTTAGATGTATGCCCTAGAAGCCAATTTTGGCTGACACATTATTAATTCTGGGACATAATTTGTATTTGACTTTATTATTATTGAATAAATAAAAGGCATCTTTTTCATTCATATTGTTTTTGTGTCTATGAATCGTCCAAGAATTAATAAGATGATGATGCATATTCTTAAGAGTTAAGAATTTGAGCCATGCATCATTGGTGATTAATTTCTGAATGCTCCTGATCGATGGATCATCACGAGGGCGGTGATCGATCAGATGAGATCAGTGCACACATTACTTTTCTTATGGATGGATGAGACTCGAGTCCACGGTGTGGGGACACTGAAGTAATAGTGCAGGTGCTTGTTAGAGAACAAGGGTACTGAGCGTGACCAATACAAGAAGTCACTTGGATGTCTATCCACTCGTCAGTAACTTGCTTGATATTGCAGTAGTGTGACTGGTCCTTTGACCTGCGGTGCTTCGGCTACTCACAGTGAGGTTATTGTAGTTTGACTGCACACATACATGGTCTCTAGCCATATGGGTCCATGCAGTGTAGATTGGCTGCAGTAGGTTCACTGTAGGAGTAGGATATGTACCTATAAGGAATCTATCGACCTTGATAGATAAGGAGAGATCCTATGTGATTTATAAGACTGAGTTCTTAAGACCTCGGCTGGGGCAGTATGCACAGTGAAGAAAGAGTTTTCCACTCTCGAACTTAAGTCGAATAAATCTTCACATACGACAGACGATGGGGTTTGACGAGTTCTCCATGACCTCCGCCCTGTAGGGATCCACGATAGTAGGACTGTATCACACGACGACTGCACCTAGAGGTTCATCATTCTATTCTGTTGGGTAGCCACTACATGCTGCTAGGTGTCACTGGTGGATGGTGGGACTCATAGGGATTGTCTCGATGATCGATAAACCCTAATGAGTTGAGTTGGAATCGTTCCAACCCATTGAAAGAAGTTTTCAATAATATTGTGATAGAGATCGCAATATATCTCACTATCAGTCAGAATAGAACCTATGGGGTCACACACCGATTCGATGGTTGGAAAGTGATTATGAATCACGAGTAATCAATTCGATTGATAAAAGGTTGAAAAAGCAAAGGAAATTGATTAATTAGACTTAAACACAAATCTTACTTCGAGTAGGATTCCTAGAGTCCTAATTGGATTAGGACTGGAAATCCTAATTGGAGTAGGACTAGGATTCCTACTTGGAGTAGGATTCCTACAATCCTAATTAGATTAGGAGTTTAGAATTAAATTTGAATTCCTACTTGGAGTAGAATTTCCAGAGTTCTAATCGGATTAGGACTTCGGATTCAAATTAAAGTCCTAATTGGATTAGGACTAAAATTAACTAAATCCTAATTGGATTAGGATTTCTTAAGTCCTAATTAATTATTAATCTAATGAATCAATATGAATCCTAATTGGGTTAGGATTGAAGGGTTCAATAGAGTCATGATTCATTGAGTCCTAATTGGATTAGATATTGCATGGATCAAACTCAAAAATGGTTCACCCTTGGGCTAAGCCTAATTGGATTAGGGCTTGACCACATTAGGGCATCCCAATCCTTACTTAATAAGGATTAGGGTTTACCATGAGGAGGGGCGTACGCCCCTCCCCTTTCCATGTGGCGCGGGATGAAGAGAGGGGGCCGGCGCCCCCTCTTAGGAAATAACTCTGGGGATGGCTATAAAAAGGGGGCAAGGGCCGGCGCCCTAGGTAAGTGAATTCCTCTCCCCTCCAAGCCGTGGCCACCCTCTCCTCTTCTCTTGTTTCAGCCGCAAGCAAGGGAGATCAAAAGAAGGACTTGGCGGCCTTCTTCCTCCATCCTTCATTCATCCAACGCAAGGAAAAGATAAAGGCTGAAAAGCCTGGTGATATTCTTCCTTGGTTGCTTCTTCTTCTTCCTCCTCTCAAGCACATTCAAGAGTTGAAAGAAAGAGAGGAGATCAGCCATCAAAACATATCTCTGCAAGGGAGCTAGCACCCTGGGGAGATTAGAGTGATTGGATCGGTTTCTGCTTCGTGTGGATACCCGTAGAGGCCGGACACTTGAACGGCTTCAAGCGAACCTTCTTCCAAAACCACGAACTTCAGTTTGCGGTGATCATCTACCCGCACAAGGTGAAGATCTGATCTTCCTAAAAAGTTTTAAAAGTTTTAATCCTTATCTATCTACGAACGGTTCTTGAAACACGTTCATGCGATGAACGTCGATCCCGCTTATGCCGATTCCACTGCCATCTGATTTTGTTTTGAATTTTCTGCGGCATGGGCGGGTTCCCAACAGTGGTATCAGAGCCTAGGCTTCGTAGATTAAGGTAAGAATTAATTATCTAAAGGCATATTAGATCTGAAATTTGAAGGATTATGCGTGCTGAAAATTTCTGCATGCAGATTTTTTCTAGGGTGCTAATTTTTGCATGCTGATTTTTATGTGATAAAAAGATGATTCTAATTGCATTGTTAATGGAATTACAAAGTTTAGAATCATGATTAGCATGATCAGCAAACTATGTCATAACATAATCAATTAATTCTCAGATCTGAAAATTATAATTGTTGCATATGGTGATGATCATAGGATTCAAATCCTTTTGGTATTAAATGTAAAGACCTGCGATGTGATCTGCAATGTCATGTAATTTTTCAGATACTTGCATGCATCTTATTTAATGTTTTGAGAGGCATGCGTGCCTCCTAAAAGAGAGATGTAATTTATTATTATTTTTATTTTATGTCTGGTTGCATTTCTGTGATGTGATGTACGTCAACGATCAAGTCGAAGATGATGCATGAGATGAACAGGGGTCTAAGCGGTTGATGGCGATTGGATCAAGAGTTGGTCGAGGATCGAATCAAGGAGGCTTGGAACCAATTCAAGAATTGAAGACCAATTGATCGATTGACGTGCATGTGCTTGTAATACGACCTAATTAGAATCCATGATCATCACCCATTTAAAGTTTAGCTTTAATTATTGCTGCGATTATAACTGCTTGCAATGTGCCATTTGCATGTGATGTGAATGAGAGTCGGGTAGATAGGTTTACATGTGATGTAGCAAACCCAATTGAGACCTAAATTAAAACCTCATCAATCAAGTCGAGAGTGAACCAACATGAGCGAGTCATATTAGATTAATTGATCTAATTGGTGTCTAGGAAAGCATGAAAGGTGGTTACTTAATTAGGACCTTACTCTCTGAGTAAGGGGAGCCTCCCACCTGCTTACTTGGCCAATTGTTCGATTACCTCTTATGAAGAGCTCAAGTTACAAACACTAAGACCTGATTAACCAATATTAAGTCTATAGGTCTTCCACCGTAGTAGAGCTGCTAAGGTCTTTCTGATGTTAATTTGTCTCGGCTGGACATAGTGGTCAAGTTGCATCGGGGGGCTGGACCTCTCTATAGACATGAGATGTTGTAGGGTAAAGGTGGGGTTGGGCACCAATAACTGTTAGGTGAGGACCCAATGACGACTTTATTCCTACGGTTATACGGTGGGTCTGACTTAACTAAGAAATGGGACCAATAACTGTTAGGTGAGGTTTTCATGGCTTAGAGACCAAGTTGCACTGCAACATGCTTGAGAAACATTGTACAAGAGTTGTACATTCATCAATCTATGTGTCACCAATAACTGTTAGGTGAGGTGGCATGTAAATCGGTGGGACCGCAGTACCCACTAGAAATCCTAGTCGTGTGGGATTTCCGTTTTCCTACCAGGGGAGTGTGAGGAATTCGAGAAAATAGTGGGAGTTATATTTGTTCTAAAAGACCTTAGAACAGATTAGGATCAAGTACAAAAGTCTAACTAGAATCTTTACTCTCTGCAGATCATAATGTCAGCCTCAAATCCTTTGACCCGTATTCTTGAGACCAACCGATTGACCGATACCAATTACAGAGACTGGCTTAGGAATCTCAAAATTATTCTGAGTTGCGAGAAAATAGGCTATGTGCTCGACAATGACATCCCCGCATTACCAGCACGTCCGACCGCTGATCAGCGTACGACGCATGAGAAGTGGACAGACGATGACACTAGGGTCAAGTGCTATATCATGGCATCCATGTCCAATGAACTACAATGCCAGCATGAAAATATGAAGACTGCTAGGGACATACTGGCACACCTGCAAGAGTTGTATGGTGAGCAGAGTCGCACAACTCGTTTTGAAGTGTCCAAGAGGCTCTTCAAAGCAAAGATGCGAGAGGGGCAGTCCGCCATGATCCCGGTCTGACTATGATCAAGGACCTAAAGGAGCTTGAGAAGCTCGGTATGAACATGCACAAGGAATTGCAAGTTGATCTGATCCTTCAATCCCTTCCTAATTCATTTGGTCAGTTTATAGTAAACTACCATATGAATAAGATTGAATGCACTAAGACTGAACTGATAAATATGTTGGTAACTGTTGAGGGAGCCTTGAAAGGTTCAAGGGGCAATGTCCTTGCTGCTGAGTTGACTTCTGGTTATAAGAGAAAGTCTACTTGGAAGAAAAAGAAGCCTGCTAAGAAGCAGAAGCCAAAGAAGGAAGTTCAAAAGAAAAGGGCCAATGACAAAGGAAAATGTTTCCACTGCAATGTCGACGGCCACTGGAAGAGGAATTGTCCTTCATACCTCGAGAGCCTGAAGAACAAGAAAGGTGACATACTTTCAGAAGGTATAGACTTGCTCATAATTGAAACTAATCTAACAGTTTCTTCTACTTCTAGTTGGGTTATAGATTCTGGTTCTAGTGCTCATCTATGCACTACCATGCAGGGTTTAAAGGAAAGTAGAAGGCTGACGGAAGGTGCGGTAATCCTTCGGGTTGGCAACGGGGCAAAAGTTGCTGCTGTGGCTGTGGGCACCTACCATCTGCGACTACCATCTAGTTTTAGTTTATTACTTAGAGACTGCTATTATGTACCTGCTGCTAGCAGAAATTTGATTTCTGTTTCATGTCTAGCACAGAAAGGTCATGTTTTTACATTTGACAAAGACTGTTGTTCTATTTATTTCAGAAATAAAATAGTCGCACGTGATTTTATGATTGACAGTCTCTATCATTTGCATATGGATGTATCTATAAATGTGTCTGAGCAAGAAGTGAGTGCCAAAGGATCCAAAAGATCCAAGGATGAGATAAACCAAAAATATTTGTGGCACCTCAGGCTTGGCCATATTGGAGAGGACAGAATGAACAAAATGGATAAAAATGGGCTTCTCGGCTCATTGACTTCCGAGTCATATCCAGTTTGCGAGTCCTGTCTTCAAGAAAAAATGGCCAGATTGTCCTTTGTAGGACATGGGGAGAGGACCACTGAAATACTTACCCTGGTACATACAGATGTATGTGGCCCATTCGATGTGCTAGCCAGGGGACGTTATTCATACTTCATTACCTTTACCGATGATTATTCACGGTATGGGTATGTGTATCTTATGAGACACAAATCTGAATCTTTCGAAAAGTTCAAAGAGTTCAAAAATGAAGTAGAAAAACAAACTGGAAAACTCCTTAAGGCTCTTCGATCAGATCGAGGAGGAGAATACCTTAGTGGAGAATTCCGGAACTATCTCAAGGACAATGGCATAGTCTCACAATGGACTTTTCCGGGTATACCTCAACTCAACGGGGTGTCAGAGAGGAGAAATCAGACTCTATTGGATATAGTCTGGTCCATGATGAGCTTCACTGATCTACCGATGTTTCTTTGGGGAGATGCCTTACTTACCACAGTATATCTACTTAATAGAGTTTCCTCTAAATCCGTTCCTACCACACCGTATGAGATATGGCATGGTAAGAAACCAAGTCTTGGTCATCTCAAGATTTGGGAATCTCCGGCCCACGTCAAAAGATTACAGGCGGACAAACTAGAGGCTAGGACCATAAGTGCTCGTTTTATAGGATATCCTAAAGAGTCATTAGGATACAGTTTTTACGTCTCAGAGAAGCACAATGTGTTTGTGAGCCGTCATGTCATCTTCTTAGAAAACCAGTTTATCCTTGATAGAGGCAGTGGAGGAAAATTGAGCTTGAAGAGAAAGTCTCTGAAAAGCAACGAGTCATGGATCCTATCGAACCCATTAATACAGAGCCAGTACACGATGTCCCTCAACCACCTTGCAGATCAAGTAGGGTCTCCCATCCTCCCGATAGATACTTAGGTATACTAGAAGAGGATACTGAGGAAATGTTCCTAGTGGGAGATAGGGATCACATACAGGATCCCAAAACCTACAACGAGGCGATATCTGATATCGATTCCGAGAAATGGTTGGAAGCTATGAAGTCAGAATTAGACTCCATGCATTCCAACCAAGTCTGGACCTTAGTAGATCCACCAGAAGGTATTGTACCTATTGGATGCAAATGGATCTACAAAAGAAAAATGAGTTCGGATGGAAAGGTAGAGACCTCTAAGGCAAGGCTGGTAGCAAAAGGGTATAGTCAACGCGAAGGCATTGACTATCAGGAGACCTTTTCACCTGTAGCCATGCTGAAATCCATCCGAACATTGCTTGCCATTGCAGCATTTCATGATTATGAAATCTGGCAGATGGATGTGAAAACTGCTTTCCTAAATGAATATATTGAAGAAGATATCTATATGGAACAGCCTCTGGGTTTCACTTCCAGTGATGGAGATCACAAGGTCTGCAAGCTGCAAAGGTCCATTTATGGACTAAAGCAAGCATCTCGGAGTTGGAACACTCATTTCGATGACGCAATCAAAACGTTTGATTTCATCAAAAACGAAGAGGAACCGTGTGTTTACAAAAAGGTTAGTGGGAGCGCTGTTGTATTTCTCGTACTGTACGTGGACGACATCCTCCTGATAGGGAATGATATTTCCATGCTAACCTCAGTCAAGGTCTGGTTGTCAAAAGAGTTCTCCATGAAAGACTTTGGGGAAGCATCCTATATTTTGGGAATAAAAGTCTATAGAGATAGATCTAAAAGGATGCTTGGCCTATCACAGAAAATGTATATAGAGGAAGTGCTGAAAAGGTTCAGCATGGAAAACTCCAAAAGGGGTCTCTTACCTCTTAGGCATGGAATTCATCTCTCCAAGAAGATGTGTCCCAACACATCTGAAGAGATTCAACGCATGAGCAAGATTCCCTATGCATCAGCAATAGGGAGCCTCATGTATGCCATGCTATGTACACGACCTGATATAGCTCTTGCTGTGAGTGTCACAAGCAGATATCAGTCAAATCCAGGTGAAGAGCACTGGACAGCTGTAAAGAATATTCTTAAGTACTTGAGAAGAACTAAAGATTTATTCTTGGTCTTTGGAGGATCATCAGAGTTGAAGGTAGAAGGATACACAGATTCAGACTTCATGACTGATGTCGATGATAGGAAGTCAACATCTGGATATGTGTTCTTGTGCAATGGTGGTACGGTGAATTGGAAGAGTTCTAAACAACCGATCATTGTTGATTCTACTATGGAAGCTGAATACATCGCCGCCTCTGAAGTTGCTAAGGAAGGCTTCTGGTTCAAGAAATTCATTGCGGAATTGGATATAATGTCATCAGATGCCATAACACTCTACTGCGATAATAATGGCGCCATAGCTCCTGCTAAGGAGCCAAGGTCTCATCAGAAGTCCAAGCATATAGAGCGGCGCTTCCATCTCATACGCGACTATGTTGAGAAGAAGTATGTCGAAGTGCAGAGAGTAGACTCCGCGGACAACGTGGCAGACCCATTCACTAAACAGCTAAGTCAGCAAAAGACTGAAGCCCACCTTGAGAAGATGGGACTCAGATATATGACTGATTGGCTTTAGTGCAAGTGGGAGATTGTTAGATGTATGCCCTAGAAGCCAATTTTGGCTGACACATTATTAATTCTGGGACATAATTTGTATTTGACTTTATTATTATTGAATAAATAAAAGGCATCTTTTTCATTCATATTGTTTATGTGTCTATGAATCGTCCAAGAATTAATAAGATGATGATGCATATTCTTAAGAGTTAAGAATTTGAGCCATGCATCATTGGTGATTAATTTCTGAATGCTCCTGATCGATGGATCATCACGAGAGCGGTGATCGATCCGATGAGATCAGTGCACACATTACTTTCCTTATGGATGGACGAGACTCGAGTCCACGGTGTGGGGACACTGAAGTAATAGTGCAGGTGCTTATTAGAGAACAAAGGTACTGAGCGTGACCAATACAAGAAGTCACTTGGATGTCTATCCACTCGTCAGTGACTTGCTTGATGTTGCAGTAGTGTGACTGGTCCTTTGACCTGCGGTGCTTCGGCTACTCACAGTGAGGTTATTGTAGTTTGACTGCACACATACATGGTCTCTAGCCATATGGGTCCATGCAGTGTAGATTGGCTGCAGTAGGTTCACTGTAGGAGTAGGGTATGTACCTATAAGGAATCTATCGACCTTGATAGATAAGGAGAGATCCTATGTGATTTATAAGACTGAGTTCTTAAGACCTCGGCTGGGGCAGTATGCACAGTGAAGAAAGAGTTTTCCACTCTCGAACTTAAGTCGAATAAATCTTCACATACGACAGACGATGGGGTTTGACGAGTTCTCCATGACCTCCGCCCTGTAGGGATCCACGATAGTAGGACTGTATCACACGACGACTGCACCTAGAGGTTCATCATTCTATTTTGTTGGGTAGCCACTACATGCTGCTAGGTGTCACTGGTGGATGGTGGGACTCATAGGGATTGTCTCGATGATCGATAAACCCTAATGAGTTGAGTTGGAATCGTTCCAACCCATTGAAAGAAGTTTTCAATAATATTGTGATAGAGATCGCAATATATCTCACTATCAGTCAGAATAGAACCTATGGGGTCACACACCGATTCGATGGTTGGAAAGTGATTATGAATCACGAGTAATCAATTCGATTGATAAAAGGTTGAAAAAGCAAAGGAAATTGATTAATTAGACTTAAACACAAATCTTACTTCGAGTAGGATTCCTAGAGTCCTAATTGGATTAGGACTGGAAATCCTAATTGGAGTAGGACTAGGATTCCTACTTGGAGTAGGATTCCTACAATCCTAATTAGATTAGGAGTTTAGAATTAAATTTGAATTCCTACTTGGAGTAGAATTTCCAGAGTTCTAATCGGATTAGGACTTCGGATTCAAATTAAAGTCCTAATTGGATTAGGACTAAAATTAACTAAATCCTAATTGGATTAGGATTTCTTAAGTCCTAATTAATTATTAATCTAATGAATCAATATGACTCCTAATTAGGTTAGGATTGAAAGGTTCAATAGAGTCATGATGCATTGAGTCCTAATTGGATTAGGACATTGAATGGATCAAACCCAAAAATGGTTCACCCTTGGGCTAAGCCTAATTGGATTAGGGCTTGACCACATTAGGGCATCCCAATCCTTACTTAATAAGGATTAGGGTTTACTATGAAGAGGGGCGTATGCCCCTCCCCTTTCCATGTGGTGTGGGATGAAGAGAGGGGGCCGGCGCCCCCTCTTAGGAAATCTAGGGCTCCTAGATTGTAGTTGCCCTAGATGGCTATAAAAAGGGGGCAAGGGCCGGCGCCCTAGGTAAGTGAATTCCTCTCCCCTCCAAGCCGTGGCCACCCTCTCCTCTTCTCTTGTTTCAGCCGCAAGCAAGGGAGATCAAAAGAAGGACTTGGCGGCCTTCTTCCTCCATCCTTCATTCATCCAACGCAAGGAAAAGATAAAGGCTGAAAAGCCTGGTGATCTTCTTCCTTGGTTGCTTCTTCTTCTTCCTCATCTCAAGCACATTCAAGAGTTGAAAGAAAGAGAGGAGATCAGCCATCAAAACATATCTCTGCAAGGGAGCTAGCACCCCGGAGAGATTAGAGCGATTAGATCGGTTTCTGCTTCGTGTGGATACCCGTAGAGGCCGGACACTTGAACGGCTTCAAGCGAACCTTCTTCCAAAACCACGAACTTCAGTTTGCGGTGATCATCTACCCGCACAAGGTGAAGATCTGATCTTCCTAAAAAGTTTTAAAAGTTTTAATCCTTATCTATCTACGAACGGTTCTTGAAACACGTTCATGCGATGAACGTCGATCCTGCTTATGCCGATTCCGCTGCCATCTGATTTTGTTTTGAATTTTCTGCGGCATGGGCGGGTTTCCAACCGAAAAGAACTTTGGAGAAGACTACTACACATTCCTAAGAAGACTCTCCTACTTCTTTAGAGGATGTCTTGAAATCTCTAGATGCCCCCTTCTGAAAAGAAGCAATCGATAATGAAATGCAATCCATAATTCAAAACCACACTTGGAAATTGGCAGACCTACCCCCAGGAAGTAAACCCATAGGGTGTAAATGGATCTTTAAGGAGAAACTTAGGCCAGATGGAACTGTAGACAAATATAAGGCTAGGTTAGTAGCCAAAGGTTTTACTCAAAAATCTGAGATTGACTTTTTTGATGTTTATGCCTCTGTAGCTAGAATCACTACTATTAGGATCCTTGTTGCCTTTTCTTCCATTCATAAGCTGGTTATACATCAAATGGATGTTAAAACTGCTTTCTTGAATGGGAACCTAGATGAAGAGAGCTACATGGACCAACCCAAAAGTTTCATTGTCCCAAGTCAAGAGAAAAAGGTATATAGGTTGATTAGATCTCTTTATTGTTTAAAACAAGCCCCCAAACAATGGGACCTTAAATTTGATGAAATAATCCTAACTAATGGATTTAAAATTAATAACACAGATGAATGTGTATATTATAAAAAGAAGAATAATAAAATTATAATCTTATGTCTATATGTAGATGATATCCTAATTTTTGGAACATACTTAGAAATTATTAATGAAGTAAAATAATTTTTATCTCTAAAATTTGACATGAAAGATTTAGGAGAAGTAGACCTAATCCCTAATACTAAAATTATGAGGAATGAAGATGGAATAACTTTGTCCCAAAGCCACTATGTGGAGAAGATTCTTAAAAGTTTCACTACTCTGATTGTCATCCCGTATCTACTTCCTATAATCCATCTCTTCATCTAAAGAAGAACTTAGGTGATCCAGTCAATCAAAGCTTGTATGCCCAGATCATTGGTTCTTTAGAATTTCTTGCAAATTATACCAGATCTGATATTGCATACTCTGTGAACCGATTGAGTAGATATACTCACAATCCTAATAATGATCATTGGACTGCTCTAGAAAAAATTCTCAGGTACCTTAAGGATATCATATCTCTAGGATTACACTATTGTGGTTATCCTGCTGTTCTGGAAGGCTATAATGATGCCAATTGGATCAGTGATACAGTTGACACCAAATCCACCACTGGTTTTGTCTTCCTTTTAGGAGGTGCAGCTGTATCATGGAAGTCTACCAAACAAACTATAGTGGCTAGAAGCACCATGGAATCTGAAATGATTGCCCTAGATACCACTAGCTTTGAGGCCGAGTGGCTTAGAGATCTACTGATAGATTTGCCTCTTGAGACTTCATCATTACCTTCTATATCTATTCATTGTGACTGCAGATCTGCTATAGATAAATGCAATCAAAAAATGCAACTGTGAAAATGAATAGGCACTTGAAAGTGCGCCATAAATCATTGAGATACAAATTAAAGAATAACTTGATTGCACTAAATTTTGTAAGATTCGAAAGGAATCTAGCTGATCAGTTTACCAAAAGATTGTCTAGAACAGTGGTTCTAGAGTTATCGAGGGGGATAGGACTAAGCCCATAAGTAAAGTCACCACAGTGGTAACCCAACCTGAAAAGGTTTAATGGGTAGAAACAAGCTAGATAGGTGACTAATGAGGAGCACTATTTGTTTTTCCCATCCCTAGGACAATAGTGCTCATAAAAAGCAAGGGTTAGGTTGAGTTTTTACTCTTAATGAATCCGAGACCTATGAGGCAAGGTACCTACTTGCTCGTACCCCATTTAGGATTCACCTGTATGCGTGTAGTCGTGAGGCCGCGACTATGGAAAGTTGGTTGTTCCCTAATAACACACATGAAGAGATACCTGCGCATGGCCGTAAAGTACAAACTCGCTTCAAACATATTCACGCTATATTATGTGTGCTATTGATTAAATCTGAGCCATGGACCAAGGTTCAAGGCATAGTCCACCTTGGCTCCACAGAGGTAATCAATTGTCACTAAGTGAAGGTTCAAATTGAAAGGTACCTACACCTATTACATAATATAAGATACTCAACATTTTATTTTAATTTTATTTTGATTTTAAATTTTTTAAATATTTAATTTATGTGGAGGATTGTTGAATTAAATCAAATATTTTAAAATTATTAAAACCAAATTGGTCAACGGCCAAGTGGCAAGCATCCGCCCACAAGCAAAGGAGCAAACATGGAAAAATTTTTAAATAAAGTAGGTCATGACAAGTGTCATGCATCTAGCGTAAGAGCAAGCATGGAAAGGCCCCTCGAAGAAGGAAGAAAACATGAACGGCCAAGATGCAATAAGCCGAAGGATCAAAGAAGCACAAGAAGATACGTCATCAATCTGCAGGAGGGGAATCTGCTTCTTTTGACGTGCCTGAGCCTATATAAAGGACTCTAGGGATTATTTCAAACTACAAACAAAATTTTCTCTTCTCCCTATTTCAAGAGTCTAGATAAAAAGGACTTTAGGGATCATTGGGGAGAAAAAAAATAAAGAAAATTTTTCTTCTCCTCATAATTTTTCTAAGTTTCTTTTGAGCTATCTGCAAGCGTGAACGTGCTCTTCTTTCTTTTCTGGAGGTGCACTGACGGGAAAAACGTAGTTCTGTATTGGGTCATCGTATCTCTAGAAGATCTGTGCCAGCAGACCCGTGCGTGTGGGGCATAAACTTTCCTGGGACAACGCATCAGCGTGCTTCGATCCATAGGCCATCATTTCTCTCTTTTTTCATTTTATTATTATATTGTCAAGTTAATTATTTGCTAGTTTATTCTTCTCATTTACTATTTTTGAATATTAGAAATATTTAATTTATCAATTATATTTGTGCATCTAGGCTAACAAAAACATAGGGTGAGTTAGTGACACCAAGCTGTTGGACCAAATTTGGCCTTCTGAATGCTTCATAGAGAACTAAAATGTGAGGTGCACACTTTCCAATTTAACAGAAAATTGAAGAGAAGTGCAGCAGTGTAGCTAACATCAGTCCTATCTGCATTCACATTACATGGAGCCACTCTCCAATTTTGGCATGATGTGTTACTGGATTCAGTTTGGTTTCAGCTTTCTGACAATTTTTTTTTAGGTCGAGAGGAATTTTGTTTATCTAAATATTCTATTTTTCACCAATCATATGAGGCGTATCCACATCCGCTTAAGTTGTACGTGCCTATTGCATAACGATTAAGTGATGCGGCACATTGAAAAGAATCAGGATAAGTGATCTTCATGTCACGATCAGATACACAAATGCATGGACACATAAGAGGGAATCTAAGGTTTGCTAAGCCACAGCTTCAAAGGGGTTAATGTGGCAAATCTCCATTCGGCTCAACTCTTTGCTCTCCTCCTTGGCTTGTAAACCTCTTTAGTACCCTCCCTTACACATCCCATTCTCCATCCCCATCCGCCCTTTCTTTTCTTTCTCTCTTATCTCTCCAGCTGTCATTTCTTTCTTTTTCTCTCCCATTCATGATGAGCCTCCTTTTCTTCATTGCTTTTTGCGTGGCATACCTGGCATACTGTTTCTTAGACATCTTGTACCGCTGGTCCTCTTTAGCCACACATGGAAGTTTCTTTCGCCAATGAGGCATTGACATCTCATTACATTAGCTCAATGACCATTCCCCGCATGAATTATGCATGCCAAATCCGTCACGCCACATCAACATCAAAAAAAACTTTTCATATTAGTGGTCGATGGAGCATAACGTTGCTCTTTCAACAAATTTACATGATTTATCAAAAATTGAAAAAAAAAAAACAAAATGGCAAGAAGGGCCTCCCCCTCCCGCCAATACAATGGTCTGTTACAATATTTAGTATGTTACAATGACCTCCACAATTTTCAAACTATGACAATAATTGTAATTTTAATTGCAAATATAAAATCACATGGCACATAATGACTGCTAAAATCATAAAGTTTTTGTAAAGGGTGATTTGTGATGAAATAACACAGCTATCAAATCGCTGACGTACAGCAGGATGTTGTGTTGATTTCTAGATCATTCTGTCATCTTGCCATCTGTAGCACAACGAAGCTGCAGTGTAAAACTATTTTCCGGTGTTCGAATCTCTTGGATCGTTACTCTTTCACAAATCGCGGCCTGGCAGCCGGTACGGAGCAAATGAGAATTTTTTCCTTTTGGCGAACCGGATATATATATTACACCATGTATAGATACATCTACAGGAATCAGGATATAAATTATTTAAAAATTCGGGAGGGTCATGTAGTTTTATAATAAACTTTTAGAGTAAATAAAGCTCATTGATTCTGAAATTACATTTCGGAATAAATATTTAATAATGAGCAAAGTAGGCTTTTACCATTCTGTCTATTTCTCGGTACAATTCTAGATTCTATCAAATCTGCGAAAATTGGAGGTTTCCGTGCGTGCAAATCATGATGCAGGCGGATGGCATATATCGTAATTCTCATGACGTAGGCACTTGGAGTGGTTAGCAATTGATGTGCGTTGTCTCAGCTCTTGCACCTCAATTCCCTTTGGGCCCATGGTGAGGTGCAGCGATACATCCTGGTAGGTATGGATGTCTATCTATCATCAGCCCGAACAAGTCGGCCAGGCCGAGGACCCTGAGGCACTAATAGTGAAATAATTTACTCTGCAGTAGGTGAGCGCCGAAAATGATAGGGATAAGTAAACTTTTAGACATCATGTAACAGTTTGTTAGCATAATTATATGTTGTCACTATTATTTTTTATATTAGCATAATATTGTTAGAATAATTTTTGAAATCACGTAACAATTTATATCCGCGAGTATTTTTTTATTAATATAATCCTATATTAGCTTATATTTTTTTGTATAAAGTCCATATACAAGTATATAATTCTTGAGATGTATTAAATATACTGAAATATCAAAATAAAATCACTTTTTTTTTACTTATTTTTTTTCTTTTATAAATATTTCGATAGAATCTATATTTCAATACCTAAAAGGAAGGTATACTATTATCTTCAATCTTAAGATAACTTGAAACATGCTGAATAGGGGTAAGAGAAACAGAAGAAAGCCAATAATCAGAAAGAATAAAGATATTTGGAGCAAGCCCAATATTTGGAGCAAGCCCAGCACGGAACCACCCAAACCCCGCCGAGCTAGCCGACCTCAGTGAGAGACCGAGCCGACCTCGACCGAAGAAGGTGAACTCGGCCAGAAATCGAGGCGACCTCCGCTAGAGACCGAGCTGACCTCGGCCGAATACCGAGGTCAACTCACCAAGCATACATCACGGCCTCCAAGTTTGTTTGACCTCGGCCCGAGGCCGAGCCGACCTCAGCCTTGTCAACCTCAGTCCCGCCTTCTCCAAATCCTCATCGAAGATCCCGCGGATCCTCAGGACAAGACTGGAGAAATATCTCCTAAATCCTCATCAAAGACCTCGCGGATCCTCGGGACAAGACTAGAATGATGTTTTCTGGATCCTCCGCCAGCGGGATCAGTCTCTGTGTTCGCACCGCCTCCAGCTAATGGCCAGCTGATCACAGCTCAGCCCAAAGGCTGCAGGTAACAACCAAAACCCTCACTCTATAAGAAAGGGGGTAGGAAAAGGCCCACGGTAAGCAAGTAAAAGACAAGAGAGGCTATAAGAAAGCTATTCGAAACCCCTCCAAAAACTAAACTAACTTAGCCATCAAAGGCCTTCGCAGGGATCTCCGGCCAAGGCTTCGTGCAGGTACACCGGAGCGCAGGGGGTGGCACTCTTTTTCTCCCCCCAGCCCTCTTCTCGGCTTCCTCCAGCGTGTTCACCCTCAAGCCAAATTTCAACCACAACACATACATTATTATGCAAAACTAAACAAAGCAAGAGATAAAGGAAACATAGGATAGGCAAAACCTAAAACCATGTGTTATTGCCCCCGAGCCGAGGCCTGATCCGTAGGGAGATAGGACTAGTCCAACCAAATGTGCTCATGCTCTTCGTTTAACCAGTACTGACTGGCCTTCGTTCTCATGGTCTAGTCATTGTCTTTTTTTTTTTTTTGCTAGGAGTCATTGTCTTTTTCGTCATCTCGTGGGCAACGTTTCAGATGTTATTAGGTGGTGGTCCCCATTTCCCACATGCCATCAAAAACTACCAAGCATTGTCGTTGGGCGCTCAAACATGAACAACATGTTTCATTAAAAGAAAAAGCTAGGGTTCGCTGGCTGCGTGAGGCCCCGAGGCATGGGAGCGGGCCAGTGGGCTGCGTGAGTCACAGGTACCGCCTCCCATCACACTATAAATACATGCTAAGAGACTTCCAGCCTAAGTTGAGACATCCAGATTTATCTACTCTTAGTTTTCTTCTTCTTTTTCCTCCTCTTACCAGTTGTGTTTGAGTAAGATATGGAGGAGTCATTGAAGTGCCTCATCGAGAGGGTTAAGGAAGAGGTTTTCTCTCCCTCGGCTGACATGTACTCCTTTCTACCATCGTCTGCCTACGAGACTGCATGGGTAGCCATGATACCCAATCCTGAACGATGCCGTCGTCCAATGTTCCCAAACTGTTTGGTTTGGATGCTCCGCACCCAAAACGATGGAGGGTTATGGGGAGAGCTCGATCTCACCATAGACTGCCTCACTGCGACTCTGGCCTGTATTATTGCGCTCAAGATTTGGAACGTTGGCTACATAAATATAGAGAAAGGTATAATTAAGCCGTTTTTCTTGTTATTACTCTTCAAAATTTCTTTAGTTCTCGATCTCCAGTGGCTGTACGTAGTTACAATAACTGCGTGCACATATATGTAAGTGTGTGCAGGGTTAATATAACTGTATGCAGAAACAATATAACCATCTACAAGAGCCAATAAAAGTGTGTGAAATTCACGTGCACGCGGAAATCTCATATAAAAATATATATGCAGGACTAAAATAAAATTCTAATAGTCAAATGATTGTGTATTAAAGGCCAATAAAAAAAGGACAGAGTGTTATTTAAGTTTCTTCCTAAATTAAGATTTCAAATTAGAACATTTATTGCTCCATGACGACTTTAGAACAGTTCTTTGATGTGACCATAGAAATGCATTTCATTTATTTCTGAGCTGTGTACATCTTGAGCTAGGGCCTTGACATTTGTCTTCCAACTTTTTCAAATTTCTTTTCAAAAAACAGGATTGAAATTTCTTCATGCAAACACGGAGAAGGTGCTTATGAAACACCATGGTGGCATCCCCCGATGGTTTGCCATTATATTCCCGGGCATGCTTGAGCTGGCGAAGGCCAAAGGCTTGGAGGTCTTTCCTCAGGGCTACACAGGAGTCGTGGAAGATATCTTCAACGAAAGGGAGAAAATTTTCAAAATGTAAATCTTTCCGGCAACATTTTCTTTTTTTATTTACAAAGCTTCCTTCAAATTTACCTGCTCAAACGGGTATTCTTCATTCCTAATACCTGCCTACTTTATCTGCAGGGAAGAAACATCCTGTGGGGGTCACCATCTTCCACTTTCACTGTACCTCGAGGCCTTGCCAGCAATCTACCGAGGGAAGCATGAAGATATTCTTAAGCATAAGAGAGAAGATGGGTCCTTGTTTCATTCCCCGTCTGCAACTGCTTGTGCTTTCATGATCACTGGAGATGGAGATTGCAAGGAGTATTTGGAAGCCATGGTCCAAAGATGCGGACATGGAGGTGAGTTTTAAAGCAGCAATAGATTCGAAAGATGATATTTGCTTTGTTTCTACACGGAAGAGGGTGACTCTGTACAATTTGGCATGTGACACAGTTCCTCCCGCATACCCTGTGGACCAAGACCTCATAAAGCTGTGTATGATGGACCATTTGATGCGACTAGGATGTGGTGAACATTTCACCAAGGAAATAGGAGATGCGATGGATCACATTTATTGGTAAGATTATAATTTTAGCCTCTCTTTCTGCCTAATTGAAGATTTTTTAATTTTTAGGTCACCTTATATCAACTTTACTTCTTTTTTTTTTGAATTTCATCAACTTATCACAACCAAGGCTTGTTTATAGTTTTTATACTATTTTCCTCAAATGCTATATTATATTTTGAGGACCCTCATGCACAAAATTTTTCCTTGATGATTGACACTAACGATCACCAAGTATTGCTATTAAAATATAATAGGATATCCACAACGTGGGAGATTGTTATAGTTTGAGGAGGGGCGTCATGACGCTCATTTGCCCGACTCGATGCACATGAAGTCTTGGAATACTGCGATCTGTGATTTGATTAAAATTTGTATTTTACAGATCGGATTGAGAAACTATTATCCCAATCAGATTGAATGGGATGCCTATTTCGAATTCTGTGCCCGGGTGGTATCAACACACTATTGATTCAACCTCTTCGGGCATTAACATTGTCACCTCCTTTATTTGAAAAAATGGTGTTAAATGATTGAATACTGGTCCCTTCAGTTGTACCATTACAAGGAGGGTTTCAAACTTGTATTTTAGTAATTCTATGGTGCAGTAAAAGGGTCTTTTTGTAAACATTCGAATACCCTTCTGCTTTGGGATTTTATGTTAGAAGGGTTCGGTTGTATACAGTGAAACCTTGACGACTTCAGATGGAGCTTGGATCTCCCTCTTAGCCTTTCCTTAGCCTTAGGCACCAAGGGAGCTCTCCCAACCTTAAAAATTATGGGAGTCAATACAATGGTAACGACCCCTGGCGTCCAATCATTAGAACAGAAAATTACTTGCTAGTCTTATAGGGCCACTCATGTCTTAGTCATAAGTTCCTCTATTTTAATATATTCGAGTGGCTCCTTGTAATAAGCTCCTTGTCCTGGGTTGTTTTGTAGGAATTGGGTAACGGAGGAGCTGCAACCGTCTAACGTGCACAATCTGCCGCTCCAAATATTCAAAGATTTTTTAACCTTTCAACTCCTAAGAAGGCACGGCCATCGAATATCCCCAGGTAAGGATTCTACATATGTATCTATATAATATATATGCATACACAGACATCTAGATAAATATACACATCATTGCTCTTCCACGGAAAAGAAAATGATTGATTGCTTTTGATGTCATAGAGAGATGTTGTTGGTTTATGCGTGACCCGCAAACGCTCCTGCACATAGAAGAGAACTATCAAAACTTCTTGGGAGCTATGTATGCTGTCTACATAGCCACACATTTGATGTTTCTAGAGGAACCAGAATTCGAAAATGCCAAAACTTTCTCCAAGAAAATATTGCAAAAGGGATTGCCAGGCAAAGATGTGAAAGACCATCCTTCAGCTCTTTCTGATCTCCAGAAGGAGGTAACTGAACACCAATTTCTTTTTTGTAAGTTATCTGAATAGTTATATGGTCCCTAGATGTTAAAATATATGGTTGGCTGACAATCTAATCCATGTAAATCGTTGAAGTAAATATTTGCCATCTTGGCATCATGTGATTCATGTCGTATGTTTGTGGTTTCAACAACTAGTACTTCAATTTGGTGATTTTTATTGTTTAAATGCCAAATCAGATTGAGCACGAGTTGAAGCATCTGTGGTTAGCACGGATGGATCATCTGGAGCATCGGACATACATAGAAAGAACTAAAGGCTACAATATTTGGATTGGAAAGTCCTCCTCTTGCAGGTATGACGCACACCGACTAAGTACTAGGGACATATAAATACTATGGTTGGTGACATCAAATGCTTTATTTAAAACTGCAGGCTAACATGCTCGGACGACATTATCCAGCTTGCCATAAAAAATTTCATGACTCGCCAATCAGTCTATAGGACTGAACTCGAGGAGCTAAAGAGGTAGTTCTCAAGATAAAAGCAAATTATATGGCTTTCCTCCTTTCTAAGTGAAGTAATAAATGCACTTTTCTTTTCCTTTCCTCTTTCTTTTTAGAAGAAAAGTAATGTGTGCTACTTGATAGAATGCTATGGCATTTTTTTTCCTCTTTCACTTTGTTTATTTATTTAATTGATTCTTTATTGTATAATATCAATACATCACACTAGGTGGTCCAAAGATACGGGCCTTGCCAACATGGGCTTCGGACGAGAGAACACATCATATTGTTACTTCGTTGCTGCTACTCCCATTTCCCTTCTCTTAGACTCGGAGGTGCGGAAAATTATGGCTAAAAGTGCAACCTTAGTTACAGTTGCAGATGATTTTTTTGATGAGCACGGTTCATTAGATGAATTACAATGCCTCACCGAAGCAGTACAAAGGTACTAATTAATTACTGCATGAAGGTTGAAGAATTTGCACATTGTTATTTTTTAATATTCCTAATTAATTGAATGGTTATAGGTGGGAAGGAGAAGGCTTATCTGGGCATAGTAAAGTTATTTTTGAGACTCTTGATGACCTTGTATGTGATATTGCATTGAAGATTTTCAACCAACAAGGTCATGATATGAAAACACTTCTTCAAGATTTCGTAAGTTTCTCATGTCCATCATTTAAAAATCGATGTGCATGCTTTCATGTTAGTAACTGTAGTTTGAGCAAGTTCAAATCTATTGTCATATATGAAAAAGTGGCGAGAAGCATTCAATGTGTGGTTGACGGAATCTGAGTGGAGTAGAATCAAACATGCACCATCAATTGATGAATACCTTCGAGTAGGCACGCTCTCTATAGCTATACAAGCAATGTATCTCCCCGCATGTTATCTTGCAAGTCCAAAGCACCCACAGAGCTCTCCAGAAACCCATTATAGCAAAATTACCACATTGTTAATGCTCTCAGCTCGCCTACTGAATGACATTCAAAGCTATGAGGTATACTATTCCATCACCATAATTTCCATATCTATTTGTCTTATTATTGTTGTTTTCAAACTGATTCAAAATCATTTCAGAAAGAGATGAAAGATGGAAAACTGAACATGGTGCCATTGTACTTGAAAGAGAATCCACAGGCAAATATTGAAGATGCAATTGCATATATACAGAACAAACTAGAAAGGCACAAGAAGCAGCTGCTTGAAATTACTATGGTTGATATCAATACTGAAGTACCGAAAGAATGGAAACAAATCCATTTATGTGCTTTAAAGGGGTTTCAGATGCTTTTTAACACTTTTAATGCATTTGACTCACCTACTGCGCTACTTCAGGACATTACCATGGCCTTCTATGAACCATTAGTTATGGACTCTCAGAGAATCCTTCTCCCAACATTTGTGCTTAATGCTCATGAGTCAATTAAGGAGACTACAGGACGATCAATGGAGGAAAGTTCTAAGAAAGAATCGTCAGTGAAGGCTCAAGGTCAGCTTCAAGGAGTGAATGGTAAAATAGTTTATAATCCAAGAGCAATAACTTCCAAAATCAAGCAGTCACTTTATTATGTGAGGCCCAAAAGTTTTATTACATTACGGTGCCCATCTTCCTATATGTTTTTAGCTGTGCCTCCCATTTCTCCAAGTCCTTTGTTGAAGATGTAGGCGGCAGCATTCAGGTGTGCATGTTAAAGAAATATTTATTTCTATACTGCTATATCTTCTGTGTTGTGATATTTTTACCAAAAGAGTGCATAGTATAGTCTTTTATGCACAATGTATTGATGATAATAAAGGAAATGTAAGTGCAATAAGAATTTATGGTTGTTTTATCCGTGCCCTTAATCATGTTTATACATACACAAATTATACTTGTATATTTGGGTTCTTTGGCCTTCCCTAAGTATCCATGATCTTTCAGAGGGCCCAAGCATTTTGGTACATTTGTACAATCTTGAGACCTTACTCAAAAAAGCTACCCAAAAGTTATTTAGATTTTTGACTTTCTATAAATACCCAAGTTCTTCTTGCACATAACTCAAAATGCACAGCCACATGGCTCCTCATATATTTCATTCAGATTACTTTTATATCATATGTAATTATATCCTTAGCATCCTTAAGGTATGTCTAAGTGTATTATTGAAATTAATGAATGATTGAGGCCTCAATCCACGAACTAGTGATCTAACAAAAACATCTCAAGCATTATTCCTATCTTAAATTTCTTATTCAACCTGATCTAATCAAATTAATGTGTCTCAATGCAACCTAACTCCAGGAGCCCAACTCTACTCGAGCTTAGCCCAACTCTACCCAACATGAGACTAGGCTGAATTGGATTAGGGTGGAGAAGTATAAAGATAAAGTTAAGTTAGCATTTGCCTTTAGATCAAATCAACTTGCCCGAGTTACAACCCTCACGAACATATTGGTTAGAAAGGAAAAGGAGTTCTTGAAATAAATATTACCAATGGACATAGTAAAATGCTAAAAAGATGGAAGGAACTCCTTTCGTCACGCTTGAACTTGGGATGTTATATAACAATTCCAATGCATTTGATTCACCTGTGGCATTGCTAGAAAACATTAGCATGTCAATGGAGGCATGTCGGTAGATGAAGATTGTGGAGGAGTGGATTTTGTGATTAGAGATTATCATGCCATACTGATAGGGGCAGGAGGTCACCGCATTTTAGGCCAGACTGTCATTGAGGCAGAGCTCCAGACAGCTTAGGAGGGCATTTTCTATGTGAAGATAGTTCTTGGAGCTGATAGGGCACATTTGGAGGAAGACTCTTCCACATTGATCGATTGGATTTGGGGAGTAGATCGCTATAGAGATGACTACCTATTGATTTGTGAGATCCGCAGACTAATCAAGAAGATGGAGTCATTCCAGGTAGCGCATATGTATCGAAAGGCAAATAGAGCTGCGGATTGGGTTGCCTCCTTCATTGCTCGGCATTCCGGAGATTTTTCATGGACCGGGACGGATATGATCCCTCATAGCTTGTATCATTTTTTTTCTTGACTTGGATGGCTGTAATGAGGTAAGAGCTATATAATATGCTGTTTTCAACAAAAAAAATATATATAAAAAAAGGAGAGAAAGAGAGAGAGAGAGAGAATGCATGACTATGATAGCCACTAAAGGTCAGTCATCTGTAGGAGTCCGATAATTCATATAGAACGATTGTGGGCGTTGAAATGGAGCATCTGCAAGTTATATTCCCTGATTAAACCTGTATCTAGAAATATATTTTTTTATGCGTGGTTTTCTCTTGGTTAATTGGGTCCGATATTGTTGCCGATTTAATGAATCTTTCATGCAGCATATGAGTGAATGGCTCGAGAAAATAAGCAGCGTTCAACCACAGAAAAGGGAACGATTGGAGCCAGGGAGGCGCAGATATTGTAAGAAGCAACTGTACGTCCGCTAGTTTGTGGCCCTTGACATGGAGAGCATCCTTTTCGGGTGGATTAATTGTGTATCAGGAGGAATCCCAGCGCCGGACCACATGGCTAGTCGTGGCCCCTAATGATTCCATAAGATCCCATTTGAGTGGCACAGAGGGCATCTAGAGCCGGATTCCATGGCTCAGATATCCCAAGTCACACCCGATGGACCCGATTAGCTGGATTTTGTTGTCAAAAGGAATTTGAGGAGATGAAGTCATGGATCGAACTTGAGGCATGATCAACACAAGATAGAAGTGGAAGTAAGCGTGTAAGCAGGGTAGTCTAAAAACAATGAAGCAATATGGGGAGCCACAGGTCAGTCACTAAATTAAAATACACTGCATGAAATGAAGTTTACAGGTTAAGCAATGCTAAGTCAAAAAAATGTCCACATTTCTGCTGGTGCACAAGGATTGGAAATTAGATCGCGCTCCGCATAGATCTCAAAGCACTCCAAACTTTTTCATTCATGTACCTACACATATCTTGAAGCCACCATTGTGCGACTTAATGGTAATTCATGTGAAAGAAAATGAATTCTTTAGGTTTTAAGGTAGGTTCTCAAATCTACTTTAGGATGTTCGTAAAGCATTTGACATGATCGGGTTCTAAACTTAAACTCAATTTCGAAGGTAAGCACTTGGCTGCAAAGCAGGATTCAAACTTTCATTGCTTCGTTGGACCACACCTGCGTCCTAGAAATAGATGCCAAAAACCTCCGCAATAGATTAAGCCATTTAAGCCAAAAATTTCACAGGTCTTCGGAGCCATCTAGTGGATGTGATGTTGGCTAGAACATGTGGTGCTTGTCCAATCAACCTATTTTGACAATAGAAACATATCAAATTGTTCCTTTGGTTTCAGTATTTCTGTGCATTCACAGCGAAGCCTTGGAGTGTTCTGGACTTTTATTTGCTTATTTTATGGTGGAGTATTTTTGGATATTTGGTTGAACCACAATGAATTTATTTTTTTTTTTTTGTTTTGAAAAACATATTGCACCGATTTTTTTTTTATGACTGCATCTCTATGTGCAAACTATGAAAAAAAAGGTAACAAGGATGCAGCAAGAGGTAGAAATGGATATGCGATAAGTAATTAGATGCAACAAATGGATATGCCAACATTTCCAAACAGAAAATGGAAAAGAACAAAGGACCAAGACAGATTTAGCTACGCTAGGAATTTCGCAAAATTCCCTGCTGTCAGCGGAGCAGAATATCCTTCAAGGACAACCTAAACATGTTAATAGTGAATTGAACAGCATAGTCAAGCACAAAAAACTCATACTCATTAACCATTCCAAATTAAGGCCTATGAATCAAATATAGAAGTATTCATACTAGAATATAATCAAGTGAAAAATTACCAATATCGAAGATTAAATAAAGGACCAATGGTGCTGTCAATGCGACATTTTACCATCAAAATGGTATCAGTTTTTGTTATGCTGGTCAATACAGTAAAGTGGGTGGATTACTTGTACATTTTTCTTGGCCCTATGTTGCAAATGTTGTCACAAATCCTTGCATCATAATGTGCTTTTAGTTGCTCCAGCCAAATCTTTCAAGGTCTCACTAGGCCAATAAGAGATATTGCCTAAGTAATCAATCCATCTATAAACTTATTTCTCAAGCCACCAGTTATGTATCTTGACGTAGTGCACTTATAAATCTCTTCAAAGCCTACAGTATCATACAAGAGCAAGTAGTGCCTAAGCAGCTTAACAGTTGATTAGAAATGTTTCATCTCAGTTCATTAGACTTGTCGGTGTTTAGGCTAATGCTTTTATGGAGTTAGTTTTTTTTTTTTTTTCTGAAATATTTAGCTCTTTTACATATATATTGACTACACGCACTGTTTATCTATTTCCATATGGAATCTGCTACAATGCTAGTTCTCGTCCAAGGTCAAGCCCTCCTACAAGAAAATATCTCATCTCATATACAGAAATAGAAGTTTGCATGAGCTAATGTCAAACCAATGTCATCCACAAAATCGACTTAAGCAAACCTGAACTGTAGCAAGGCTTTTTGGTTCACGCCAGCTGTCAGAAAGAATGTGGAACCGTCACCTCTCTCAATGGTGAATTCAACAGTTCCCCTCCCTGTTTAGCCTACAAAGTGCATAATGTGTTATGCCTGATGTGAGTGTCAGTAAACATGCAATAGATTCCAGAACTTCAGCCTTTCCACCAAGGCAAAATATATACATTGATCAAAGCAATATATAGCAAAACAAACTGCAAGGAGATTGCGTACATAAGACACTTTAACCTCCCTCCCCTTCTGATGCATAAGACACTTATTTTTATGTTTTCATGTCAAGAGCTGTTTACAATCAATCAATTGATCAATGCAGCTTTCATGCTACTGCAGCAATAGCATCATTAGAATGTAATATGGATTATGAGCCCCAAAAAAAACCACTAGAATATTGACATTGACATTAGCTTTCCAAAGGAAAGACATTGCAAAAACCAAGACTTGCACAATATAATAAAATTCAAGAAGCTAGTCTAAAATAATTTCTATTTGGATAATTCAGCATATTTGTTCCAATTACAAACAAGCCTTGTTGTGGTTGCCTGAAACAATTGTATATCTGATTAATGAATTACAAAACAGAGATAAAGAGACTAGAGATCTCTCAAGATGGACGAATGGATTGATAGACAGATGGATGGATGAATGGAATCATATTTGATATATAGAAATTGTACGAATAGGCACCTCCATTCCTTTGATTGAAGTCTAAATTCCAATATAATGAATATGAAACATCGTGCTATATTTTAAATTCGCCGCTACCTTGAGGAAAATATGGCAAACCACTTTCTTAAATCAGAAAAGCTTTAGAATTATTGGGCTCCAGTTTCATCATACATCCTCGAAAAATAACAATATCCTCGAACATTAACAATACAAACGAAAATAACAATATATTTCCTTGCATCTAGCTAGCAATATGAAGTTGCACCATGATTTTTTTGTCCCTAAGTTTCATGGCCCTCAACAACATTTGGGCACAAAATTAACTTTATCGATATTAAAAGCCAGTCTATATGCCCCACATTAGAATCACAAGCAACCCTTTCTTGACATTTGGCACTATCATCCATCATCAATAACCAGTAATAGAACTTTGCAATGAAAGCAAAAGGAGCAAGAGAAAAATAAGAAGCAGAATTGCCAAAGCAGAACTTCCACCAAATTTGATTTTCATGCCAGTTCCAACACCTTATAGTATAAAAGATGCTTCAAGAGCTTAAATCCGAAACATGCCGTGTCCTACCATTTTTTAAATGAACTTTCTGCCACTTGTTTGTGTTAATGGGTCATAAATCCACATAGGATTTTTTTCGGTAGATAATCCACATAGAATTTGTGAAAACTATTTAGAGCACTTGTGAATTTCACCTATGGCTTTTAAATGCTTATGCATCTGTGTAGTCATTAAATGAATATACCAGTATCAATTAAACCCTCTTTGAGATATCTTCAAGAAACTCAAGATCATATGCTCACATACAACAAATCCGATCTCTTGGAGATAGTTGGATACTCAGACTCAGACTTTGCGGGATGTCCAGATAGTAGAAAATCAATATCAGGTTATATTTTTCTACTAGCTGGTGGTGCAGTCTCGTGGAAAAGTTCGAAGCAAAAAATGACAGCTGCTTCAACAATGGAGGCTGAGTTATTAGCATGTTATGATGCGGTTACATAGGTTATTTGGTTGAGGAACTTTATCACGGGCCTACAGATCGTGGATACTATTTCAAGACCCATAAAGTTATATTGTGATAATTTAGTAGCAGTTTTCTCAATAAAGAATAACAAGATATCCAATTGAAATAAGCACATGGAGGTGAAATATCTTGTTATAAAGAAAAAATGTGATGACCATAAAGTTTCAGTTCAATACATCAATACTGTGCTTATGTTGGCAGATCCTTTGACCAAAGCAATAGCCCCGAGATTGCATACGGAGCATGTCGGTCAAATGGGCCTTTTCTGTATAAATTAGTTGATGTATTATTGTGCACATTTCAGATGATTGTAAATCACATTTATTATATTTTCTGCTTTAATGAATTCATATGGTTTATGCATACTATGGTAGCAGAAATTGTGACCAAAGAATGGATTTCATGAGAAGTTCATTCATGAGGGTTTGGTTATGATGGTTTAGTAATATAGTGATCATGGAAGGTTATACGCCAATTAAATAAGTGTTATTTCTGCCATGATTCGTATTATTATTCTCAAAGTAGTCAAACATAAAGTTTGCCCAAATTTATAAAGATTATAAAATTCAAGTGCTAAAGATATTTTACTTGTCAATATGGTCCAAGTGGGAGAATGTTGGGATCCCGTCAAGTTGTGGCCCACATTAACAAATGGCGTCAATATGGTCCAAGTGGAAGAATGTTGGATCCCGTTTAATTAAACCCTGATCCCATTTAATTAGAACCCACATCTTGACAAGTGTCACTTGTAAATCCTGATAATCACAAGGGCATTGAGGTAATTGCACGGCAGTAAAAGGTTGCCTTGATGGGGGGTGACTCTTCACGGGTGTAACTAACCACGACGTTTGGTCCCTGGAGAGGGCTATAAATAGCCTGTTGGACTACTTCTCTAATACACGCATTTGGAGCTCTCTCTCCAGAAGATCTCTCACTAATCTCTATCGAGATCAGAGCAAATCTCGGTTGACTGCGGATCAGATTGCACGCATCTCAGAGTTCATTTCAAGATGGATATAACAAATCAAGGTAAGATTTATGATTCATTAAGATTAATCATTCCATCAGCACGGCCATCGAATATCTCCAGGTAAGGATTCTACATATGTATCTATATAATATATATATACATACATAGACATCTAGATAATTATATACATCAGTGCTCTTCCATGGAAAGGAAAGTGGTTGATTGCTTTTTATGTCATAGAGAGGTTTTGCTGGTTTATGCGTGACCCGCAAATACTCTTGCACATAGAAGAGAACTACTAAGACTTCTTGGGAGCCATGTATACCGTCTACAAAGCCACGCATTTGATGTTTCTAGAGGAACCAGAACTTGAAATTTTTCCAAGAAAATATTGCAAAAGGTATTGCCAAGCGAAGATTTGAAAGACAGCCTTTGGGCTCTTTTTGATCTCCAGAAAGAGGTAACTAAAACGACTTCTTTTTTTCAAAAATTAAGGTAGCTAGATAGCTTGTACTACTAGTCCTCTTTCAGCCACACCAAAGTTTCTCGCAGCAATGAGTTACTTGGCGTTACATGGCTCAAGTGAGCATCCCCTCGTGAATCATGCATGCCACATCAACATCAAGAAACTTTTTTTATCAGTGGTTGAAGAGTGACGTTACTCTTTCAACAAATTTACATGGTCTATCTAGAGTTGAAAAAGGCAAGAAGTGCTAAATATCATAAGATGTCAAAGAATATGCTTGGCCCACTATCTAGTACAATTCGTGTAAATTGCTGAAGTAAATATTTGTCATCTAGACATCATGTCGTATGTTGGTGGTTTCAACAACTAGAATTTCAATTTGGTAATTTTTAATGTATGTATGCTAAATCAGATTGAGCATGAGTTGAAGAATCTGTGGTTAGCACGAATGGATCATCTAGAGCATCGGATGTACATAGAAAGAAGTAAAGACTATAATCTATGGATTGGAAAGTCCTCCTCTTGCAGGTAGCACACATAGCAATTAAGTACTCATTATATGTGCATATTATGGTTGGTGACATCAAATACTTTATATAAAATTGCAAGCTGACATGCCCTGACGACATTATCCAGCTTGCTACAAAAAATTTTGTGACTCACCAATTAGTCTACAGGACTGAACTCGAGGAACTAAAGAGGTAGGCCTCAAGATTAAAGCAAATTAAATGGTTCTCCTCTTTCTTAAGCGAAGTAATAAATGCTCTTTTTCCTTTCTTTTTTTTTTTTGAGAAGAAAAGCATTCGTTCTTATGGACAGAATGCTATCACATTTTTTTCTCTTTTCCTTTGTTTGGTTACTTAATTGATTCTCTACTATATGATATCAAAATACATCATACTAGGTGGTCCAAAGATAAGGGCCTTGCCAACATGGGCTTTGGACGAGAGAAAACAACAAACTGCTACTTCCTTGCTTCCGCTCCCATTTCCTTTCCTTTAGATTCTGAGGCGCGAAAAATTGTGGCAAAGTGTGCAATCTTAGTTACAGTTGCAGATGATTTTTTTGATGAGCATGGTTTATTGGATGAACTATAATGCCTCACTGAAGCAGTCCAAAGGTATTGTTAGTTGCTATATGAAGGTTGAGGAATTTATACATTGTTACTATTTGATATTGATAATTAGTTTGATGGTAATAGGTGGGAAGGTGAAGGCTTATCTGGGCATAGTAAAGTTATTTTGATGCTCTTGATGACCTTGTATGTGATATTACATTGAAGATTTTCAAAATAGATGTGTATGCTACTTTCATATGAGTAACTATAGTTTGAGCGAGTTCGAATATGTTGTTGCATATAAAGTGGCGAGACGTGTTCAATGTGTGGTTGAAGGAGTCCGAGTAGGGTAGAAGCAAACATGCACCATCACTTGATGAATACCTTCAAGTTGGCATGATCTCTGTAGCTGTACAAGCAATGTTTCTCTCCTCATGTTATCTTGCAAGTCCAAAGCACCCACAGAACACTCCAGGAACCCGTTATAGCAAAACTACCAAATTGTTAATGCTCTCGACTCGCTTATTGAATGACATTGAAAGCTATGAGGTTATACTACTCCACCATAATTTTCATGCCTATTTGTCTCATTATTGTTGTTTTCAAACTGATGCAAAATCATTTCAGAAGGAGATGAAACACAAAAAATTGAACATGGTTCCACCGTACTTGAAAGAGAATCCAGAGGAACATATTGAAGATTCAATTGCATATATACATAACAAGCTGGATAGGCTGAAGAAGCAGCTACTTGAAATTACTATGACTAATAGCAATACCGAAATACCGAAAGAATGGAAACAAGTCCATCTATGTGCACTACAGGAAATGTGAGTTTTGCCGACTATGTTTTCCCGACGCTAGGGGAAAGCGTCGGGAAAGGTTCGCTCAGCGCCAACCTTTGCCGATGCTTTGATCTAGCGTCGGTAACTCTGCAACAATAACGACGCTTTAGAGCGTCGTTACAAGTTTGAGAAACAACGACGCTGTTAAGCGTCGTTATAAAACATAAAACCCCAACCCGTCGCCAGGCCCCCTCTCCTCATTTTATATCAGTCGATGCCCTAGCTATGCGTCGTCGACCTCCTCCTCCTCCTCCTCTTTATTTTTAACGCTTGCTCGGCCCCCTCTCCTCATACTCTCTCGGTTGAGCCCCATCCCTAGCCCCGATCGGCGATCGAAGATTCCGCTTCTCCGCCGCCGTCGACCTCGCCGCCATCTGAGGTAAGCCTCCCCTTCTCCTTCTCTTCCTCCTCCTCCTCCTCCTCCTCTTTGTTTTTTTCTTGTTTTTAACGCTCGCCCGGCCCCCTCTCCTCATCCTCTCGGTCGATGCCCTAGCTGCGTGCCAACATTTGACCTCCATCCCGAGACCTAGCTACTCCGCCACCGTCGACCTCGCCGTAACAGGCCTCCGCAAAGCTTTCCTGTATTATTTCATTTCTAATTCATTTTTATACGTCTCACAACTTTATGATAGCCTAATTTCATATTGGTATGAACAAGAAAGATCTGGTTTCTTCTTATTTAAATTTTTGGTTGTTTCTTCTTTTCCTTTTAAGGGTTGCTTTTTTATGTCATGTGCAAGATGATTCTTCTTCTTGTTCATGAGTCCATTTGACATGCCACAAATCTGATGGCAGACTCTGTCTAATTTTTGGTTTTAAAGAATTTGTCTAGATCTTAAGATTAGGTCATGTCTATAGTATTGTTAGCTAGTTCCTTTGCTTCTTTTCTTTTTATGCATAGTTCCTTTTTCCTTGCGTGCTGTCTGTCTTCGGAGCACTGGTGGGCTTTAGAAAATGTTTGAAGTTAATAATATACCAATAGTGTAGCTCTGTCTTTAAAAGTGAGGAGGTGGAAGTATTGATCTCCAACTAGTTTCTGAAATTGTCTCTTTTTTTTGTGTGTGAGAACTGGTTTGAAGGGGCCTATGACTGTGTGTATAGCTGAAAAAGCTCCATTGCATGGATTTCTATAGGAGGGATTGAGAGGACCAGGGGATAATTGATGGTGCTGGATTTTTAATGATTAAGAAGGGGTTGGTGTAATGGTTGTGGATCTTGGAATGCATCATTGCATGTGCCTCCACATGCCTTCCAATTCTAGCAGTGGTGGCAGATTTTTGAAACCTGGGATAATGATGGAGAATAACACTTATTGTCAAGAATTCCAGCCACTTTCTGATTTTTTTTTTAAAAATTTTTCTTTTGTTTTCTTGAAGGGTGGAAACCTGGAACTGCCCTAAACTGTTGGCTTTGAGAAGGGGTGGTAGGGTACTATAGCTTTGACCCCAAACAAAAGCACAAACTTTTGACCCACAAACTGGTCTCTCTATTTAAACACAACTTAAAGCTGTAGGGCTTTATCTTAGCATGCTGTGGGATGGCTGAAACTGGTCTTTGCACTTTGTCCAGAAAAGGTTTGATCTATGTTCCATTTTTCCAGCCAAAGCCTTTCATAAGCAAGAAAAGTCTCACTCCTTGTAGCCCCAGCTGAAGGAAACAAGTAGTGCCAATTCACTGGCAAAACAAGATTAGAAGCTTTCTGACAAAAGCAATATGGTGCTTTGCCTAATCACAGATGCATTGATCAAAGATATTAATTACTATAATATTAATTATTATAATTTTTATAATATTATATCATAAACTTAGGTGTTAGGTTTTGATATATATGTGGTGGTCAAGTTCGAGGGTGATGGTTTGGGATTTGATGGCAGTGTATATAAGATCTGAGCTTGAGGTATTAAAAGACTGAGATCGAAGTGAAAGAACAGAGATGCAACTTTGTCTGCAATGAGAAGCGATTCTGATAATGCATCAGATTCTTTAGAGAACTTAAAAGTAATTAAACTTGAGGACCTTAGATGATTTTAGGAGTAAGTGGACTGCAATACGAGGAAATTGAGTTTGGTGATTTGCATATGGAAGGTGGTTTAGGAGTTGTCCCATCACGAGTTTCTATGCTGTCATGACCAAGGAGTAAGTGGACTGACATACCAAGTATGATGCCATATATTGGTGGATGGGTTTGGTAACAATATGCCCCTGGTTTTTATGCTACACCATGTGTATGTGAGTTTATTATATACTTTTAGACCCTTCTGTAACTCTTTATTGTTTCCATCTCTCCAACAATGTCTTCCACAGCATTTGTGGCTAAGTTCATGAGCATCTACAAGGGGTTCCTCATTGCAACATTTTCCTGAATGATCGCGAGCAGGAGTAACCCCACTAAAAGGTTCAGACCTTGATACCTTCATTGTGTTAAGATTTACCGATTTCCTGATGTCATAGTCATGGATTATCTCGGTTTTCATCCCTGTTTCTTTGTGATTGCAGTTTTTGACATTGGGAGGACTCTTCATGTTTGCATCGTCACCAAGCAGCTGATGTTTAGCTTGATCCCTTTGTTTATTTTCTTTCTAATATGGTGGAAAAACCTGTGAATTGTATTAATCTAGCGGCCCCAAACCTTGTATTCCCAAAGATTAAAAAAGGGACCTTGTCTGCCATACAGCGAAGAAGAGTTAATATATTGGTGGATGGGTTTGGATGGGTTTATTAGCCCTTTATTTAGTATAAATTTATCATTTAACCAAATATTGATTCTTTTTTATGCATACCAGGTAACAATATGCCCCGAGGGAGACGATTTAGAGATGTGGAGTTCCAGCATTCTCAGGTGGGATCTACTTCTGATCAGTCCCAGCAGTCATGTGAGCACCAGCAGCACGAGTCAGAATCTCAGCGCGAGCCTCCTGCTGATTGTCCGGAGGATGAGCTCCAGATCCAGGATAATTCGATTTAAAGTTATGTTCATATTTGTCTTCAACTTTTTAAGACATTTTATTTAATTTGAATAGATGGACAAGGGACAGTGAGGACGAGACGGGGACCCACTCAAGCAAAGGATGTGTGGAAGCTTCCTCCGGGTGAGAAGATCATCATCCGATGCAACGAATTGGGGCAGCCCATCAATAGAGCTGGAAATCTACTATCAAGCTTTTTAGGATCGGTTGCACGCAAGGGTCAGCTGTGTCCACTCAACTATACGAAGTGGAATGACATGCTTCCTTCGTATAAGGTTGAGCTTCTTAGACTTATACAGGTAATGAATTGAATTTATTCTTTTTAATTCGACACCTTCTGTATATTAATTTGCTTAGTATCATAATTTTATTTTAGATGTTTAATATTATTATTTGAAATATTTGAATCTTGTTATAGGGTAAGTTTGTACTTCCTCCAGAGAGCCATGATTAGGTGCTAAAGTCCCTCAATCGCAAATGGAAAGAATATAAAGCAAAATTGAAGACGGACTTCAAGCGCGAGGGTATGACAGAGGAGGAGGTTGCTCGTGTGACTCCTCCTGATGTATACCCTCAGCAGTGGAGGGAGCTTGTTCATTACTGGTTTTCTGAAAGAGGACAGGTCACGTAAATTATTTCAATATCTTCTATTATCTTTATTATTAATATAGATTGCAAATATATACATTGAATCATATTATACTGTGTGCTTTTATTTTGGCAGACATATTCTAATATTGGTAGAGCTGCACGAGCATCTCAAGCAGTTCCTCATACTTCAGGCTCGAAGAGTTATGTGAGACGTAGAAATGAATTCGTAAGTTCTTTTGAAACTATTTGAAACTTTACTAACATATAGCACGTATCATGATATATAGTTTGCCCATATACTTTCCGTATGTGTAGATAGTAGAGCATGGAAGGGAGCCTGGTGAGGTAGAGTTTTATAAGATGACCCACACTCACCGAGATGGCAGCTTTGTCCGGGACGAGTCGAGAGATATAGTTGTATGTATTCATTTTTTATTTTATCATAATTTTTTAATTAATTTTACTTCTTTTAAATTATTAATGTGACTGTTTGTTTTTTTGAAAGAGATATAGAAAAGAGCTACAAATCTTATTTCAGAGCGCGTCGGGGAGTCATCATCATCCGACGCGGCCAGTCGCGTCGAGGCTCAGGTCTATGCCGAATTGATGGGCCCAGAACGTTATAGTCGCGTGAGGGGTTACAGTATCGGAGTTACCCCCACTCAGCTGTCTGTAGTGAGCCGATATACCCAAGATGCCAGACAAGGTACTAGCACTGCAGAGGTTTGTAGTTTGAAGATAGAGATGGCACAGATAAAGCAGTCATATGAGACAAGGATAGAGGAGATGAGGCAGAGTCATATGACTGATATGGCGGAGTTGAAGCAGAGCTAAGAGTTGAAGATACAATCTTTGCAGGATCAGCTTGACCATATTTCATCTTTTTTGCAGAGATTTGCTCCTCCGGTACATAACTAAATATATTTGAATATTTTATATAATTATAATGTATTCTTGTATTAGCGTGATGACTTTCGTATTTTTAGTTTCTAAAGTATTTTTTTTCTTGTAGGTTGCTGATACTTCATCTACTCGTAGAGATGATGCCGTCGACTCTTGATACATCGTAGATTGTGTACTTAGGAATTTGAGATGGATGTTTTTAGAATGTTTTTGAAGTACAATGTAATCAAATATGATAATATTGAGATTTTGAATGAAAAGTTCTTGTCTGTGTTGTGTATTTTGTTATCTATGTGATTTAGTGTATGTGTTTTGTTAGAAATTAATGTATACAGAGAATTAAAAATTGCATTTACAAAAAAAAAATTTTAAAAAAAATGCCATTGCCGACGCTATTTAGCGTCGGAAATACAAACGCCATTAACGACGCTTTATTGCGTCGGTAAAGCAGATTAGGCCGACGCTTTTAAGCGTCGGCATAGCCCAACGGAAACGAAGGTGTGAAGCGTGGGTTGAGGTACGCCGACGCTTTTAAGCGTCGGAGTCTTATAAAAGGAACGATGCTTAAAAGCGTCGGCATAGACCGACGACGCTTTTTTGACGCGTCGGGTTAAACCCGACCCACGCCCACCTGCCCGACGTCTGACCCACGCTTTGTGAAGCGTGGGCTGGAAATTCGCCGACGCTTATAAGCGTCGGTAGAGACAAAAAAAACCGCCGGAATTTATTCCTTCTTTTGTAGTGGTGCTTTGAAGGGGTTTCAGATGTTGTATAACACTTATAATTTATTTGACTCACCTACTGTGCTACTCTAGGACATTACCATGGCCATCTATGAGCCATTAGTTATGGATGCCCAGAGAATGCTTCTGCCACCATTTGTGCTTAATGCTCATGAGTCAATTAGGAAGAATAAAGGACAGTCTATAGATGATACTTCTAAGAAAGAACTATCAGTGAAGGCTCAAGGTCGGTTTCAAGGAGTGAACCGTAAAATAGTTTATAATTCAATAGCAATGCCTTCCAAAATCAAGGAGTCACTATACTATGTGAGGCCCAAAAGTTTTTTTATATTACGGTGCCCATCTTCCTACATGTTTTTAGCTGTGCCTCCCATTTCTCTAAGTCCTTTGTTGAAGATGTAGGTGGTAGTATTTAGGTGTGCGTGTTCAAGAAATATTTATATCTATATTATTGTATCTTCTGTGTTGTTACATCTTTACCGAAAGAGTGCATATTATAGTTTTTTGTGCACAACATATTGATGATAATAAAGGAAATGCAAGTGCAATAAGAATTTATGGTTGTTTTGGTACCATTTGTAACATCTTATGACTTTACCCAAAAAAGCTACCCAGAAGTTATTTAGATTTTTTGACCTTGTACAAAAATTCAAGATGTTCTGGCGCATAACTCAAAATGCACATCCACATGGATCCTGATACATTTCATTTAGATTACTTTTACATCCTATATAATTATATCCTTAGCCTCATTAAAGCATGTATAAGTATGTTATTGAAACTAATGAACAATTGAGGCCTCAATGCAAGATCTATTGATCTAACAAAACATCTCAAATATTATGCCTATCTTAAATTTCTTAATCAACCTGATCTAATCCAATTAATGTGTCTCAATCCAACTTAACTCGACTAGCCCAACTCTAATCAAGCTTAAGCTAAGGTAGTATATGGTTGGGTTGAGTTAGAGAAATCCCGATGCGAGACTAGGTTGAATTGGATTAGGGTTAAGAAGTAAAAAGATAGAGTTAAGTTAGCATTTGACCTTAGATCAAATCAATTTGCCCGAGTTACAACCCTCACGAAAAAATTGGATAGAAAGGATAGGAGTTCTTGAAATAAATATAACCACTGGACACAGTAAATTGCCAAAAGAATTTTTTGTCATGTTTGACGGGACTTCGGATGTTATATAACAATTCGAATATTACATTTGACTCGCCTATGGCATTACTAGAGAACATTAGCATGATGATTTATGCACCTTTGGTGGTACGTTCAGAGAACATCTGTGCCACATTTTCTGCCACATGGTTGCAAATCATAGAAGGAGAGCAGTGGACAGATTCGGATAATGCGCATGAGAAAAAAATGTTGGTGAAAAATGGAGGTGGGTTTCAAGGACTGAACAGCAACATAGCTTTTAATCCAAAAGCAACACCTTCTACAATCAAATGCCTCACAAAAAGAAGCCTTCTGAAATCAAACAACTATGTGAGGCTCCAAAGTTTGCATCGATTAGGGTGCCTCTGTTCCTACATGTTCTTTCTCGGCGTTCCTTTATTCCAGTACCTTTCTTTTTATTCAGGCATGGGTGTTGAAGCAGCTGTGAGGTACTTAAATCTATTTTGTTGTATCTAATACTTATTCATGTATGGGTGTTGAAGCAACTGAGGTACTTAAATCTGTATTGTTGTGTAATGTCCGGGCCCAGAACCTACTAGGCGCAATAAGAAATGGGCCCAGTTAAGGGTTGGGCCCAAATTTCACTGTGGGCAGTGCTGTATAAGGATTGAAAAAAAAAATAAAAAATAAAAATGAAGGGATAAGACCGACAGGGAGGGGTGACCCTCACCCCTGCTGACAGCCGCTGCCGGCGCGCCGGAGACAGGGGGCGGCGGCCAGTCCCGAGGTATGGAGGAATGGAGAGGGAAGGGACCTCTCAGAGGGGGTCTCATCCTTAAACAGTCCTTTAAGCCTATGCCGGCAACCCCAAAATGACAGACCCCCTAAACACCGAACGAGAGAAAGAGAGAGAGCCCGGAAGCTCCAAGAGGAAGGAGGAACCCCTAAATCGGCAGAGGTGTTGGAGAGGAGGCACCGCAGGTCATCCCCGGAAATGGTAAGCTCCTGTTACCAAAATAAAAATAGAGGAGGGACTCCATGGACCTCAGTTGCAGTCACTGCCGGCTCTCGGTAGGGGGCTGCAGTCGGCCGGAGTCCATTCCCCTTCTTCTTCTTCAGTGGGATAGGGGGTCTCAGTGAAGAAGAAGAAGGGAGGAAAGAAAAGAAAATGAAAGAAAGAAGAAAAAGGAGAGAGGGAAGAGGGGACTCACCCGTGTGTGGCCGCGGGCATCGGCCGCAGGCACGGCCGTGGGCTCAGCCGCAGGCGCGGCTGTGGACGCCGCGAGCTCGGCCGTGGCACTGCCGACTGTGGCTCGGCCCTCCCAAAACCCCCTTCTTCCTTCACAGGGGAAGAATGGAGAGAGGAAGAGAGAGGGTTTGGGAGTGAGAGAGAGAGAGAATAGGGGGTGGTGCCGGAGGGAAGGACCAAAGAAAAGAAAGAAAGAAAGAAAGAGAGAGGAGGAAGAGGCCGTAGATCCAGCCGGAGGAGAAGAAGACCGGAGGACCGGCCGAAATGGCTAGGGCTTCCGATCGGAACCAAGGAGAGAGAGAGAAAGGAGAGGAGGAGGGGACTTGCCGTGTACGGCCGTGAGCGTCGCCGGTGCGGGCTCGGCCGGGGAAGCCGAGAGCTCGGCCGCGGGCTCGGCCGGGGAAGCCGAGAGCTCGGCCGCGGGCTCGGCCGGGGATGCCGCGGGGCTTGGCCGCGGACGCCGCCGGTCGTGGGCCGTCTCCCTCCGCTCGCCATCCTCCCCTCCGCTCGCCGTCCTGCCTTCGTCGGAGAAGAGAGGAGGAGAAAGGGTGAAGAGTGGAGGGAGTGAAGAGTCGGGAAGGCTCTGGAAAAGAGAAGAAAAAAAAAAGAAAAGAAAAAGAGGGAGAAAGAAAAAAAAAAGAAAGAAAAAAAAAAAGAAAAGAAAAAAAAAAGAGAGAGAGAGAAGAGCCCCTTAACGGGTCCGGCCTAACGGGACGAATCGGGGTTCGGGTCCGAAACCCGTTAAGCCTAAAAAATTGAAATGGGTTAAGTAAACCCAATTAAACCGGACCCAATCTAGTTGGGTGAGCCCGGATGAGGGATTGAGTGGGATCTGAAGCCAATTGAACCTGAACCCGAGCCCAATAAGATTGGGCTAAGTCTGGACGAGCCCAAACTGCAAATTGGGTCCGAATCCAATTAAGCTGAGTTGGTCTCAGCATACCTAATTGATTGTAAATCAGGCCCAATTCAAGCCCAATTTAACTGACAGAAGGTCGAATTGACCTTGGGCTAATCCTGACTCAGACCCAAATGAGCCACGTTGACCAAATCAGAGGACCCAATTGGCTAGAAAAGGTTAGACCCAATCTGGTTTTAAATCGAATCCCAAAGGCTTCAAATTGGACTTGGGCTAAATCCTTGGATAGGACCCAAGCAAGTAAGTTCATAGTATGATGAACTAAGAAATTTTATAATAAATGAAGGGGGAATAATGTAATCCCTATGATGTTGTTTTAGGTGATTGAGGATTAGTCACCTGGACTTGAGCAATTTGGAAAGCGAATTGAGGTAAGTAATCTATCTTAATCTTATCGTAGATCCTGTATTATGTTTTATAAGATGAACCAGTGTTTTTCATACAATTCGAATTGTATACATGATTGGTGAGAAAGGTAAGTAATCTGCCTTAATCTTATCGTGGATCCTGTATTATGTTTTATAAGATGAACCAGTGTTTTTCATACAATTTGAATTGTATACATGATTTGTGAATTGTGTATGTAAGTAGCCTGCCCTAATCTTTATGGATCATACATGAAATTTAACATGTTATGCATGTACTGTAGGCTAAGAATGATATGTGTATCCGACATGCTATAGTTACACAAGATATGATGATATATGTTCTATATTCCGTTATGCCTACAAAATACTGGGATTACGCTACATGCTAAGATATGAGTTATGAAATATGAACATGAGTGGTACATGTCAGTCACACAATTCATAGTTGTGCACATATTATGTTTTCATAGCTCTTGTGATACATGCAAAATGAATGGAGTTCCATGTTATGATTTTTCTTAGCATGAGTGTAAAGAGTAATAATGATTTGCTCTAGCTGCATATTGCTTGTAAGGGGGTACCTAAGAACTACTAATGCTACGGGCCGAATGCAACTGAGCCGGCCTTGCCAGTGGCCGATAATGACTGAGCCAGCCCCGCCAGTGGCCGACTAATAACTGAGCAGGCCCCGCCAGTGACCATTAATGAATTCGCCGTAGCATCTATGAGGTACTACCTATACTGAGCATTATTTATGAACTCTTAAGAGCTACTGACCCAATGTAACTGAGCCGGCCTTGCCAGTGGCCGAAAATGACTGAGCCAGCCCCGCCAGTGGCCGCCTAATAACTGAGCCGGTCCCGCCAGTGGCCAAGAATGACTTCGCAGTAGCATTTAAGAGCATGACCACGGTATGCCGGGGGCACGGTTTCATGTGCATGTTTTATGAAAATTTTGTGATTTGCAATACTGCTTTGTTTAAATTGCATACTTTATGAAAATGATATTTGAAGCATGATCATGAGGCTCGTTTCAGAGATTGGGTATATGAGGCGGGTGCTTCCAAATCCTGCAGATGTGTTTTTGGGGAGAAGCAAAATCGGTGAGGGGTGAAGGACGCTTGCGTGAAGCCCCGGAACCGGCCAACATCTGGCAGGGGAGCCCCGTGTTTCCCCCTCATGTGGGCCCGATAGTCACGTGCCCTGCGCAGGCGGGCCGTGACATTTATGAACGTGCCTGACCAAAGCATACATTGTTTTACAACGGGTTTTGAATATATCGTTATGAAATGTTGTATTTTGCTATAACCGATATCTCTTTTAAATTGCATACATATTATGCCATGAAGATGATTAGATAAATATGCATGTCAGCTTCTCAAACCCTGCATAAACATGGTTACCGTTATGTTCGATCCGATAAGATTATGTATGATTACTTACTGAGCCGTGTAGCTCATATCCGTTCATTTACTTTTTCTTTCAGATCCTCACCACTGATAGCTGCCAGAGACACGTTAATTTGGTATCAGGGCTTCTGGGGTAAAGCAAGTATACTTTTGTGTACATAAACTATGTAGAAGCTCTGTATTTGGGTACCAACCAGCATGTTGTACTAAGAATGCTTTCATATGAAAAGATTCGGTTGGTTTGACTACCCTATTACCCAGGTATGAGGCTGCGTGCTATTGTGGGCGGTAGTCGGCAATAGCACGGCCGTGTCACGGATCCGGATCCGGGGCGTGACATTCTAGTGGTATCAGAGCAATAGGTTAATCATGAGTAAAAATTTCAAATTTTAATAAGGGAATGGGTAGTTAAGTCTCATTCGGTAAGATTCTGCATACTTGGAAAGAGAAAAAAAAAAAAAAGATTTTATTAGTCGTATCATTAGTCTATCACGAAAATTGCTTGACATGAATCTTTTGATAGGTGACAATAAGCAACAAAAAGAAAGAAGTTAAGACTAATACAAAATCATTCGAGGGGCATGATTATGACAGGTATGGTATCAGAATTCAAGATTTAAGACTACTAAAAAATTTTGGTGTTTTCAAACAGAATGGTAACGAGCCATGCCAAAATAAAAATAAGCTAGTTTGGAGATTTCTCGATGGAGTAATTTGTATTTTGGATTATGATTAAAGTATATTTTGACTGATATTAAGTGGAGTACTAGCTATGGAATATTAAAGTACATGGTGATTATTTGTGTATTAGTATATAGGTGATTTTGGAAGTTTAACTTGATACCGGGTACTGTGGATAATACTTCTAGTTTGAAGTTAATTATTTTGATGGCAAGATAGGGTTCATTCATAAGTTGTTTAAGGCTTGGACAAGGAAAGCTTTTATATTCTTCGAGGTTAAAATCTGTATGACAATTATGCATGAAACTATTGTATAGAAAGAAAATATATCTGAGAATGACATTTAAGAGTTTCTCCTTTGTTTACTTGGAATGTGACATATTAGATCTTTTCAAATTACAATGCAAGATTGGTATTTTGATTGGAAGTCATTTAGTAAATTCTGGGATAATTTCCAATCTTGAAGAATATTTTTGGCTCATTTTATATGAATGAAGTTGCTGAAAATGTAAAAATTTATTTAAAGCATTGTTATTTATTTAAGGGGATCTTATGTTGGGATACCCTTTCTTTACTCGTTCATGAAAAGGTAAAAGGAAGTTCTAGCTAAGTAACATACGATCTAGATGGAGGAAAGATTTGAAGTGCAAATACACATGAAGGATTAAATAGTTCTGTTGGTAGGCAAATAGTATGTTGATCAAAAGTTATTTGTGAATTCAAAGGAATTTGATCAGAATGCGCAGCGAAAACATAGTGATCTGAATTATTTATCTAAGTTGGCCAGAAGTATTATTCTTTTGATTCGAAAAGTTTTGATCTGTTTTCTTGTATAGTAAGATTTTTTTTGGATAAATAAAAGGAGAATGTTCTGATTTCTGGATAGCACTGTGCTATCCTAGATTCTCCAGTTTTATGTCATGCTAAGAAACTTCTTAGCATTTTTTGACATGAATTAATAGATCATCGATTTTGATCTCAGATCTGGAATATGCTGATATAAACCTCCGTCCTCCTAAACTTGAAGCTTGAGTTTCTTTAATTAATATCAACCCTCCATCTGATTGAAAGAAATTGAGGTTGTCAGTAGACTACGAGGAATTTCTATCCAGAGTGGATTAGAGTCGTTTATGATCTAATCTTGTGATAGATCGGTTAATCAAGAGAAGTTGATATTTTGACAAAGAAACTTGATCTTCTTATTCAGAATTAAGATGTTGATTCTCTGAATAATCTGGAGACAGCTATATAATTTCACCAGTGAGTTTTTTCTACTGTGGCAATTCCTGGAAGATTTTGAGCATCTTAAATTTAGTATTAACGGATGGATGGTGCCTTGGTTGGGCTTAGACCTGAAATGTTCCCTACTCCTAGCTATGACATCTTCGATCTACCTATCAAAAAGGGGTTTGAAGTTTTGCTAGGATAAAAGTTGATCATAAAATTGTAGGCAGGGTTAAGAGAAGAAAGAGGATTATAGATTATGAAAAGTATTTGATGCTAATGCTCTCACCTATTTCTATTAACCCGATTACGACCGTTGTGTGGACTTAATCGAAAGCAATTAATTTCTCGGGCCAAGGATTATAGCATCTAAGGTGGGAAGATTAGTCTTCTTTTGGAAGAGATCAAAAGAACTCCTATATCATAAATAGAAGGGATCAAGTTTTGAGGTGCCATGAATTTGCCAAAATCTTATCAGCAAGCATTTTAAGAGAGACTAACTGAGATCTCGAGGATGACTCAATGGTTGACTACTTTTGAAAACCAGAACCTAAGGTATGTTTAATTTCGAGGACGAAATTTATTTTAAGGGGGGTAGGATGTAATGTCCGGGCCCAGAACCTACTAGGCCCAATAAGAAATGGGCCCAGTTAAGGGTTGGGCCCAAATTTCACTGTGGGCAGTGCTGTATAAGGATTGAAAAAAAAAAAATAAAAAATAAAAACGAAGGGATAAGACCGACAGGGAGGGGTGACCCTCACCCCTGCTGACAGCCGCTGCCGGCGCGCCGGAGACAAGGGGGGCGGCGGCCAGTCCCGAGGTATGGAGGAATGGAGAGGGAAGGGACCTCTCAGAGGGGGTCTCATCCTTAAACAGTCCTTTAAGCCTATGCCGGCAACCCCAAAATGACAGACCCCCTAAACACCGAACGAGAGAAAGAGAGAGAGCCCGGAAGCTCCAAGAGGAAGGAGGAACCCCTAAATCGGCAGAGGTGTTGGAGAGGAGGCACCGCAGGTCATCCCCGAAAATGGTAAGCTCCTGTTACCAAAATAAAAATAGAGGAGGGACTCCATGGACCTCAGTTGCAGTCACTGCCGGCTCTCGGTAGGGGGCTGCAGTCGGCCGGAGTCCATTCCCCTTCTTCTTCTTCAGTGGGATAGGGGGTCTCAGTGAAGAAGAAGAAGGGAGGAAAGAAAAGAAAATGAAAGAAAGAAGAAAAAGGAAAGAGGGAAGAGGGGACTCACCCGTGTGTGGCCGCGGGCATCGGCCGCAGGCGCGGCCGTGGGCTCAGCCGCAGGCGCGGCTGTGGACGCCGCGAGCTCGGCCGTGGCACTGCCGACTGTGGCTCGGCCCTCCCAAAACCCCCTTCTTCCTTCACAGGGGAAGAATGGAGAGAGGAAGAGAGAGGGTTTGGGAGTGAGAGAGAGAGAGAATAGGGGGTGGTGCCGGAGGGAAGGACCAAAGAAAAGAAAGAAAGAAAGAAAGAGAGAGGAGGAAGAGGCCGTAGATCCGGCCGGAGGAGAAGAAGACCGGAGGACCGGCCGAAATGGCTAGGGCTTCCGATCGGAACCAAGGAGAGAGAGAGAGAAAGGAGAGGAGGAGGGGACTTGCCGTGTACGGCCGTGAGCGTCGCCGGTGCGGGCTCGGCCGGGGAAGCCGAGAGCTCGGCCGCGGGCTCGGCCGGGGATGCCGCGGGGCTTGGCCGCGGACGCCGCCGGTCGTGGGCCGTCTTCCTCCGCTCGCCATCCTCCCCTCCGCTCGCCGTCCTGCCTTCGTCGGAGAAGAGAGGAGGAGAAAGGGTGAAGAGTGGAGGGAGTGAAGAGTCGGGAAGGCTCTGGAAAAGAGAAGAAAAAAAAAAAAAAAGAAAAGAAAAAGAGGGAGAAAGAAAAAGAAAAAGAAAGAAAAAAAAAAGAAAAGAAAAAAATAAAAAGAGAGAGAGAAGAGCCCCTTAACGGGTCCGGCCTAACGGGACGAATCGGGGTTCGGGTCCGAAACCCGTTAAGCCTAAAAAATTGAAATGGGTTAAGTAAACCCAATTAAACCGGACCCAATCTAGTTGGGTGAGCCCGGATGAGGGATTGAGTGGGATCTGAAGCCAATTGAACCTGAACCCGAGCCCAATAAGATTGGGCTAAGTCTGGACGAGCCCAAACTGCAAATTGGGTCCGAATCCAATTAAGCTGAGTTGGTCTCAGCATACCTAATTGATTGTAAATCAGGCCCAATTCAAGCCCAATTTAACTGACAGAAGGTCGAATTGACCTTGGGCTAATCCTGACTCAGACCCAAATGAGCCACGTTGACCAAATCAGAGGACCCAATTGGCTAGAAAAGGTTGGACCCAATCTGGTTTTAAATCGAATCCCAAAAGCTTCAAATTGGACTTGGGCTAAATCCTTGGATAGGACCCAAGCAAGTAAGTTCATAGTATGATGAACTAAGAAATTTTATAATAAATGAAGGGGGAATAATGTAATCCCTATGTTGTTGTTTTAGGTGATTGAGGATTAGTCACCTGGACTTGAGCAATTTGGAAAGCGAATTGAGGTAAGTAATCTATCTTAATCTTATCGTAGATCCTGTATTATGTTTTATAAGATGAACCAGTGTTTTTCATACAATTCGAATTGTATACATGATTGGTGAGAAAGGTAAGTAATCTGCCTTAATCTTATCGTGGATCCTGTATTATGTTTTATAAGATGAACCAGTGTTTTTCATACAATTTGAATTGTATACATGATTTGTGAATTGTGTATGTAAGTAGCCTGCCCTAATCTTTATGGATCATACATGAAATTTAACATGTTATGCATGTACTGTAGGCTAAGAATGATATGTGTATCCGACATGCTATAGTTACACAAGATATGATGATATATGTTCTATATTCCGTTATGCCTACAAAATACTGGGATTACGCTACATGCTAAGATATGAGTTATGAAATATGAACATGAGTGGTACATGTCAGTCACACAATTCATAGTTGTGCACATATTATGTTTTCATAGCTCTTGTGATACATGCAAAATGAATGGAGTTCCATGTTATGATTTTTCTTAGCATGAGTGTAAAGAGTAATAATGATTTGCTCTAGCTGCATATTGCTTGTAAGGGGGTACCTAAGAACTACTAATGCTACGGGCCGAATGCAACTGAGCCGGCCTTGCCAGTGGCCGATAATGACTGAGCCAGCCCCGCCAGTGGCCGACTAATAACTGAGCAGGCCCCGCCAGTGACCATTAATGAATTCGCCGTAGCATCTATGAGGTACTACCTATACTGAGCATTATTTATGAACTCTTAAGAGCTACTGACCCAATGTAACTGAGCCGGCCTTGCCAGTGGCCGAGAATGACTGAGCCAGCCCCGCCAGTGGCCGCCTAATAACTGAGCCGGTCCCGCTAGTGGCCAAGAATGACTTCGCAGTAGCATTTAAGAGCATGACCACGGTATGCCGGGGGCACGGTTTCATGTGCATGTTTTATGAAAATTTTGTGATTTGCAATACTGCTTTGTTTAAATTGCATACTTTATGAAAATGATATTTGAAGCATGATCATGAGGCTCGTTTCAGAGATTGGGTATATGAGGCGGGTGCTTCCAAATCCTGCAGATGTGTTTTTGGGGAGAAGCAAAATCGGTGAGGGGTGAAGGACGCTTGCGTGAAGCCCCGGAACCGGCCAACATCTGGCAGGGGAGCCCCGTGTTTCCCCCTCATGTGGGCCCGATAGTCACGTGCCCTGCGCAGGCGGGCCGTGACATTTATGAACGTGCCTGACCAAAGCATACATTGTTTTACAACGGGTTTTGAATATATCGTTATGAAATGTTGTATTTTGCTATAACCGATATCTCTTTTAAATTGCATACATATTATGCCATGAAGATGATTAGATAAATATGCATGTCAGCTTCTCAAACCCTGCATAAACATGGTTACCGTTATGTTCGATCCGGTAAGATTATGTATGATTACTTACTGAGCCGTGTAGCTCATATCCGTTCATTTACTTTTTCTTTCAGATCCTCACCACTGATAGCTGCCAGAGACACGTTAATTTGGTATCAGGGCTTCTGGGGTAAAGCAAGTATACTTTTGTGTACATAAACTATGTAGAAGCTCTGTATTTGGGTACCAACCAGCATGTTGTACTAAGAATGCTTTCATATGAAAAGATTCGGTTGGTTTGACTACCCTATTACCCAGGTATGAGGCTGCGTGCTATTGTGGGCGGTAGTCGGCAATAGCACGGCCGTGTCACGGATCCGGATCCGGGGCGTGACATGTTGTATATAATACTAGGAAGGTTGTTTTGCACGAAGAAAAGGGCATATAGTTTAGTCTAGAACACTAGTGCACGACCAATATATAGTGGTGCATCCTAACAAAAAGAGACTGCCTCACAGTGACGGTGCCTAGAGGTTAGTCATCCTTAGAGGGAATAAGATAATTCATATTGAAAGATTTTGGCCGTTGAAATGATGAATCGGTGAGCTATATTCCCTGACTAAACATTTATTCTACTACTAAGTTGCTCCAAGAGGACTTTAGAACTATTCTTTGATGCGATAATAGAAATGTATTTCATTTATTTCTAAGCTGTGCGCATCTCGAACTAGACCCTTAACATTTGTCTTCCAACTTTTCCAAATTTTTTTTTTTTTAAAAACAGGATTGAAATTTCTTCATGCAAACACGGAGAAGGTACCCATGAAACACCATGGTGGCATCCCCCGATGGTTTATCATTGTATTCCCAGGCATGCTTGAGCTGGCGAAGGCTAAAGACTTGAAGGTCTTTCCTCAAGGTTACACAAGAGGAAGATGTCTTCAAAAAGGGAGAAAATTTTCAAAACGTAGATTTTTCTTGCAACATTTTCCTTTCTTATTTATACAGCTTCCTTCAAATTTACTGGCTCAAATGGGTATTCTTCATTCCTGATACCTGTCTACTTCATCTGCAGGGAAGAAACATCCTGTGGTGGTCACCATCTTCCACTTCCTTTGTACCTCGAGGCCTTGCCAGCAATCTACCGAGGGAAGCATGAAAATATTCTCAAGCATAAGAGAGAAGATGGATCCCTGTTCCATTCTCCGTCTGCAACTGCTTGTGCTTTCATGATAACTGGAGATGGAGTCATGGAGATTGCAGGGAGTATTTGGAAGCCATGGTCCAAAGATGCGGGCGTGGAGGCGAGTTTTAACACAGTACTAGATCCAAAAAGATGGTATTTACTTTGTCTCTGCATGGAAGAGGGTGACTGGATACAATTTGGCATGCGACACAGTTCCTCTTATATACCCTGTGGACCAAGAACTCATAAAGCTGTGTCTCATGGACCATTTGATGCGACTAGGATGTGGTGAACATTTCACCAAGGAAATAGGAGATGCCATGGATCACATTTATTGGTAAGATTGCAATTTTAGCGTCTCTTTCTGCATAATTGAATACTTTTTAATTTTTAAGTGTTGCCCAAGGTGACAACCCAAGAGAGGGGGTGAATTGGGTTTTCTAAAAATTATATTCCCAAATTAACTTTGAATTGAATGCAGTGGAATGATAAGGTGTTATCTTACTTAAACTCTAGGCAATTATATGTAAAGAGTGGAAAATTAAGCTAGAGCAATTACACTATGCAAGTATAAAAGTAAAGCAAGATGCGCAAGAAAAATACTACAAACATAAGCATGTATAGTGGTTCGGTGCACCCCAAGTACCTACATCTACTTCCCAAGCGTCCCCTTGGAAATTCACTATAATTCCACCGATTACAGTCCGGTTATTTTACAAGCTCACAGCTAACTTGTTGTTTTTCCGGGATCACAACGAACCCAGTTGGTTTTCACAGGCTCACCAACTAAAACCAATCCGTTTGTTTTTCGGGCTCACAAACAACGCAGTTGGTTTTTCGGGCTCACCAACCAAAACCTATACTGTTTGTTTTTCGGGCTCAGTTAGTTTTTTTTCGAGGCACACCAACCAATTTCTTTTTTTCTTTTCTTCTTTTTCTTTCCTTTTTCTTCTTTTTTTCTTCTTTTCTTTTTTCTTCGCTTCTTCTCCTCCGTTCTTTTCCTCTCGCGAGGTCGGCGGCGCCGGAAGGAGGGCGGGCCGTGGCGGCCGCAGGAGGGGGTCGGCCAATGTCCGGCGGCAGTGCGTGGTTGGCGAGCCGTGGCGGCCACGGGCGTGAGCGGAGGCCTCCTCCTTCTCTGGATCCTGCCACGGATCTCCTCTCTGCTCGGGGGCGGGCCGTGCTCGGGGAAGACATCTCTCCGCCGGATCGAGGTGCAGTCGACGGCGACGTGGTGGATCTCCTTTCCGCATTGGTCGTGGCCGGTCAGCGACGGGGTTTTGCCCTTCCTCCATGGAAGATCTCGGCTTGCGAGAGGGAAGGGACTCGAGAGGGGGCGGGTTGTGGTCGGCGGCGGAGAGAGAACAGGGGCTTGGGAGAGAGAGGACACCCAAAAAAAAAAAACTCAGGCAAAGGAGAGAGAACACCCACCAAAAAAAAGGGGGGGAATTGATTGACCCTACGAGGAGGAGTAAAAGGTATTTTTATCTCCGGATATAAATCTAAAATCGTAAAGGACCGCGGAGTTAAACCCCCGGTCAACAGGGACTTTTCTTTAGGTTCCGGTCCAACCATCAATTACCCCTAGAAATTAACCTTGTTGTTGGGGGCTCAAATGTGAACAACGTTTCATATGTTTCATTCAAAAAGAAAGCGGGCCGGCGGGCTGCGTGAGGCATGGAGGCGTGGGAGCGGGCCGGTGCGCTGCGTGAGTCACGGGTACCGCCTCCCATCACACTATAAATACATCCTAAAAGAATTCAGCCAAGACATCCAGATTCATCTACTCTTGATTGTACTTCTGTAAGACATGGAGGAGTCATTGGAGTGCCTCGTCGAGAGGGTTAAGGAAGAGGTTTTCTCTCCTTCCGCTGACATATACTCCTTTCTGCCATCGTCTGCCTACGAGACTGCATGGATAGCCATGATACCTGATCCTGAACGCCGTAGTCGTCCTATGTTCCCAAACTGTTTGGTTTGGGTGCTCCACAACCAAAACTATGGAGGGTCATGGGGAGAGCTTGATCTCACCATAAACCACCTCACTGCTACTCTGGCCTCTGTTATTGCGCTTAAAACCTGGAGCGTTGGCTTCATAAATATAGATGAAGGTATAACTAAGTCGTCTTACGTTGTTTTCATTCTTCAATGGTTCATAGTGAAATCCATCAAGTACAAAAGTTGAAAAAGGACTATAGTCCAATTCCCACCCCTCCTCCATGTAGGAGCTACGCTTATAGTAAATAAATAAATAAATAAAGGAGCTTTTGAGTTAGGATTTTATGTTATTGTTTTCTATTTACTCTATATAATTCAATTAGTTCAGGCTCCCATTTTTATTATTCTAATGTAGTGGAAAATACTGTCACTTCATTTCACTTTTCCTTTGACTGGGATTTAAGCACTCAATCCAAGTTTCAAATTTTCTTTCTTTAATCCTCGATCCCTAGCACTAGTATATACTTAAAAAATTTTAAAGTGCTGCCAACGTCTCCCCAAATGTGGCCCGTGAAATATTCCTTTCATCTTCTTTTGAAAACATCTCTTACCCACTGTAAATGTTAGACCAATAAATCTGGGTGGTGGTCCCCATCTCCCACTTACCGTCAATTAGCATCGTCATCAGGGGCCCATTAAAAACAAAAAAACGTGACAAGCCGGGGTTTGCGGGCTGCGTGAGGCACGGAGGGGTGGGAAAGGGCCGGTGAGCTACGTGAGTCACAGGTACCGCCTCCCATCACGCTATAAATACATTCTATAAGAATTCAGCCAACACATCCAGATTTATCTACTTTTAGTTTTCTTCTTCTTTTCCTAGTTGAGCTTCAGAAAGATATGGAGGACTCATTGGAGTGCCTCGTCCAGAGGGTTAAGGAAGAGGTTTTCTCTCCTTCCACTGATATACACTCCTTCCTGCCATCGTCTGCCTATGAGACTGCATGGGTAGCCATGATGCCCAATCCTGAACGACGCTGTCGTCCAATGTTCCAAACTGTTTGGTTTGGGTTAGAGGTGATCACGGGCCTTCTGGCCCGCTCAGCCCGCCCGGCCCGGCCCGAAATTTTTCGGGCTTGGGCATTCAAAAAGGGCCCATTGGTCGGGCCTGGGCAGGAAAAGCGGCCCGACCAAAAAAATCGGGCCGGGCCTGGAAACGTTAAAAATGGCCCGATTCGGCCCGGCCCGGCTATAAAATCATGTTATAAATTATAATATATTAAAAAAATTTAACAAAACCCTAACCTTTTCCCTTCCCTTCCCTTCCCTTCCCCTCCCTCGTTGAGACTGAGAGCCGCCGCCGCCCCCCCCCCCTCCCTCGCTGAGAGCCGCCGCCGCACCCCCCCTCCCTCGCTGAGACTGAGAGCCGCCGCCGCCGGCCCCCCCTCCCTCGCTGAGACTGAGAGCCGCCACCGCCCCCCTACCTCGCCCCCCCTCCCTCGCTGAGAGCCGCCGCCGCCGGCCCCCCCTCCCTCGCTGAGAGCCGCCGCCGCCGCCGCCCCCGCCCCCCCCTTTTCCCTCGCTGAGAGCCTGATAGCCGCCTCCTCTCGGTGTCGTCGCCTCTTCAACGACCGGCCGGCGGCTCTTCGCGTCCTTCTCCCCCGGACGGCAACCTCTGCGGCTCCGGTCACCGACTCACAGTCACCGGTAAGAGTTCGATCCCGGTAGATTTTGCCTTTTCTCCTCCTCCTCCTCCTCTTCGAGCTCGATCCCGGTAGATTTTGCCCAAGCCCGGAGAGAGAAAGAGAGAGAGAGAGAGAGAGAGGTGGGGGGGCAGCGAGAGAGCTCGGAACAGTGGGAGAGTGGGGAGTGGGGACAGTGGTTTTGTTTTGGGTGGAGACGGGAGACAGAGAAAGAGAGGAGGGATCTTTCATCCCTTCTCTTTTTTGGTTTTGGTCTTGGTTTTCCTTCCCTCACATTGCTCCAGTAAACAGTGGGAGAGTGGGGAGTGGGGACAGTGGTTTTGTTTTGGGTGGAGACGGGAGACAGAGAAAGAGAGGAGGGATCTTTCATCCCTTCTCTTTTTTGGTTTTGGTCTTGGTTTTCCTTCCCTCACATTGCTCCAGTAACCCAGTTCAGGAAGAAAGATCGGGGGATTGGAGATGGACTTCTTGGAGGGTGGAGATTCTCTGAATTTTCTCCTCTCAGTTTCTTCTCCCCTGATTTTTTTTTTTTTTTCCGGTTGGATGGTGCTTTATTTGTATTATGATAATTCTTATGAACTGAATTTTTTGTATAATTAGTTGTATAATTTTTTGATAGGCTTATGTCAATGGCAAGCGAAAGTTTACCTATTCTTGTGGCGGATAATGAGCATGAGTTCGGTCAACAATTGCTAATGTTTCAATTTTGTGTTTGTAGGTTTTGAGAGTTAGAAGATGCAAGGATGTTCTACAGTTTTCTATTATGGAAGTGGCTTCAAGAATTATGAACTTTTATGAACTTTTGAATGCACAAAGATGCATGTTTGTTATAATGTTAATGGGACAATGCAATTTGTATTTTGTCTAAGTTTGCAGTTTTTATTATTGGGTTGTAATTTTCAGCTGGACAACAGTGTTTCATACATTTTATTTTCTTTCTATTGGCTTGAAGCTGCAAATTTTTTCTTTTTTAATGTTTGTAGATATATCCAAATTCCAAAGTTTGAAACCACCACCAACACTATCTATTTAAAATAGGCTACTTATATCCTTAACATTAACCAATTTAGAGAGCCCATTAAGCTGTTGGGCCATTTTTGCCCATTTCTAGATTCAAAAAAAAAAAAAAAAAATCGGGCCTGTCGGGTCGGGCCTGTCGGGTCGGGCCTATCGGGTCGGGCCGGTCGGGTCGGGCCTGTCGGGTCGGACCTGGGACCAGATTTATAAGGTTGGGTCGGGCCTGGACAAAAATTTAAGCCCGACAGTCGGGCCGGGCCGGGTCTGGGCAAAGCCATCGGGCCTAATTTCTGCTGTAGAGCCCGGCCCGAGCCTGGCCCGGCCCGGGTTTTGATCACCTCTAGTTTGGGTGCTCCGCAACCGAAACGATGGAGAGTCATGGGGAAGAGTTCGATCTCACCATAGACCGCCTCACTGCTACTCTGGCCTATATTATTGCGCTCAAGACCTGGAACATTGGGTCCATAAATATAGATGAGGGCATAATTAAGTCATTTTCCTTCTTATTATTCTTCAAAATTTCTTTAGTTCTCGATCTCCAATGACTGTACATAGTTATACCGTAATATGTAAGTAGTTACAATAACTGTGTACACATATATGTTAAGTGTGTGGAGGGGTAATATAATTGTGTGTGCAGAAACAATATAACCATCCACAGGAGCTAGTAAAAGTGCGTGAAATACACGTGTTTGTGGAAATCTCATATAAAAATATGCAGGACTAAAAATGAAATTCTAATAGTCAAATGATTGTTTATTAAAGTCCAATCAAAGAAAGGACAGAGGGCTCGTTTGGTTCGCGGGAAAAATAAAGGAGGAAAGTATAGTCAATGGAAAAGTAATAAAATGCCTCTTGTTTGGTTAGAGTTTTCAAAGGAGAGAAACGAGAAAGTTGTATTCCGATGGAAATATGATTCTCACATTTTATGGGAAAGTATTTTCCATGAGAAATATGGAAAAGTTACTTTCCCATGAGGCGGGAATCACTCAATTTTTATTTTTTTCCGAAAAGTCCCTTCAGCATTAAAGAAGCATTAAAGAGGCATTAAAGATCTAATTTTTATTAAGGACACAATAGGAATTATACATAACTTTTCGAGAAAAGGATGACCAACCAAACATAAGCACTTTGAAAATTTGTCATTTTTCCATAGTCAACCAAACATGTCAAAAGTACTTTCCTATGCATCCTCTTCCTACGAATTTGTTTTGCAGGAATTATATTTCTAGGAGGAAAAATATTTCCTGCGAACCAAACGAGCCTAGAGTGTTAAGTTCCTTCCTAAATTAAGGTTCCAAATTAGAACATTTATTCTGATACTGAGTAGCTCCAGGACGACTTTAGAACAGTTCTTTGATGTGATCATAATAATGTATTTCATATAATAATGTATTTCATTTATTCCTAAGCTGTGTGCATCTTGAGCTACAGTCTTGACATTTGTCTTCCAACTTTTTCAAATTTTTTTTCAAAAGACAGGATTGAAATTTCTTCATGCAAACACGGAGAAGGTGCTTATGAAACACCATGGTGGCATCCCCCGATGGTTTGCCATTGTATTCCCAGGCATGCTTGAGCTGGCGAAGGCCAAAGGCTTGGAGGTCTTTCCTCAGGGCTACACAAGAGTCGTGGAAGATATCTTCGATGAAAGGGAGAAAATTTTCAAAATGTAAATCTTTCCGGCAACATTTTCTTTTCTTATTTACAAAGCTTCCTTCAAATTTACCTGCCCAAACAGGTATTCTTCATTCCTGATACCTGCCTACTTCATCTGCAGGGAAGAAACATCCTGTGGGGGTCACCATCGTCCACTTCCACTGTACCTCGAGGCCTTGCCAGCAATCTACCGAGGGAAGCATGAAGATATTCTTAAGCATAAGAGAGAAGATGGGTCCTTGTTTCATTCCCCGTCTGCAACTGCTTGTGCTTTCATGATCACTGGAGATGGAGATTGCAAGGAGTATTTGGAAGCCATGGTCCAAAGATGCAGACATGGAGGTGAGATTTAAAGCAGCAATAGATTAGAAAGATGGTATTTGCTTTGTCCCTACACGGACGAGGGTGACTCTGTACAATTTGGCATGTGACACAGTTCCTCCCGCATACCCTGTGGACCAAGACCTCATAAAGCTGTGTCTGATGGACCATTTGATGAGACCAGGATGTGGTGAACACTTCACCAAGCAAATAGAAGATGTGATGGATCACATTTATTTGTAAGATTACAATTTGAACCTCTCTTTCTGCTTAATTCAAGATTTTTAAAATTTTTAGGGTTTTTTTTTTTTGAATTTCGTCAACTTATCCAGCAAGGCTATTTTTATAGTTTTCATACTATTTTCCTCAAATGTTATATTATGTCTTGAGGATCCTGATGTACAAAATTTTTCCTTCGTGATCAACTCTAACAGTCACTTTGCTGAAGCACGGTTCCATTTGCACGAGGATGATTAGTTGAAAATTCGTCATCGATATTCAGTCGTTAACGACAAGTGTCATTAACAATATATGATCTTTTTGGTACATTGATTTAAGGTTCTATTTTGTATGTTTGAAGTTTTAGTTTTTTGTTTTAACACTAAATCCGAGGTAGGAGTGATATTTTGTAACCTCATTTCTATTTTCAATTATTGGATAACTCTTTCTCATTTTTTGAAAATTGTAAAAGCAGCAAAATTTGATTTTTAAAAGTTTTGAAAACTAAAACTACTTGTGATAACCATCATTGCTTTTCGCTACAACTGCTAGCAGCCCAACTGCTGTTTCTCGGCTATCATTAGCACCATTCTTATCGCTACTATAGGTCATTACCATCCGCTACGACCATCTCTTTTACGTCTCTACCGACCACACCACAACTGTTATCACAACCATCACCAAATACAATCTAAGTGATAGCAAAAAAAAAATTGAACTTTAAGTTCTCAAAACTATTTTTATTTTTTAAAAATAAAAATAGAAAATTAGAAGTTGTGCCAAAGATTATGTGTCCAGTGGCTAGTTAATAACTCTACAATATCATCCATTCAGCTCACAATGCATTCCATTATCTACAATACCTTATTGTTGTTATTATTGTTATTGTAATTCCTGCTACCATTGTTACTATCCTTACTATTATAGTGTTTATATAAAAAATGATATGTAAATAAATTTTATAAAAGATGGTATCAATTATCATAGAGTGCTTGCTTTGATGGTATCATCGCTCATCCAAAAAAAATTTGAGCGAGAGACACATGTTCAATTCTGACTAGTATAAGCCTTTGATCCATCCTTTCTGATCTAGGTTCTATTCTAGGTGGGTGAGGCTGGGTGGGAATCGTAGAGGTGGCGGTGAGGTTTGATTTATTTTTTAGATGGTGGTATATGCAGTCATTTCGGGTAACTGGGAACATGGATTGGGTGGATCCTTCAAGGTTTAACCATGTACATAGCCTTGCTTCTCTTGGAGTGGAAATGAAGATTCCTCGGACCAATATGACTTGTTTGTCTCATTCATAGTTTTGTCCTTTTGCAAAAAAATATGCAACAGGTTCCTTCGCGGACATCATCGTCGACTAGACCAAGGGGTCGAGATCGATCCTGAAATTTAACCTCCATGACTTTTTTGGCAACCTAAGCAAGCTCCTTGTCCTGGGTTGTTTTTGTAGGAATTGGGGTACGGAGGAGCTGCAACCGTCTAACATGCACGATCTGCCGCTCCAAATATTCAAGAAGTTTTTAGCCTTTCAACTCCTAAGAAAGCACGGTCATCGAATATCTCCAGGTAAGGATTCTACATATGTATCTATGTCATATATACACACACACATAAATATATAAATAAATAAATATACAACATTGCTCTTCTATATGGATAGTGATTGATTGCTTTTGATGCCATAGAGAGATGTTGCTGGTTTATGCGTGACCCACAAATGCTCCTACATATAGAAGAGAACTACCAAGACTTCTTGGGAGCTATGTATGCTGTCTACAAAACCACACATTTGATGTTTGTAGGGGAACCAGAACTTGAAAATGCCAAAACTTTCTCTAAGAAAATATTGCAAAAGGGATTGTCGGGCGAAGATATGGAAGACCATCCTTCGGCTCTTTCTGATCTCCAAAAGGAGGTAACTGAACAACTATTTCTTTTTCTAATTGAGGTAACTGAACAGTTATATAGTACCCACTAAGTTACGTAAATAGCTTGCACTACTAGTCCTCTTTCTGCCACACCAAAGTTTCTCTCACCAATTAGGCCATGCACTGGCTTGACATTACATGGGTCAAGTGACCATCAGCTTCTTGTGAATCATGCGTGCCAAGTCCGTCACGCCACATCAATGTCAGGAAACTTTTCAACAAATTTACAAGATCTATCTAGAGTTGCAGGAAGGCAAGAAGTGTTGAATATCCCTAGATGTCAAAATTTATGCTTGGGGGACAATCTAGTTCATGTAAATCGTTGAAGTAAATATTTGCCAACATCATGTGATTCATGTCGTATGTTTGTGGTTTCAACAACTAGGACTTCAATTTGGTAATTTTTAATGCTTATATGCCAAATCAGATGGAGCACGAGTTGAAGCATATGTGGTTAGCACGGATGGATCATCTGGAGCACCGGATGTATATAGAAAGAATTAAAGGCTATAATATTTGGATTGGAAAGTCCTCCTGTTGCAGGTACAACACACACCAACTATGTACTAGGGATATATAAACATTATGGTTGGTGACATCAAATGCTTTATTTAAAATCGCAGGCTAACATGCCCCGACGACATTATCCAACTTGCCATAAAAAGTTTCATGACTCGCCAATCAGTCTACAGGACTGAACTCGAGGAGCTAAAGAGGTAGTACTCAAGATAAAAGCAAATTATATAGCTTTCCTCTTTTCTAAGCAAAGTAATAAATGCACTTTTCTTTTCTTTTCCTTTTTTTTTCTTTTTAGAAGAAAAGTAATGTGTGCTACTTGACAGAATGCTATTGCATTTTTTTTACTCTTTCACATTGTTTACTTATCTAATTGATTCTTTACTGTATAATATCAATACATCATACTAGGTGGTCCAAAGATACGGGCCTTGCCAATATGGGCTTCGGACGAGAGAACACATCATATTGTTACTTCGTTACTGCTACTCCCATTTCCATTCCTTTAGATTCCGAGGTGCGGAAAATTGTGGCAAAATGTGCAACCTTAGTTACAGCTGCAGATGATTTTTTTGATGAGCAAGGTTCATTGGAAGAATTACAACGCCTCGCCGAAGCAGTCCAAAGGTATTGGTTAGTTGCTGTATGAAGGTTGAAGAATTTGCACATTGTTATTTTTTAATATTCCTAGTTAATTTAATGGTAACAGGTGGGAAGGAGAAGGCTTATCTGGGCATAGTAAAGTTATTTTTGAGACTCTTGATGACCTCGTATGTGATATTTCATTGAAGATTTTCAACCAACAAGGTCATGATATGAAAACACTTCTTCAAGATTTCGTATGTTTCTCATGTCCATCATTTAGAAATCGATGTGCATACTTTCATGTTAGTAATTGTAGTTTGAGCAAGTTCAAATCTATTGTCATATATGAAGTGGCAAGAAACGTTCGATGTGTGGCTGAGGGAATCTGAGTGGAGTAGAAGCAAACATGCACCATCAATTGATGAATACCTTCAAGTTGGCATGCTTTCCATAGCTATACAAGCAATGTTTCTCCCCGCATGTTATCTTGCAAGTCCAAAGCACCCACAGAGCTCTCCGAAAACCCATTATAGCGAAATTACCACATTGTTAATGCTCTCAGCTCGCCTACTGAATGACATTCAAAGCTATGAGGTTATACTACTCCATCACCATAATTTCCATGTCTATTTGTCTTATTATTGTTGTTTTCAAACTGATTCAAAATCATTTCAGAAAGAGATGAAAGATGGGAAACTGAACATGGTGCCATTATACTTGAAAGAGAATCCACAGGCAAATATTGAAGATGCAATTGCATATATACAGAATAAACTAGAAAGGCTCAAGAAGCAACTGCTTGAAATTACTATGGTTGATAGCAATATTGAAGTACCGAAAGAATGGAAACAAATCCATCTATGTGCTTTAAAAGGGTTTCAGATGCTTTTTAACAATTTTAATGCATTCGACTCACCTACTGCGCTACTTCAGGACATTACTATGGCCTTCTATGAACCATTAGTTATGGACTCTCAGAGAATGCTTCTCCCAATATTTGTGCTTAATGCTCATGAGTCAATTAAGGAGACTACAGGACGATCAATGGAGGAAAGTTCTAAGAAAGAACCGTCAGTGAAGGCTCAAGGTCAGCTTCAAGGAGTGAATGGTAAAATAGTTTATAATCCAAGAGCAATAACTTCCAAAATCAAGCAGTCACTTTATTATGTGAGGCCCAAAAGTTTTCTTACATTACGGTGCCCATCTTCCTATATGTTTTTAGCTGTGCCTCCCATTTCTCCAAGTCCTTTGTTGAAGATGTAGGCGGCAGCATTCAGGTGTGCATGTTGAAGAAATATTTATTTCTATACTGCTATATCTTCTGTGTTGTGACATTTTTACCAAAAGAGTGCATAGTATAGTCTTTTATGCACAATGTATTGATGATAATAAAGGAAATGTAAGTGCAATAAGAATTTATGGTTGTTTTGTCTGTGCCCTTAATCATGTTTATACATACACAAATTATACTTGTATATTTGGGTTCTTTGGCCTTTCCTAAGTATCCATGATCTTTCAGAGGGCCCAAGCATTTTGGTACATTTGTAACATCTCAAGACCTTACTTAAAAAAGCTACCCAAAAGTTATTTAGATTTTTGACCTTGTATAAATACCGAAGTTCTTCTTGCGCATAACTAAAAATGCACAGCCACATGGCTCCTCATATATTTCATTTAGATTACTTTTATATCATATGTAATTATATCCTTAGCATCCTTAAGGTATGTCTAAGTGTGTTATTGAAATTGATGAATGATTGAGGCCTCAATCCACGAACTATTGATCTAACAAAAACATCTCAAGCATTATTCCTATCTTAAATTTCTTATTCAACCTGATCTAATCAAATTAATGTGTCTCAATGCAACCTAACTCCGCGAGCCCAACTCTACTCGAGCTTAGCCCAGCTCTACCCAACATGAGACTAGGCTGAATTGGATTAGGGTGGAGAAGTATAAAGATAGAGTTAAGTTAGCATTTGCCTTTAGATCAAATCAACTTGCCCGAGTTACAACCCTCACGAACATCTTAGTTAGAAAGGAAAAGGAGTTCTTGAAATAAATATAACCAATGGTCACAGTAAAATGCGAAAAAGATGGAAGGAACTCCTTTCGTCACTCTTGAAGGGACTTGGGATGTTATATAACAATTCCAATGCATTCGATTCACCTGTGGCATTGCTAGAAAACATTAGCATGTCAATGGAGGCATGTCGGCGGATGAAGATTGTGGAGAAGTGGGCTTTGTGATCAGAGATTATCATAACATACTGATAGGGGCAGGAGGTTACCGCATTTTAGGCCAGACTGTCATTGAAGCGGAGCTCCAGGCAGCCCGGGATGGCATTTTCTACGTGAGGAGGGTTCTTGGAGCTGATAGGGCATATTTGGAGGGAGACTCTTCCATAGTGATCGACTGGATTTAGAGAGTGGATCGCTATGGAGATGGCCACCCGTTGATTTGTGAGATCTGCAGACTGATCAAGGAGATGCAAGGAGATGGAGTCCTTCCAGGCAACGCATGTATGTTGGGAGGCAAACAGAGCTGTGGATTAGGTTACCTCCTTCGTTGCTTGGCATTCCAGAGATTTTTCATGGATCAGGGCGGATATGATCCCTCCTAGCTTGTATCATTTTCTTTCTCTTAACTTGGATGGCTGTAATCACGTAAGAGCTATATAATATGCTGTTTTCATCAAAAAAATAAAATAAAATAAAGGGAGAGAGAGAGAGAGAATGCGTGACTATGACAGCCACTAAAGGTTAGTCATCCGTAGGAGTCCGATAATTCATATAGAACGATTATGGGCATTGAAATGGAGCATCTGCGAGTTATATTCCCTGATTAAGCCTGTATCTAGAAATATATTTTTTTATGCGTGGTTTTCTCTTGGTTAATTGGGTCTGATACTGTGAGGACCCGTGCGGGCGTGTGTTTAGTTCCACATTGATTATTCGCTGAGTAGATCTTGGGTACTTATACAGGATCAAGAAACCCAACTAATACCTTCCGGCTAGCCATTTTGGATGAGGTCCTGGATTGTTACAAATGGTATCAGAGCGGACCTGGCCCATAACTTATGTGGACTAGGGGACACTGCAGCACAGATCCATTGGGGTTGACCACGGACCGATCGTGATGTTTGTGATTAGATTTGAATGGATTTGAACCCTTAGCCTGATGAGGACGTCAGGGCTTGAACGGGGGGAGCATGTGAGGACCCATGCGGGCGTGTGTTTAGTCCCACATCGATTATTCGCTGGGTAGATCTTGGATACTTATACAGGATCAAGGAACCCAAATAATACCTTCCGGCTAGCCATTTTGAGTGAGATCCTGGGTTGTTACAGATACTGTCGCCGATGTGATGAATCTTTCATGCAACATATGATTGAAGGGCTCGAGAAAATAAGCAGCGTTCAACCACAGAAAAAGGAATGATTTCGGCCAGGGCGGCGCAGATATTGTTTTTTTTTTTTTGATGAGCAGGCGCGGATATTTTAAGAAGCAACTGTACGTCCGCTAGTTTGTGGTCCTTGATATGGAGAGCATCCTTTTCGGGTGGATTAATTGTGTATCAAGAGGAAACCCAGCACCGGACCACATGGCTGGTCCTGGCCCCTAATGATTCCATAAGACCCCATTTGAGAGTGGCACGAAGGGCAAGCAGAGCCGGAGCTCATGGCTCAAATATCCCAGGTCCCACCCGATGGGCCAGATTAGCTGGATTTTGTTGTCAAAAGGAATTTGAGGAGATGAAGTCATGGATCGAACTTGAGGCATGATCAACACAAGATAGAAGTGGAAGTAAGCGTGTAAGCAGGGTAGTCTAAAAACAATGAAGCAATATGGGGAGCCACAGGTCATCACTAAATTAAAATACGCTGCATGGAATGAAGTTTACAGGTTAAGCAATGCTAAGCCAAAAAAAATGTCCTCGTTTCTGCTGGTGCATAAGGATTGGAAATTAGATCATGCTCCACATAGATCTCAAAGCACTCCAAACTTATTTCATTCATCCACCTACACGTATCTTGAAGTGACCATTGTGCGACTTAATGGTAATTCATGTGAAAGAAAGTGAATTCTTTAGATTTTAAGGTATGTTCTGAAATCTACTTTAGAATGTCCTTAATGCATTTGACATGATCGTGTTCTAAACTTAAACTTGATGTCAAAGATAAGCACTTAGCTGCAAAGCAGAAATCAAGTTTGTATTGCTCGGTTGGACCTCACCTGTGTCCTACAAATATGTGCCAAAAACCTCCACAATAGATTAAGCCATTTAAGCCAAAAATTTCACACATCTTCGAAGCCTTCTAGTGGATGTGATGTTGGCTAGAACATGTGGTGCTTGTCCAATCAACCTATTTTGACTATAGAAACATATCAAATTGTTCCTAGATCTTTTTGGTTTCAGTATTTCTGAGCATCACAGTGAAGCCTTGGATTGTTCTGGACTTCTATTTGCTTATTTTATGGTAGTAGAGTATTTTTTGGACATTTGGTTGGACCACAATAATTTTTTTTTTAGGAAAAGCATACTAATTTTTCTTTATGAATGTATCTCTATGTGGAAACTATGAAAAAAATAGGTAAAACGGATGTAGCAAAAGGTAGAAATGGATATGCGGTAAGTAATTAGATGTAACAAAGGAAAGTGGTCTCTTGCATATTTGAATATTGTGAATCCTCTTGCATCCCATGCTTTGACTAATTGGTATTGTCTTCGAAACATGTCAAAAGTAAATTTGAGCCTGATTGGTATTGTTATTCTTCTATCATTTTGTTTCATCATGAATTAACGAAATACCATATAAAGATTAGTGTTAAAGATAATATTTACGCAAAGGTCTACAAATGTCTTATAACATTTTTGTTCCGATGAATTAGTGCAATCCATTTGACATGCACCCAGGAGGCTTGACACTGCAGGATACAGAGACATGGTACGCAACCACAACTGCTTGACTAGCTTTTCTGATAATCGAGTGCATGATCACTATCAAACAACTGTGGTACCTTTAGGCTCAAGATTAAGCAATTAGAGAACTATGGTTGCATGATGTAGCAACGGGCATTATAACCTAAGGTAGGGATCGCATGCATTGCATGGTAGCGAATGGGTGGGAGTTGGAAGATTTTTTTTTGTAAATCAGGGAAAAGAAAAATTACACCATTCTACTATAAATATACCCATTAGAATCAGAAAATAATGTTTAATCTCTCAACCTGACCCATGTTCAATCCGCAATAAGCAAGCTTGGATTTGAGCTAGACAGGTTCAGAGTGTAAATAGATTGATCCATTTAAACTGTTTAATAATCGATAAAGTCAAAATTGAATTGAGTAGATTGCCAGCTTATTGAACAGGCTAACGGGTTATATAGGTTATATAGGCTAACAGGTATATAGGTTAACAGATTAAGCACGTTATCTATTTATTAAATAGGTTAAATAGATTTGATTGAGTCATCTATTTATTAAATATGATACATTTAGGTTTTAAATTTTGATATATTTAATAGATACATCAAATTCAGATTTGGATTTTTTTTTGATCCCATCCGTATATTTTGATGGTGGACAAATATTTAGCAATAACCAAGCCAAAGCTGGAAGACTAATTCTTGGATATATCATGTATGTGTGGATTGTAGAGCTGCCCACGGCTAGTTTATTTGCATGTCGGTCACGCCTCGTCAGCACGGGTATGTGGACCAAGATCATCATCACCTCCTCACCTCACCCTAGCTTCAAGTTGTTGTCCATATCAGTTGATGATAAGGGGAAAAAATGTAACTTAATATAAAACTTCCCTCCCCTCCCCTCCTCAATCCGTCTTTGACCCCCAAATCCCCATGAGAACGATCGGAAGAATAGTTGGATAGCAAGTTGGTTGCTGTAGATATCTGGAAGTCTCCATTACGGGGAGGCGACTTCGAAGGGCAGATTGTGATGAGGTTGAGCAGAATATACACAGAAGGCTAGAGGGGTGGCGGGCGAATGCCTTATTCGTGATGGGTAGAGTGATGCTGGTGAGATTTGTCCTTAGTTCTGTTCCAATGTATCTTTTGGCCAACACTCTTCTGCCCAAGATGGTGCTGCAAAACTAGAACAAATGCTTAAGGACTTCATCTGGGGCATGCGGGATGGGACAAAAGGAGTTCATCTTCTGTCTTGGGAGGTTCTTTGTCGTCTTGGAGCAGTGGAAGCTTGAGTATCTGTTCTCTAATGATGAGGAGGAAGGCATTGACCGCAAGACATGTGGCTCGGTACCTGCTTGAGCTCAAGGGATTATGGTGTGCCCTAATGAGAGCTAAGTATAGCAACTAGACCAGAGCATCAAACTTCTGGGTAGATCGGCACTGCTCCATCCGGCATGACATGTTCTCGTGCCCCGAAGGTGCTACCTCACATTAGATGGGTGATCAGCAATGGTCAATCGATTGATGATCAAGAGGATTCGATTGATGATCAAAAGGATACCTGGATTTCAGACCTACCTCTGTGTCTTTCGCCCACTATGATCAACTTGAACAGCTTGGGTCTCGCATGTGTGACCTCCTGAGACTGGGTGAGAGGAGTTGGGACGAAGCTCCAATTCAGGGACTATTTAGGGAGCATCTGGCGGATAGGATCCTTGCTATGCCGATTCTGAGGTTGGGTGGACCGGACAAAAGCATATGGGACTCAACCTACTGATCCAAAGTGAGGGGCACTGATCTTAGGGTGTTGTACAGAGTCACAACGTCACGATCGACTGATGGAAGCTAGTTGAGGAAGCTCCGAATCCACCCTCAGATTGCTTTGTTTCTTTGGAAGGTAGTGTGGGGTAGGCTGCTGCCGACTAGAGAGGTGCTTTGTAGAAGGGGGATGAGTCTCCCCCCTTATTGTGATGGATGGCCAGAGGTCGAGGAATCAGTGGAGCACATTCTTCGGATGCCTAAGGGCTATTCTAGTGTGGCGACTAGTAGGGGTGGCCTACAGTTTCCTACATTCTCCTTCTCCAGTCATGGCTTTCCTTGATTACTTGAAGGGATCCGTGAAGCAACCCGCCAGCTCGGTTAGTGGTGTTAGATGCATCTATATAGCTTATAATCTCTGGTTAAATAGGAATGTCGGAGTTTTTGAGGTCAGATGGCAGAGCCTGAGGTGTGTAGTAGATAGAGCACTCATCCATGCAACAGAGTGTGACCAGTAGTGTCCGTTGATAGTATCGAGACTGTAAGGGGTATCTAGCACTCCCATTCAACTGTAATGGTGCCTTGGGTGATACTTATCACCTTGGAGGCCCCACCCCAAGCTATCTCAAGATAAACTTCGACGATAGTGTTTTAGAAAATGGAAGAAGAGGGGGGAGCTAGGTTTGTCATTAGGAGTTCGGATTCCAACTAGATTGTGGCAGGGGGTTGTCGACTTCATAACCCTTCTGTTTCATAGGCAGAGATAAGAGTAGCCTGGGAGGGTATTTCTATACTGGTCTGATCCTTGGGGCTAATTGGATTCATCTCGAAGGAGATTTGACGACTGTCATCTGGTGGATCCAGGGTTGTGCCAGGGTTGGCGACGGACATTCCTTACTGCACCATATTCGTGGCCTGTTGTGAGGTTGTCTCGACGCTTAGGTCATATATATATATATATATATATATATATATTAGAAGATAAATATGGCAGCCGATTGGGTGGTACTCTTCGCTGCCCAATATTCCAATAAGATCCATGTTACAAAAACAAAAACACCATCAGAAGAAAAAAAAGAAGCGGCCACTTCGCTTCGTTGCTTTTATTCTCTCCCTTTCTTTCTAGGTGGTGGCAGGCGGGTCATGTAGCTAGGGGTGGCAAAATATGATCCGACCCATGTTCGATCCGCCACAAATAGGTTCGGACAGGTTGACCCGTTTAACCTGTTTATTAATTGGGTCGGATACAAGTTTAAGATATATGATCCGTTTAACCTGTATAACCCGTTTAATAACCTATTTAATATATAGGTTGAGTTGGACAAGGGCCATAGCCCACAAAGACCTATCACCCATTTAAAATATTCTCCCCACGGGCCATTAGGGCACCGGTGCCCTCTTTTTTTTTTTTTGGTTCGACACTTCGACCTCTCCGGCCTAGTCCACCTCATCCCCCACCCTCGAGCCCGCCACCTCCGACCCCTCCGACGGTGCCGACGACCCCTCCTGCCTCCCTGACCACCTCTTCCGCCCCCGCAAGCCGGTCCCCTCCCTCCCCTCCCGCCGATTCATCGCCGAGCCGGTTGCCGCCGGCCGCTCCCATAGTCCCATGGCAGCGCCGCATCCTCCTCTGCGAGCTTCTCTACGGCCGGATCCGAAGACTGAGAGGTATGAAATCCTAACTCTAGATCTCCTCCAAGGATCCGGATCATCCCTTGGTCTGTGATCTTTGCGAAGCTATGGCGTCTGGGTTCCCGGCTATGATAACTCTAGTCCTTCCAAATTCCTATTCACCCTTTCCCCTCACTCCCCAATCCTTTTGTCTCTCTCTAGGGTTTTGCTCTCTCTCGCATCTCGGTGGAGGGCATGATGAGCAACGACAAGCAAGAAGACAGCCTCAATCTATCCGATCTCGGTTCCGCTCTCCCCACTACCACTCCCTATTTCCTTTCCCCTCCGCTATTTCCCTCGGATCTCTCTTTTTTTATTTCTTTTAATTTTTTGATCTCTGTTCCTCTTCCTGGTGTTTGTTGATGCGTAAATCTGAGTGCAGAGGACCAGGCCGGCCTTGTTAATGCTCTGAAGGTGGGGTTTTTTTTCTAAAAATTATTTTTTCGTACTTTGATCGGAACTTTCTTGCTTCTATTCTATCTTCGTCTTTGTTCTGATTTTGTGATTAGAAATCTAGGTTTTTTTGTTCTTGCTTCTGTTCTATCTCGCGGCCCTCCCCTCCGTCGCCAGCGCAACTACAAGGACATCCTCATGAACTTCGTGGTCGCCATGGCCATGGCTGCGGAGGGCAGGGTGGGGCCCGTCACCGTGCTGGTGGAGGGCAGGAGGGTCAGAGACTGTGGCGACCCTTGGAACAACGGAAGCAGCAGCAGCAGCAGCAGCGACGACCGTGATGGTGATGCAGTGAAAGAGCAAGAGAGGGAAAGAGAGATCACACGGGTGGGATTGAGCGCCAGAGGAGATCACAGAAAGAGGACCGGGTCGGTCTGAAGGTGGGTTTTTTTTTTCTGAAACTCATACTTTTGTACTTTGATCGAGGCTTTCTTGCTTCTGTTCTATCTTCGTCTTTATTCTGATTTTGTGATTAGAAATCTAGATTTTTTGTTTCATATTTTTTGGAAAAAAAATTGTAACTTGATGTGTTCTTGAAACTGAACAAGCTCTAGAGTCTATGTTTTTCTTCTCCCAAGGTTTCTTTTTGGTGCTTCTTCAATTTAGTTTGAGATATGAAGAAATTTTTAATTAAACCGATTAAACAGGTCGAGTCGAGTTGGGCTAAATAGGTTAAACAGGTCGGGTCAGATTGGGTAAATAGGTTACCTGTTTACTAAACAGGTTAAACGGGTCGGGTCGGATTACCTGTTTATTAAATAGTAAACAGGTCGGGTTCAGATTGTAATTCCTGATCTGTTTAATAAATAGATCGGGTTTAGATCTATGATTTTCTGATCCGATCTGAATCTGATCTAAGCTATTTCTGATCCGATCCGATTGCCACCCCTACATGTGGCCGCTGTCAGCAGCATCGCGTCGCCTTCGAGGTTTCTACCCCTCCCCTCCCTGCCCCAACCCAAGCGGTGGACTTCTTCCTTTCTCTCCAACTCCAAGCCCTTCCCGCCCTCCTCCTCCACGAGATCTCACGTGCCTCCTGCCCCTCTTTGGAGATTCGAACATGCGCGGAGGGATCGGGCCGTCGCCGCTTCAGGGACGGCGGGGGAGGACTTGGACGTGATCCCCGTGCAAAGCCCTAACTCGACAGACCAGCAGGACGGGGCTGTCGCCATGGCGGCGGGGAGAGAGCAGGAGGAGGAGGACGGCGGTGGGAGCAGCAGTCACAGCCAGTTCGCGGGATTCGCCTTGGAGAGCGAAGGGGTTGGTAGCGTGACCGCCGGCGGCGGCGGCGTTGGGGCCTTCTCCTGTTCTCCATCGTCTTCGTCTCTGGAAGAATGTGGTGGCTATGGCTGACGTTTCTTGATTTCTTAGGATTCCAAGTTTGGTTCTCCGATTGGCTGGTTTTGATTTCTTGGCTCTTGCTAGGTTTTTGTTCTTTGTCGCCAGATACCTTTGCTTGTGGAGTTGGTGCTTTGATACAAGTGCCCCACAATTATGTGCACTTAGTATTCACCATTGATTTAATTAGTTCGAGGTTTTACTTTCTTTCCTTCTTTGAAATTTATCAATTAATGAACCTTTACCAGTTCGATCTTTTTGGATCTTTTTGCTTATCCATCTGCCTTTCAATGTTTTTTTGATGATACCATCTGCCTTTCAATGAACACAAGGCTTGGATCAATTTTGCATCCTCATTGTTGATTGCCCATAGAAATCTTTCAAAATTGAGGATCTCAAAATCAGCCAAACCGACAATAGGCAGATGAATATCATAATCAAGACTGATAGCTGAGAGATTGTCTGGATTGGCTGCTTCCTTTTATCAATAAGAAAGTGAAAAAACAGAACGATTGATGAAAATAGTTCTAATAGGTATTCGAAGGTGCTGTGGGTGCACATGCATTTGGAGCATGCGCTCATATAGTCCTGTCAAGAAAAGCACAGGGCATGCAACCAAAGCGTGTGCGCGCGAGCCACTTGCTTGCTTGCATAACAGGGAAGCATGTTGCCGACTCAAGGGTGAGCTGGATTTATAGAAAGCTGTGTGTGCCAGCTGACCGTTTTTTAACCAGCCTAAGTTGATTTTGCGAAGCTGATCTTTTCTTATGTCCTGTTGTTTTACAAATACATGCCCAAGTGAATATTGGGAAATCTTTATATGCATGCTTTAAGGTTGACAAGGTTATGTGTCTAGCACATTGGCCACTAAAAACAGTGCCAGAGGATGCATTGCAACAGGATTCATGGTATTTGTATTGATGAGATGTTGAACTATACTAGACAGGATAATGTGAGCTCTGATTTAGCTTATACATCTATGTGCTACAATTTCAGCTTGAGGCCCTATAAGAGGAGCATCTTGTGTATGTGTGGAAGAGTATAGGAAAATTAAAAAGAGAGATTCCATTTTTGAAGTTTAAAGAATTTCTTGACATTTTTGGGATCCAAAAGTGTTGGCATTCTATACTTACTCAAAACTGGTGTTGCATTTCAGGAAAAATCATGTTCTTTTGTGTTTTTGCACATTATATCCAAAAATTTAACTAATATTTTGTAAGGCATTTGACAATATGTATAGAAAATCACAATGTAGCTAATTGTTTTGTCATTATGATGCCTATGGAACTAAATTTTGGAGCAATTACTCCAACTTAGTCCGGCTATTCCGGGTCCAGAATAAATATATAAAATTTTATTTTCCCCAAATAAGGAGCTTTCAGTTGTGAAATTACTTATTTATTTTCTTTCTTCTAGTTTTTGAGATATGTAGTGATGGTTTCTCTATAATTTTGTATTTGAAACATGTTTGATATGTTATGTTGTGGACATGCATGAGCAGCGTATGTTTAAAGCCAGCCTTGAACTGCTTATTTGTCATATCTCACCAAACTTGGGTGTTAAGCCCAGTTCTTCATAGTAATTGATAAATAGTGACTATTAAGTGATTTACTATTGATTTCAGGGTGGAAGCTTTGGCCGTTTGCTCGCCTGATTACTTATGGTGTTATACCAGTAGAACAAAGACTTTTTTGGGTGGACCGCGTGGAGCTGGTGTGAGTGGCCATATTATCCACGTACGCATCTCGCTACCCTGCTCAGCATAATGATTATAATTTTTTATTTTCTTGTTTTTGGTATTAATCCCTTAAACTGCTGATAAGGTATTTATTTTAAGACTAGGCATGGGATATTTTTCTTTACAGCAATTTATGTCCTTTCCTTTTTTTTTTTAGTTATTCAAATAAGAAATCTGAAGCCAGAAATTCAGAGGCAACATCAGAAATTCAGTGCTACCACGACAATTAACTTCAAAATCTCCGTTGCAATTAATTTTTTATCTTTTGTCAATTGTTCTATCCATAAGAGGGTTCACCATTTAAGAACATGGCTCTTCGTTTTAATGCACTCACTATATATATATATATATATATATATATATATATATATATATATATATATATATATATATATAGAGAGAGAGAGAGAGAGAGAGAGAGAGAGAGAGAGAGAGGCAAGATGCTACCTTCCTACTATCATGAAATGAAGCTTATATACAAGTGATTATATACATGAGGCAGCAGTGATGTATTGGCTTGTTGTCCAAAGAAAAGGAGACATAGTATGTAATTAGAGTGAACTAAGGCATCATTGCTTCTTCTTTTGCTTCATGCTATTCTATGTTATATTATACTCATGACAACATCCAGTGCGCGGACGGACTCTAAGAAATTTGTGCTTAAAAAATTCTGATCCAATATCTTAGGAAATAGACAGGTCTAGGAGGCGGATTTATGAAAAATTGTTGGGACTCCCGCACCTAAGCACGGTGCGAGGGTAAGCGATGTGTGTGAGTGTGTGTACAATGGGATCTAGCTGGTTCGAGATTGGAACGAATAAACAAATATCACGGGGGGCGGGCACCATAGTACATCATATAAGGCGGAATTGTTTTTGGGTTTTTTGCATGAATACACTTCTAAATATGCAATTTTGCATGAATACCCTTCCAAAATTAATATTTGTATGTATACCCTCGTAAAACACTTGTTTTGCTATTCTACCTTTTTTATTTTTGTTTTTGCATATGTACCCATGCTATCTAACAACGCTAAAAAAATTAATGATTTCAAATTAAAATGACTAAAATATCCTTAATGGGTAGACATACAAATAGTTCACGATCCCGAAAGAAGATAGGGACAATAGTGTAATTTCAACTTTTTTTATTTTTAATTAATATAAATTTGATTTTTCGTAACTCCGTTAGAATAATCGTTATATTAGGGGCATTTGTATAATAACAGAGTTTGACGAGGGTATACATACAAATATTAATTTTGAAAAAGTATTCATGCAAAATCCGATATTTAGAAGGATATCTATGCAAAAAATCCTTCTTTTTTTGCCATATCTTCTCTTACACCCATCTTAAAAGGAAAATCCAAAAGTTATATAAAGATAGAACTTCTCCTACTAACGAAATCTGTCAATTCCATAACTTAAAAAAATAAAAAAGAGGAAAATTTCATGCTCCAATAGAGACTGTGCGCAAAGAAAGATAATTGCATCTTCTTTTTTCCTAAGTGATATATACTCATTAGCTTCCTGATATATATTGTAAGTTTCTTTGATACACACCAAGTAGTAACTTAATACATACTTCCAAGTATATCAATACATAGTTTTTAGAATATGGCTAGTCGATACCTCTAGGTAATGTATCTAATTTATTTCTAAGCTATGTGCATTTTGAACTAGTGCCTTGACATTTGTTTTCCAACCTTTCCAAAAAATGTTAAAAAAAAAACAAATAGGATTGATGTTTCTTCATACAAAACATGGAGAAGCTGCTTCTGAAACATCATGGTGGCATCCCCCGGTGGTTTCCCATTGCAACATCATGGAAGATGTCTTCAATGAAAGGGAGAAAATTTTCAAAATGTAGATCCTTCTTGCAACATTTTCTTTTCTTATTTATACATCTTTCTTTATATTTACTAGCTCAAACGGGTATTCTTCATTCATAATACCCGCCTGCTTCATCTACAGGGAAGAAACAACCTGTGGTGGTCACCATCTTCCACTTCCACTTTACCTTGAGGCCCTGCCGGCAATCTTCCAAGGGAAGCGTGAAGATATTCTTAAGCATAAGAGAGAAGATGGGTCCTTGTTCCATTCTCCATTTGCAACTGCTGGTGCCTTCATGATCACCGGAGATAGAGATTGCAAGGACTATTTGGAAGCCATGGTCCAAAGATGCGGGCATGGAGGTGTGTTTTAAAGTAGCAATAAATCCGAAAGATGGTATATACTTTGTCTCTACATGGAAGAGGGTGACTGGTTCAGTTTGGTATGTGGCACAGTTCCTCCCGCGTACCCTGTAGGCCAAAACCTCATAAAGCTGTATTTGATGGACCGTTTGATGCGCCTAGGATGTGGTGAACAATTTTTTTTCCTTTTTTTTTTTTTTTTTTGCTTTGGCGAGGGGGGGGGGGGGGGGGGGAGGTCAAACCTCGCCCGCGTAGCAGCCTCCACTGGCCCCCCCTTCTATCAGAGATGTTCGATGTGGGCAGACGGAATGGCCATCCTTTACTCATACTTTCTCCAACCTGTAGGTTGCCTCACATGTAAGTACCTCACCCCAGCGTCACCTCGGTATCGGTAAATCAGATGGCAACTCCAGCGGATAGACCGAGCGGGGGGCATCCGGTCTCCACATTTAATCGACGCCCGTGCGTTTCGAACTTGGGCCACTCCGGTAGAATTTTAGCCTCGTTCCAACCGTTCATCGGGCAAATAGAAGATGTGATGGATCATGTTTATTGGTAAGGTTACAATTTTAGCCTCTCTTCATGAAGATTTTTTAATTTTTAGATCATCTTATATCAACTTCACTTTCTTCTTTTTTTTGAATTTCTCCAACATATCAGAACCTTCCGGTGGATCTAGGCTTTGCTTCATCCTTGCCCGATCTAGGCTTTGCTCTAGGTAGGGTGAGGCTGGCTGGTTATGGTAGAGGCGGCGGCCAGGTTTGATTTTTTTTTTTTTTAGGATAGGGGTGTACCATTAGATACTCTTCTAAGCTTTATTGCAAATGTCGTCATCATTTCGGGTAGCTGGGAACCAGGGCCGGCTCGGGCCTTAGGCGACTTAGGCGGTCGCCTAAGGCCCCCGACCCACGGAAGGCCCCCATCCCACGGTCCCCACTGTATAGTTTTTTTTTTTTATTTAATCTGTAGCCTTCTGCCTTTTCCATCCGTCTCCAATAGCTAGAGTCGTAGTTGGGCACTGGCCTGGGCAGTGGGCCATCAGAAAGAAAGGGATTTGGTTGGCTTGATACACGCCTGAAGCCACTCTCATCTTTCATCCCTTCTCTTTTTTGGTTTTGGTCTTGGTTTTCCTTCCCTCACATTACTCCTGACCCAGCCGGGCCATCAGGAAGAAAGGGGGATTGGAAATGGACTTCTTGGAGGGTGGAGATTCTTTTAATTTTCTCCTCTCAGTTTCTTCTTCCCTCTTCCCTCTTGGGTGGTACAGAGAGAAAAGGAGGGAGGGGGTTCAATGGCTGCTGTGTGATGTTTCAGTCGCTGCTTGGGTACTCACTTGAAGGGGAGATGGTGGGATGGGACTTTTATTAATTAGATGGAGTGAATTTCCCATAATGCCCCTACTTTCTTTTATAGGGAGGCCTCTTTCTGGACAAATTCTTTTTTTTACCTTGGCCATGAAGTGCCATGGGATGACCTTTTCCTATTCTGCTCTTGCTTGACGGGGTAAACAGTATTGTCAAGCATTATCTCAGTTATTTAATCAGTTTCATGGCCCTTCTTTTAGGGTAATTATTTTTCTATGCTCCCATTGAAGAATTATATTAAATTAAAAAAATTTCTTGTCTATTTTTGTTAGATTCATGCATCTTCGTTGAAATAGTGTACTTAATAGCTATCTATTTTCATATCATTTTTTAAGTATTTTATATTTATTAAAAAAATTATTATTAAAAAAAGGCCTCATTTATTGGATTTGCCTTAGGCCCCCAAATGTATTGGGCCGCCCCTGCTGGGAACATGTGTTGGGTGGATCATTAAAGGTTTAACCATGTACATAGCATTGCTTCTCTTTCATAACAGTATGCCTGGTGTGACATTTTATCTTTCTTTTCTATTCCAAGCGGTCAAAGGAGAAAGGGCACATAAGAAACTATCAAGTAGCATTCGTTTATAATGATAAATGTGGTGGATTTTATTTTGACATCTTTTCAGAATATTCTTTTGTATGACCATTTTTCCTCCAACCAAAATGCAACATACAGTGGGTGAATCAAATAGAGCAAGAAAATGTAAGCATGCATGAAGAATCTTTATTTGCTGCTCTTTAAGTATGAAAAAGCTAAGTAACTAACAAATACGAAAGTTCCAATATAACAGACGCAGCACATAGTGATACAAGGCAAAACTTGTGTCAGGATATGTATATCTATTTTTTAAAAAAAATGCAACTTCAGCTCAACTGACCTGGTAGCAAATTCAATTCCGAAAACTAATACTTTTTTTTGAATGGCATATAAGTATTGGCCTTGATGAACAGCTTGGAGGTCCAGCTTGGATATTTTAAACTTGATAATTCAAATGACATACAGCAGAAGAATTCTCCTGATGTATTCCTCAGGAAAATACTTCAGATATTTCAAGTTTGGCGGTCAATGTTCACATTCGAAGTCCAATTCCAGTGAGCAGATACGTTTATTAAAGCATAAAAGTGGTCTTCGCATATTCGTTACTATGATCAATATCATGATTAAAAATAAAAAGTTTACACATCAGTGCATGTGAGCATGGATCTCAAGAAGTGGTTCAAAATCAGGAGAAAACAATAATTAGAAATTCCATGTTCTTTTAATTAGTTTAGAACTTATAAGTTCCAAGTGGTTGTTAAAATTCTCTAAAGATTTCAGATGGACCTTTAGAGTATTCAAGAATCCAAATTTCACATGAAGCAAATTTTAAAAAGTTCAATGTTACATTAGAGTAAGATTGAATCCTTTTAGAATCTCCATTGATAGTATCATCATGGCAGATCATTTGTTATCTTTCCACTTCATAAAACAGAGAGCAAGAGACAAGTGTTCCTCTCAAACAGAAAAGGTTCATAAAGCCCCATATAGTTTGATTTCTTAATAGACAAAATGTATACACCGCAGCAGCAGTGATGCAATGCAACCAGAGGACTATTCCTCAGCTGATAGGTCCATTCGACATGGAACATTATGATGAACACACCACGTCCATATAAATACATAGCTTCTTTGCGTAGCAATCCAGCAGTCTGATTGTAAACGATTAGTTTGGGGCACCTCAAGTTCACTAGGAAGTCCAGGGAAAATTTGCTGTTTTTATTATAATTTTCTTGCCGATCTGATGATAATTATAAGCTTTTTTATAATCTTATTGGTTAATTGGAATTTTAACTTGTCATCTGGCATTTTAATCAGGTAATCTTTTAGCTGGCTTTTTGATCAGCTATAAGAGATTACAGCAAGCAATTAGAATTCTTTAATTTGTGTCAGATTAGGAGTCTTATTTCTATTGGCATCTGCAGATGTCATAATTTAATAATATGATAAATCGGAAAAGTTCTAGTTTCATCAGGATTGGGGTCTTGATTTGGTTCCAACTTCTTAACATGCACTTCTAATGGGAGCAGCATTGAATACAAATATCAATAAAATTTTACAACACTTTCTCCCCTTCTCTCAAAGGTTTAACTCATGAAGTAATAGCATCTTTAAATCTAGGTGCAAAATCATACGTTCTTTCAGTAAATGGTGATATCCCCATCTAGTTATCATTTCATATTTTAATTAAAATTCTTATCAAAGTTACAGATTTTCTTGAATCCATTTCACTTCCATTCTAAAGCAATCTACATCCTAGATTCTTAATGATCACAACAAGAGCCATCTTCTGCAGTAGAAAGACCCTTGAACTGAAACTGCTTTATAGAATCTCTCTCAAACCTTAGGTAAGTCCACAAAATTCCAGCAAACCATATATAATCATTTAGCTAGAGAAACCAACTGGCTATTATTGTATCATGAAAACGTTGGTCCTATTTGGTCCAGCATTGTGATGTGAACCCAAAGAAAGAAAAATAATGACTGTACAACTGCAAAAACATAGATGAGTTAGGCTCCGTTCGACAGAGCTGTTTGTGGTAAAATTTTTGAAGTACAGTTTTTTTGAAGTAGGACTTTTTAAAATAGAACTTTTATAAAAAGCTATTTACTATTTGGTAACTATATTTCTAAAATGTTGTTAAACTTTAATTTGTATTTGGTAAACAAACTGAGAAAATATTTTTGGTATGACAAAATGATTATAAAAAATACTGTATAGTATTATACAACAGTGCATAATAAAATATAAAATGTATTAATGCAGAAATATAAAATATAGTATAATATTATTATAATGTAATAATATAATATTGTATACTATAGCATAATAATATAATATAATTTGATATTGTATAGCATAACATATTAATGTATTATGATATAATATAATATAATATGTATAGTATAATACAATATTAAATGTATACAATATTATAATTATTATCATTATATATTAATATTTTATTAATATAATATTTTTAGAAACTAATTTTTAGAAAAAATATAGAAGCACACAATTATACTTGCAAAAGTGAGACTCCAGATTTTTGTAATATAAAGAGATATTTTCTGTAATTATAATATTTTATCATGGGTATTTTGGTCCAAAAAGAAAAAAATTTATAAATCAAAACAGTTTTTTGATGCATGCTAAAAATGTTTTTCTGAGCTTTTTTTCAAGAAGCTATTTTAGCTTTCTGGCAAAACTAAAGCAGCTTTCTGATTTTTTTACTAAACACTCATATTCCATCCAACAGTACTTTTGGAGGATTAGAAAGTATTTTTTGATCAACTGAAAGCTCTACCAAATGGAGCCTTAGTGACACCACCTGTTGGACCAAATTTGGCCTTCTGAATGCTTCACAAAAAAGTAAAATGTGAGGGGCACACTTTCCAATTTAACCAAAAATTGAAAAGAGGTAGTGCTGCAGCGTAGCTAACATCAGGCCTATCTACATTCACGTTACATGGAGCCACTCTCCAATTTTGGCATGATGTTTTATTGGATTCAGTTTGGTTTCAGCATTCTGACACTTTTTTTTTTTTGGGGGGGGGGGGGGGGGGGGGGGGGGTGGTCATAGAAATTTTGTTTATCTAAATATTCTATTTTTCACCAATCGTGTGAGGGGTATCCATGTCTGCTTAAGTTGTATATGCCTATTGTATTACATGGCTCAACGGCCATTCCCTTATGAATTATGCATGCCAAGTCCGTCTCGCCACATCAACATCGAGAAACTTTCGTTATTCTTTCAACAAATTTATATAATCTATCTAGAGTTGAAAAAAGAAACAAAATGGCCCCCTCCTGCCAATACAAGGGTCTGTTATAATATTTTCCGGTGTTCTAATCTCTTGGATCGTCACTCTTTCACAAATCGCAGCCTGGCGGCCGGTACGGTGCGTGCGAGGATTTTTTTTCTTTTGGTGAATCGGATATATTACACTATGCATAGATAACATCTATAGAAATCATTCGACGATAGTTATTGGCAGAATGAAGCAGAGTATAGATAGGGTGGGCGACAACCACCTATTGATAAGAGATATTCGGATAATGATGAGTGGGGAGATGGCCGTTCAGGCAAAGCATGTATACTGCAAGGCCAATCGGCAGCAGATTGGATAGCCTCTTTCGCGGCTAATCATTTTGGGAAGACTTTTTGATTGGAGGAGAGAGATTTATCCGGTGCACTTTAGGATTAATTATCTTTTGATCTTTTTGATATTTTCGTATCCGCCATGTATGATATTAATAAAAAAAATATTAATAAAAATACATCTGTTTTCAGAGGAAAAAAAAATATTAAGAAAGAACATGCAGTTTTATAATATACTTTTACGGTAAATATAAGGTCATCAATTCTGAAATCACAGTTTCCAATAAATATTTAATAATAAGCACAGTAGGTTTTCACGAGCCTGGCCATTTCTCGGTCCCATCAGATTCACGACATTTGTTAATGCAGGGCAGATTCATTGTCCGCCACGATTACGAATTCTGGATTCTATCAAATCTGTGAGGATTGGATGTTTCCATGCGTGCAAATCATGATGCAGGCGGATGGCATGTATCTAATTCTCAGCATGTAGACACTTGGAGTGCTTAGCAATTGATGTGAGATGTCTCAGCTCCTGCACCTCAATTCCCTTTGGGTTGTTTGTCCATGAGGTACAGCTATACATCTGTCACGCCCCGAACCCAGCAACCGGGTTCGGTACGCGACCGACCGCATGGGCTCTAGAGCAGTGCCCTAAAGATCATGCAAGGCCTATGATTAACAAAAATTCCAATAAATCCACAATTAATCTAGTAATTCAAATAGAGCAGTCCGACATGTCCAAATAAACAAATTAGTTCAATTACAAGATCTTCAAATATTCATCGACATCAAAGAAGGACAAACAAACTAACAGCTAATGACTCTGATACTTGCACTCTGCGCCCATCCCATCCAAATCTAAGCATCCTGCAACTCTGATAAAAAGAAAGAAGAAAAGGGGATGAGCTTTACAGCCCAGTAAGAATCCCTACACATCCACACCAACACAATAATAATAAAAATCTGAAAACCACGACAAGTCAAAGCACATATCATGAAGTCATAAACCGGCTATCAAGCTCAAATAATCGATACAAGTATGTACATCAAACATCAATAAAAGTCCAGCCACACAAGAAATATATAGCATATGATAGCTCATAAACCTGTATTATAGTTTCAATGTCTTTTCTTCAACTTGATCCGGTTTAATTATCTTTCCGACTTTGGGTCAAATCTCGGTCACATTTCTCAACCTGTGGTGGGGCAACCAAATTATCACATTTTCAACCTGTGGCGGGGCCTGCACATTATAGTTCCACATTTCTAGCCTGTGATGGGGCCTGCCAAAGTATCACATTTTCAGCCTGTGGCGGGGTTTGCACATTATAGTTCTACATTTCTAGCCTGTGAGGGGGCCTATCAAAATACCACATTTTCAGCCTGTGACGGGGCCTGCCATAATAACAAGATAAACCCAAAGTTCCTTTTCATACAATCCAGTTTACTTCTACACATCAATTTTCTTTTATTTATTTCCGGCTATAAACTAACCACAGTCACGTTTCCAGCCCGTGACGGGGCAACCAATATCACATGGTTAGTTTAGAGCACCACATCCATCAGTCAAATTTTGCAGGTGTAGGTTATGCGCATGCATGCATCCATCATTATACCAATCACAAGCAAAGACGATCAAAATACAATTTAAATATAAAAACCATTTTGCTTTGTCTGGATCATAGCATATCAAACATATATATATAGTGCAAAATATTTATATCATGTAGGATTGGCGTACAAGGATTCTTACCTTTGTTAACTCAGACAGACTAATCACCCGCCCTCACGGCAATCTATAAATCCGGATACGCAGGACTCCGCCCAGCGTCCTCTCGTGCAATAGATTGTTCCCCTATAGAATCAAGTAATATTAAAATTTACTCAGGATAAATGATAACCCAGAACCCTCAAAACACTAATCTCCCTGGATCTAAGTTTAGAGAGAGAGCCCAAACTAGAAATAAACCGGAGAGGGAGAGAAATATAATAAGAGGAAGGGGACGGGAAGCCCCTTTCTCTTTCTCTCTTCTTCCTTCTTCCTTCTTCCCGACGGAAAGGGGAGGAGAGGGTTCGGCTGCAGGTGGCCCACGGCCGGCAACGCTCCATGGTCGTCGGTCTGTGGCGTGCCGGTGGTGCCACGCCCAGCGACGGCTGGCCGTGCCACGCCCTACGACGGCCGGCCGGCCGGAACGGAAGAGGAGAAGGCCGAACCGGCTCGGCTTCTCCATCATTCCGGAGGCTTTTCGGCCTCATTCCCAAAGAAGCAAGGGCCAAAAATGAAGAAGGAGGAGAAGAAGAAGATGCTCACCTTGCCTCCGGCGAGGTCCTCCCGACCGGATCGACAGCGATGGGCTGATCCCTTCCGCGGCAAGGTAAAACCCAATCCCTTTTTTTTTTTTGTGGAAGGGCCCTCGGTTGATGCCCTAGAAGGAGGAGGGAGGCGTTCCTCGCCCGATATGGGAGGATTAAATCACCCTCTAACTTCCCCTTCGATGGATTTGGGAGGGGGAGAAATTTGAAACAGGGGAGGGAGGCTATTCTGATCGGGATACTCCCTCCCCCCTTTCTTTCTTTGTATTGGGCCGCCTTATTCAGAGGCCGGCCCAATCCTAGGTGGATCTTCACATTCTCCCCCCTTAAAAAAAATTTCGTCCTCGAAATTGACATACCTGAGGTTTCAAAAAGCTGCGGATACTTGGCTTTCATCTCTTCTTCGAGCTCCCAAGTAGCCTTCCTTTCCGTATGATTATTCCATTGTACCTTCACAAAAGAAATGGTTCGATGTCGTAGTACCTGATCTTTTCTATCCACAATTCGTACCGGGAACTCCTCATAGGTCAAATCCTCCTGAAGATGTAATGGCTCATATGCTACCACATGACTCGGATCTGGGACATATTTCTTCAACATTGACACATGAAAAACATTGTGCACACCGGATAAAGCCGGTGGTAAAGCCAGTCGATACGCCACCTCCCCAACCTTGTCCAAAATCTCAAACAGCCCAACATACCTAGGGCTCAATTTGCCACGAACTCCAAATCTCATCACACCTTTTGTAGGTGACACTCTCAAGAAAACATGATCTCCAATTTGAAATTCCAGTTCTCTCCTTCTATTATCAGCATAACTCTTCTGGCGACTCTGAGCTATACGGAGTCGTTCTCTGATCACTTGCACCTTATCAACAGTCTGTTGTACTATTTTTGGGCCCAACAATTTTCTCTCGCCCACGTCATCCCAACAAATAGGAGATCGACATTTCCGGCCATACAACGCCTCAAAAGGGGCCATTTGAATACTTGCTTGAAAGCTATTATTGTAAGCAAACTCTACTAGTGATAAGTGGCCATCCCACGCTCCTCCTAGATCCATGACACAGGCTCTCAACATGTCTTCCAAGATCTGGATGGTTCTTTTTGACTGTCCATCGGTTTGGGGGTGGAAAGCTGTGCTAAAGCTCAATTTGGTTCCAAGAGCCTTATGAAGACTTTTCCAAAACTGTGATACAAATCTACTGTCTCTGTCTGACACAATGGTAACTGGGACCCCATGCAACTTCACAATATGCTCTATATATAAGCCTGCCAATCTCTTTAAGGAGAAACCAACTCTGAAAGGCAAAAAGTGTGCTGATTTGGTTAGCCGGTCAACAATTACCCACACGGCATCATTACCTCGTAGGGTTTTTGGCAAGCTAGTCACAAAGTCCATGGTGATATGCTCCCACTTCTATTGAGGAATAAGTAGAGACTGTAATGGTCCTGCAGGTCTTTGATGTTCTGCTTTTACCTGCTGACATACTAGACACTGAACTACAAATTGAGCAATATCCCTTTTCATACCACTCCACCAAAAATGTTTCTTTAAATTCTGATACATCTTTGTGCCTCCTAGATGCATTGTATAAGCCGAGCTATGAGCCTCCTCTAAAATTTCATTTCTTAATTCTGAGACTTTAGGGACGCACAATCTGCTACCGAATCTTAAGGAACCATCCTCATGCACATGGAATTCGCTTTGAACACCAGACTCTACTGTTCCCCTTACCCTCTGCAATTCTGAATCCTCTTTTTGAGATGACTTAATCCTTTCAATCAAGGTAGGCTGTACCATAAGATTAGCAAGTCGTACCTGAGGATCATGCAGTCGTACTTCAATCTCATATCTCTCTAGGTCCAACAAAATGTTTCTCTGTGTAGTGATCAAAGCCGCTAATTTACTTGAAGATTTCCTGCTTAGAGCATCGGCCACAACATTTGCTTTTCCCGGATGGTAATTAATAGTTAAGTCATAATCCTTTAATAGCTCTAGCCATCTCCTTTGCCTCAAATTCAGCTCCTTTTGAGTATAGATATACTTTAGGCTCTTGTGGTCCGTAAAAATTTCACAATGTTCACCATATAAATAGTGCCTCCATATTTTTAAAGCAAAGATCACAGCTGTTAACTCCAAATCATGAGTAGGGTAATTCAGCTCATTTGGTTTCAACTGTCTAGAAGCATAGGCTATCACCTTCTCATTCTGCATAAGAACACAGCCAAGACCTTTGTGTGATGCATCACTATAGATGCTGAAGCCTCCTGTTCCAGATGGAAGGGCCAATATCGGAGCTGTCACCATCGTCTTTTCAACTCCTGAAAACTCAGCTCACAATCCTCCTTCCATTCAAATTTTATTTGTTTTTGGGTTAGGCGAGATAAAGGCGTGGCAATACGAGAGAATCCCTCAACGAATCTCCGATAGTATCCCGCCATTTCCAAAAAGCTGCGCACTTCGGACACATTAGTAGGTCTACTCCAATCAACTACTGCCTCTACTTTCTTTGGGTCGACAGAGATGCCATCCTTGGAGATCACGTGCCCGAGAAAGGTGATACTGTTTAACCAGAACTCACATTTCTGCAACTTGCCATAAAGCTTGTTTTCTCTAAGAGTTTGTAATACTATCCTCAAATGCTCCTCATGCTCTTGTGAACTTTTTGAATAGACTAGAATGTCATCAATAAATACTACCACAAATTGATCCAGGTAGGGTTTGAACACCCGATTCATAAGATCCATAAAGGCCGCTGGTGCATTTGTTAACCCGAAGGGCATAACCAAAAACTCATAGTGTCCATATCTAGTTCTGAATGCTGTCTTCGGTATGTCTTCAGCCCTTATTCTCAACTGGTGATATCCGGAGCGTAGATCAAGTTTTGAGAAGATTTGTGCCCCTTGCAGCTGATCGAACAAATCATCAATTCTCGGTAAAGGGTATTTGTTCCGCACTGTTACTCCATTTATTTCTCGATAATCAATGCAAAGCCAAAAACTGCCATCTTTCTTTTTCACAAATAATACAGGGGCACCCCAAGGAGAAACACTAGGCCTGATGAAACCCTGATCCAACAGCTCCTGTAGTTGTTCCTTTAGCACTTTTAATTCAGCTGAGCCATCCGGTATGGGGCCTTAGAAATCGGTCCAGTGCCAGGAATCAAATCAATGGAGAATTCAACCTCTCTATCAGGGGGTAATCCTGGCAAATCCTCTGGAAAGATATCAGAAAATTCCCTCACAATAGGAATGTCCTCTGGTTTGAGTTCTTCCAGCTGGGTGCCCATTACCATGGCTAAGAATCCTTCATCACCTTTCCGAAGGAGTCGCTTGGCCTGTATGGCTGAAATTACTTTTGGCGGAGGTAACATTTTGTTGCCATTAAAAATAACCTCTGGCTGACCAGAAATTTGAAATTTTACTGTTTTCTCGAAGCAGTCAACAGTGGCATGATATGCTGCCAACCAGTCCATCCCAAGGATCATGTCGAAATCCTTCATCTCTAGGACTAGTAAATCTACTTTCATTTCTCTGCCTTCAATATTCAAGATGCAATCTTTGCAGACAGAGTTAACTAAGATTACATCTCCACTAGGGGTGGAAACACAAAGTTCAGTCTCTAATGGCATATATGTTATTGTATTATTTCTTCTAACAAAATCAACAGATACGAAGGAATGAGTAGCTCCAGGATCAATCAAAACATAGGCATTAGTGGATGAGACTTTAATCGTACCTGTCACCACAGTGTTAGAGGCATTGGCATCCTGTTGTGTAAGTGCATAGACTCGCCCCTGAGTTCTAGGCCTCTGTTGTCCTCCCCGTTGTTGTTCATTCTGAGATACCTGATTTGCTGGAGCTCCCGAAATAGGCTGAGACGTCTGTCGAGCCTGTTGCTCACTGCGATTAGGACAGGTGCTTACCTTGTGGCCCTGCTGGCCACACGAAAAGCAATTCCCATTGAACCAGTTGCACTCGCTCTGATAGTGGGGTCCGCCACATCTATAGCATCTCACAGTATCCTTGCGCTGAGTCTTATTATTCACAGTAGTTTGTTTCTTAGGCCTGAATTCAGTATTCCTGCCATACTTATTTTGTAGCTCAGCTTGTCTGTTTCTCTTTTTCAAAATTCTTTTCCTCTCTTCTTGAGTGTCATTCAAGCCCCTTTCAACTACCAAAGCTTTGTTAACCACATCCTTGTAGGAAGAAAGCTCGAAGGTAGACACCTGTTGTCTGATTCGGGCTCTAAGTCCACTTTCAAACTTCTCAGCTCGTTCTCTTTCATTCTCCTGTCCTGGGGCATACCTGGCCAGTTCCTCAAACTTTGCAGCATACTCTACGACTGTCATGTTCCCCTGCTCTAACCGGGTAAACTCTCGAAATTTCTGCCATCTCACACTTTGGGGAATATACTTGTCACGAAAAAGCTCCTTAAATTCTTTCCAAGTCAAGGATGTAGTGTTCTGTCCCATCTTTCATCTTTCCACATTCCACCAAATATCCGCTTCTCCCAGCAGCATAAATGTGGCAAAAGTAACCCTATCCTCATCAGGGCATCTCAGAGCATTGAAAACTTTTTCCATTTCATTCAGCCAAGTCTCGGCCTCTAAAGGGTCAGAAGTGCCTTTAAAAGCTGATGGTGCAAACTTTTTGAATTCTGCCAAACTGACATGATGCTCCTGCCGACTTGTAGCCCCCTGTAAATACTGTGGAGTCACCTGCTGCTGCTGATGTTGTATCTGTTGCTGCATAAATTGTTGCTGCTGTTTCATGAAGCGTTGTTGCATCTCTATCCACTACAAGAAAATACATATTCAGCGACTAAGATTCGAGTCGCCGAATAACCATATTTGGTCGCCGAAACCTTTTCGCGACTAGAATACTCTTCGTCGCCGAACCCTAGTCACTGAAAGGTTTTGGCGACCAATATTGTGTGGTCACCTAAGGTACACCAACAACGACCAACGTTTGGTTGCCGAAGCAACTTTTCAGCGACCAAATTTGTTGTCGCTAATTCCCACGCCGACCAAATAGTTGGTCGTGGAATGTTTGTCTTCCGCTACCAAAAATATGGTCACTGAATGTCTATCTTCCCCCACCAATAGTTTGGTCGTAGAATGTATTGGAATGCATTGGCAACAAACATTTTTTGGTGGCAGAAAGTATTAACCTGTATTTAATTAATAATTCAAATTATAAGCTTAATATTTATTTTTGGGCTCGTTCCAAATCCTGTACAACCAACACAGCCTATCCATTATCCATATTGCACAATACATTTGCTCATCCAAATAGAAGTATACACAATGTTGGAGAATCCATAATCATTCATTATAAATATCATCATCTATAAGTCTAAAGTCAAGCAAACCTATTAACCATTCATCAAAATGTTTCATCCATACAATATGTTAAGGTGATAATCATCACCAAACACATCAACATGTAAATTAAAAATCCCAAAATATCTGATCTTGCAATTTATCCAAACAACCATCATGTAGATAAAAATATGAATAAACAAAAAACTGATTTCTGCTTGTAGACAACTCCACCATGATCATCTGAACAAAAGCTATCCATGTACCAAAAACTAGATTCACATGCTCATAACTCCACCATGTATCTGAGAAAGCAAAAAAGAATACACAATCAATAACCACATGTGAAAAATAATAAACTAAAATTCAAGTATAAGTTCACAATGATATTTCGCTTGATTTGGTCCAAATCTCTAAATAACCTACGTAATATAAATGAGAATACATACCAACGAGTATTTGTGCCACCAGTTGATGACATGGCCCCATCATGATGGATAGACGACTTATGCGTTTGAGTCTTTTCCTTTAAGAACTCTGTCACCAAACTTGTAAGATGCAATTTGCTTCTGTTCTTCCTCTCGCTCTTTCTTTTTCTCCTCACGCTCTCTCCTCTCCTGTTCCAATTGCCTCCGCAGCTTCTCACGCTCCATCTCACGCTCCATCTTCATCTCCTCCATCTCAGCTTTAAGTTTCTGTAACTCCCCAACATGGTCTTGTGACACACGACTAGGTGTGGAAGAAGATGAAGAGGGCTTCAGCCCATCCCCAAATCCAAGAATGTATCTCTTCCTTTTTTCAAGTGCCTGCCTAGACATCTCCTCTGATGTTAATTGCACACCGGATTGGGAAGATTCTTCTCGCAAGCTCAACATCTTTGACTGTCAATGCAAAGGTAACAACAGAATTAAATGTATATATAATCTTGCAAAAGCATAAAGTGATTTAAATTATTATTGAAATTTTAGATACCTACATGTTTCACGGCACAAATAGGATCAATCCACTCTTTGTTCTTCTTGGTATGAGTTTTCTTATAGAATTCTGGAAATTCAAGGTTTTCAGAACCATTAAACTCGGGCTGCAAAGTGTAATTTAGATTAGCATATAGCCACTATATAATAAAAAAACTAGAATAACTGTCAGATCTACTTGCATAAATGATTCCAAAAATATACATGCAGCAAACTAGAATAAAAAATCTACTTGCAGCAAATTATCTATTTTACAATAGCCAAAACTATCCCATAGACTGTTTCACAGGCAATTCACTAAAAATATAGCCAGTACATACTCAAAAATATATTACCTGTATAGTCATTGTTGCAACAAATGACCGAGATCCTGAACAATGATTGTACTCAAGCTTTTTCCTATTCTTTTTGCCAGCTTTTGATCTCACCTTCAAAAAAAATACAAATTAAAAATCTAAAGAAAACATTATGATCAAATATTTTACTTATAAACTCTGAAGCACTAAATATGTAAGTTACCTTGTGTTCTTTGCTTTTCCATACATCGTCAATTAAGTGGCGCCAATCCTCTTGAGTCACATGTTCGTATGGATGACTATAAGGATCCACATGTAAGACGTTCTTAACATGTTTGTAATGCAATTTCATATTGTGCCTCCAATTTCTGTGAATATTGTAGCATTTTCTGTGGACAGCTTGCTGAGCTACTAGATTGCCATGATAATCATCCGAGATTTTGAACTTGTCCTAAAAACATAAGTAAAATCATTATGTAGTATGATCAATGCAACTATTACAAGTATGTAAAAAAATATTATGCAATAAATAATTACAAGGACAGATTGTATGATAGCAGATTGAGTAGCCTCGTCTACATGCCGCCACGTCGGTATGCCCTTAATTAGACTCATTCTCCTAATATACACCCCCAACAGACTGGCTACCTTTGGGGCATTAATACCACATAAAGCATTCCACTCATCAAGTACTGGAACAGAAAGCTTTTCTCCGCCATTCTGGGCAATGAGCTTATCAATTCCTTTCCCAACTGTCTTACCCCGCACGCGCTTTGATGATGAACCTGCTAAAATAGTTAAATACTTTAGGCCATAAGACAAACCTGCTAATGATAGATAAAGAGAACGCAAAAAAAACACAAAATCACTGAAATGCCATCATTTTACCAAGAGTATCTTAGCAATAACAAGATTCAGAAAGATGAGTTTTCTCACCCACGCTGTTGGCAATAATAGGTGGATTTGAAAGCTCGTGGGTTTGCTGGGTAGAAAAGGTGGGGAGCAAAGTAGGTTGGGCAGCCATCACGGGCACAAGTTCAGCATCTCCAGAAGAATTCAGTTCTTCATTATCAGATGGCAGATACTCTTCATCATCATCGTCATTGCTAATCTTGTTCGGTCCTTCATTACCATTCTGATTTGAACCAAACAATGCCTTGGACATACCCGGTATGCCAAGAGCCTCTAATCTCATTGAGTTCATTTCAATCCGTTTTTGCCTTTGCCTTTCGTATCCCGTCAGCTTCTGGGACAAGCACCCAGGCTTCACAAATTTTTTACCTACTTTGTGCATCTTTCATAATAAAAATCAGATAGATACAATATTACATTCAGCCATAAAGAAATATGGAGTAAAAAGTACATCACACTCTCCATAAAAAATAGAAGCATGTAAGATAAAAATGGATGATTTTCATTAACATATAAAACAGAAGCATGTAAGATAAAAATGGATGATTTTCATTAACATATAAAACAGAAGCATGTAAGATAAAAATGTTCAACTTTGCTATAGATAGATCATTAGAGAAATATATCATAGCTTTAAATCTACGAGTGTATCACTGTCACTATCAATGTCTTCTTCTTCATCGCTAGGCTCCTCCATTACTTCATCGACACTCCCCCCGGCTTGATCTCGCCCACGGCACTACAAAATGACCTCCTCTTGAATAATTTCAGCATCAATATCATATCTGCGCAAATCCATTATGGTTGGCTCTTCAATGAAAATTGGTTCAACGTCATTGGTTTCATCTTGTTGGAATGCATGATTGAGAACAATGGTTTCTTCAACATCATTGGGTTCTAAATCACTCATCTGTGGCACATCCCATATACCTCGATGCTTGAATCTTTGGACAACTTTCCAATTGCCACGTCTCTCTGCAGTGTCATTAATATAGAATACTTGCTGCACTTGACTCGGTAGTACAAAAGAATCATCTTTGTACCACCGACTTCTTGTATCAATGCTAGTGCAATGCGCATCAATGCAGAAAGTTTTTTTACTTCCAGTGTTGAACCATTCGCATTGGAACAAAACGACTTGTTGTCCGAACATATATGTTAATTCCCAAACTTTGCACAAGTAACCGTAGAAGTCAATCGGTTGCCCTTCGTGGTCCCCTTCAACAACTAACCCACTATTCTGGCTTTTACGGCGGTTGTCACGTTCGATGGTATGGAATCGGACACCGTTACAAAAGCACCCTGAATATATGTTGACTATCGGACGAGGACCGTTGGCCAATGACCATAATTCATCAGTAGCTTCCAGTGATCGCTGGTTTCGAAGTTGAGTCATCTATAACAAAAAAGTGACATAATATGTTACTTCACTTTCAAATGCAAGGATAACGGTCGTACATGTTAATTAATTTTGCTTACGCGATCTTTGAACCACTTGGGAAATTCTTTACGTTGTCTGTTTGTGATGTCAACTTCACTCTCACCTTGTATGTAGTTCTTGTGTTCCCTATTTGACATTCCGTAACGTATAAGTAACATATAAGTCTAAGACAACTAAATATACAATAGTTGAACCTTAATAAGCAAGTTAAAAAAACATACTCTCGATATTGATCCACTTCTAAACTATTGTATAAGACAAACCATTCAGCCATCTCAAGTTCATTGACCGGCACATCAGGTCCCCTTCGGATTAACCCAAATGGTCGGGCACTTTGAGTAAAGACTGCTAACCCCGTGCCACGATCACCACCGTCATCATTCCTTTCTTCTCTGTTAAACACTGTTTCGATTCCATTGAGGTACATTGAGCAAAATGTTGTACTCTCTTTAGAAATATAAGCCTCAGCGATAGAACCTTCTGGGTGAGCTCGGTTGGCAACAAATCCTTTTAGAACTCCGAGTAACCTACGATAAATAATAGCTCAATGTTAATAGAAAAATTCTTACATGTACAATAATATATATGATTACTATTCCTACTATACGGTTGCAAATAATTACCTTTCAATTGGATACATCCATCGATATTGCACTGGCCCTCCAAGAATAGCCTCGCGAGGCAAGTGAATAGCTAGATGAACCATGACATCAAAGAAGGCAGGAGAGAAAATCTTCTCAAGCTTGCAAAGAATAAGAACAATTTGGTCCTCTAATTTTTTCAAATCAGCTTTTTTTAATGCCTTGGAGCACAATTGCTCAAAGAAATTGCCTAACTGAAATAATGCAGTATTAAGTTCTTTGTTGAGGTACCCACGCATTCCAACTGGAAGAAGGCGTTGCAAAAGAATATGATAGTCATGACTTTTCAGACCCGATAATTTACCACCTTGAGTACTTACACAGCTAGATATGTTTGCCGCATAGCCATCTGGAAACTTAATCGATTTTAAAAAATCACAAAACCCTTGTCTCTCTTGCAGGGACAATGTGTACAATGCTGGAGGCTTCTCATAAGATCCGTTTGCCCGCTTTTTTAGGTGTAACTCCTTCCGTATACCCATATCTGCCAAATCCATGCGTGCTTTTTCTGTATCCTTGCATTTTCCATCTACGCCCAGTAATGTCCCAACAATATTTTCTGCAATGTTCTTTTCTATATGCATGACATCCAAGTTGTGACGCAGCTTGAGTGTTTTCCAATAAGGGAGATCAAACAAAATGCTTTTCTTGGCCCAAATCGTGTCAGCATCTTTGCCCCTTTTTCTTTTCTTATTAATGCTTGGATGCTTGCCCAACGGCTTCTATGTTCCTGAATTAATTTGCTCCAAGATCTCTTCTCCCGTGAACTCTCGTGGCCTTGACCTGTCCTCACTTTTACCATTAAAGAGCTTGCTCTTTCGCCATATGTGGTTCTCAGGCAAGAAACGCCTCGCACCCATATAGCCAATCTTACTCCTCAAACGTTCTGATGAAGCATCTTCGTTACAAATGGGACAAGCCAAATAACCTTATGTTGGCCATCCAGACATGTTACCATATGCAGGAAAGTCATTAATGGTCCACATGAGAGCAGCACGCATTCTAAATGTACTTCCACTAGAGGCATCATAAGTTTGCACGCCATCCTTCCAAAGCTCTTTCAACTCATCAATTAATGGCCTCAAGTAAACATCTATTTCTTTACCGGGAGCCGTTTTTCCGGGAATAAGCAATGACAGCATACAAAATTGCTCTTTCATACACTTCCAAGGTGGAAGATTATAAGGCATCACGATAACGGGCCATATACTGTACGATGTGCTCATATTTCCAAAAGGATTGAAACCATCGGTGGCTAGCCCTAACCTCACATTCCGCGGATCCTTGGAAAACTCAGGATGTTGCCGATCAAAGTTCTTCCATTCCTCCCCATCAGCCGGATGTCTTAATGTTTCGTCATCCACTCGCTTTTCCTTGTGCCATCTCATATCTACAGCTATTTTCAGAGACAAAAATAAGCGCTTCAATCTCGGTGTCAGGAAAAAGTACCGCAAAATTTTATGAGGAATCTTCTTACCGTTACCATCATTCAGCTTATATCTAGGCTCATCACATATAGGGCATTTCTCCATGTTCGCATTCTCCTTCCAAAAAAGAACACAATCATATTTGCATGCATGAATTAGCACATATCCCAAACCCAAATCTCGTAAAAATTTCTTGACTTCATAAAGGGTTCATGGAACAGACTTATCACACTCCGGTAGAATTTCCTTGTATACCTTCATGTTCATGTCAAAAGAGAAATTGCTCCACTGGTTGTACACCTTAATATGAAGCATCTTAATAACGAATGATAATACTGTAAAAGTTTTGCAACCAGAATAAATGGGTTGTTGAGCATCATCGAACAACTTATCAAAATTCTGCGCATCCTCCCTCCCCAAGTTATTAGGCAATTCGTCAATATCGTCATTCATGAAAGCGCCCATGCAAACATCTTCCAGCATATTAGACAATTCTTCCCTATCATCGGTGCCATCCCCAGCCATTCTATCCTCAACACCTCCACCATTGTCACAGTTAGCATTATTTGAAACACAAGATTGATGCACGTGAACCGATTCTCCATGTTGCACCCAAGTCTTGTAAGAAGGCGAGATTCCTTTTAACATTAAATGAATCTTGACAACTTGAATGCTTTGTTTTTTGTCATTCATGCACTCGACACAAGGACACCAAATATCATTTGCTGAGCCTAAATTTGCTACCACAAATTCAATAAAGGACTTCACCCCTTCTCTATACTCTTTACTCTTCATTCTATTTTTTATTGTCATCCTCTTGTCCATTTTAACTGACCTACAAAGTACTTCATCAAGTTAGATTGATTAGTTTATAGATTTATTTTTGTATCCTGCAAAAAAAAAAGTTGCAGCAGAAAACCAGAGATGGCCCAATACATTTGGAGGCCTAAGACAAATTCAGTGAATGAGACATTTTCTTTTTTTTATTATTATAATAATAATAAATTTTAATAAGTACAAAATAGTTAAAAAATTGATATGAAAATAGATAGCTGTCAAGTATACTATTTCAACAAAGATGCATGAATCTAACAAAGATAAAGAAGCCTCTTCAGTTTAATATAATTCTTGAATAGGAGCATGAAAATATATTTAGTTTAAAAAAAATTCCATCTCCCATCTCCCATCTCCCCTTCGATACCACAGCACGGCAACCATTCAACCCAAATAGAAATGGGAAGAAAAAATTAAAAAAATCTCCACCCTCTAAGAAGTCCATCTCCAATCCCCCTATCTTTCTTCCCGATGGCCCAGCTGGATCGGAGTAACGTGAGGGAAGGAAAACCAAGACCAAAACATCGACACTCCCCTATCTTTCTCCCCTCTGTTTCTCTCCACCCAAAACAAAACCACCGTCCCCAAATCCCTCCTCGCTCTCTCTCCCTGCCGGACCGTGAAAAGGACCTCGCCCCAAATCTCCTCCCCGGTGGCGGCGGCGGCGGCGAAGGAGGAGAAGCCCTCCGCGGTGGATGCGGCGGCGGCGAAGGAGGAGAAGCCCTCGTCGGTTTCTTCTTCTCTCGCCTCGCCTCCAAATTCCCCGGTGGCGGCGGCGGCGGCGAAGGAGGAGAACCCCCGAGGACCCCCGGCCACCGCTCCCTCTCCCTCTCCCTCTCCCTCCCGGCCTCTGCTAAATAAAAGGGTTTCTTCTTCTCCCGGCTCGCCTCCACTGGTTCCCAACGACCCCCGGCCACCTCTCCCTCTCCCTCTCCCTCCCGGCCTCTGTTTCTCTCCCAGCTTATCAAATCCTCTCCCGGCTGGCCTCCTAATTTCCCGACGACCTCCGGCCACCTCTCCCTCTCCCTCTCCCTCCCGGCCTCTGCTAAATTAAAATCGAGAAGAGAACGTACCTTGGGACGCCGACGTCGAAGGGACGACCGAACGGGCGAACCGGCGATGCCGACGTGCAGACGTGCGGGTGAAGGCAGGGTGAAGGCGGGGTGAAGGCAAGATGAAGGCGACGTGCGGGTGAAAAGGAGAAGAATAGGGAATTAGGTTTTTTTTATTTGGTTTCCCTGCATTCATACTTTTTGCGACTAAATTGGTTTAGTCGCTACAGATGAACCTTTAGGCACCAAAATTTAGTCGCCAAACCTTATACCTCCAGCCCGCGCGAAATACTGGACTCGCGCCAACTTGGTTTTGATTTTCTACGATCAAATATGTATTTAATTGATGTAAAACAATCATTCAGTAACTAAAAAGGATGCGTGCAAATTTATTTCGGAGCGGATTTTCGATCCTGCCCGTAGGATGTCCAAGAATTCTATATATTTTTAAGCGAATTTTCATTCCTGCCACGTCCTCATGTCGCGTATCCTGTCGATCCATATATTTATTTGATAAGGAGTCAAGCATCGAGCTCGAGCTTTTAAAATTATATTATAATAATAATAAAAAAAAGAATTTAAGTATGAAGAAAAGTTGTGGAATTGAGATTTAGCCGAAGAGACAAGAATATGCATGCCTAAGTGAATTAAGATGTCAAATGGCACCGTTTGAAAATAAGCAGTTTTTTCTTTTTTTGAACTTAGAAATTAGCATTTTACAGGGGCTAGCACAACATCGTTAGTTTTACCTCTAGCCCGCGCGAAATATTGGACTCGTGCCAACTTAGTTTTGCTTTTCCGCGACTAAATATGCATTTCGTCGGTGTAGGATATTTATTCCGTCACTAACAAGGATGTTGGTCGCAGATAGCCTTCTTTTCCGTGACCAAACGTTAGTCGCCCAAAGTTTTACCGCCACCCGCCAACTTGGTTTTGCTTTTCCGCGACCAAATATGCAGTTCGTCGGTGTAGGATAATTATTCCGTAACTAACAAGGATGGTGGTCGCAGATAGCCTTATTATCCGCGACCAAACGTTAGTCGCCAAACTTTTACCTCCACCCCGCCAACTTGGTTTTGCTTTTCCGCGACCAAATATCCATTTCGTCGGTGTAGGATAATCATTCGGTAACTAATAAGGATGTTGGTCGCAAATAGCCTTATTTGCCGCGACCACGATTCATGTAGTCGCCGAAAGTGGTCGCTGAAAGTGTATTTTCTTGTAGTGATCATTCTCATCATGTCTGAACGGGAAGTAGCTTGTTGTTGCATCATTGTTTGCATCATCTGAGAGGCACTCAGTGGTTCATTAGGCTGAATTCCAGGCTCACCCGAGGTTCCTGTCCTTGGAGTTTCCGGGGTTCCCATTTCCAGTGCACTACCAACAGGATTGACGTGGTGTTCCTGTGGGTGCATACTCCTGGCTGGCGAGGGTGGAGCACCTTCTTGTTGTTCGGAGGGCGCCCAAGCAGCGGAGCCATCGGCAAAGTGAGTCGGCCTCCTATTACGCCCACATCCACTCCCTTGTGCCATATCAACCTACACAAGTTACTTTTAATATTTCAAGATTGCAAAGAAAATATATCTAGAGGGTACTTTAATAAGTCATTAGATATTTTTCCCCCACTCACACTCGTCTGAACCTAAACCTTAGGATACCTAAACCTTAAGCTCTGATACCACTTTGTCATGCCCCGAACCCAGCATCCGGGTTCGGTACGCGACCGGCCGCATGGGCTCTAGAGCAGTGCCTTAAAGATCATGCAAGGCCTATGATTAACAAAAATTCCAATAAATCCACAATTAATCTAGTAATTCAAATAGAGCAGTCCGACATGTCCAAATAAACAAATTAGTTCAATTACAAGATCTTCAAATGTTCATCGACATCAAAGAAGGACAAACAAACTAACTAGCTAATGACTCTGATACTTGCACTCTGCGCCCATCCCATCCAAATCTAAGCATCCTGCAACTCTGATAAAAAGAAAGAAGAAAAGGGAATGAGCTTTACAGCCCAGTAAGAATCCCTACACATCCACACCAACACAATAATAATAAAAATCTGAAAACCACGACAAGTCAAAGCACATATCATGAAGTCATAAATCAGCTATCAAGCTCAAATAATCGATACAAGTATGTACATCAAACATCAATAAAAGTCCAGCCACACAAGAAATATATAGCATATGATAGCTCATAAACCTGTATTATAGTTTCAATGTCTTTTCTTCAACTTGATCCGGTTTAATTATCTTTCCGACTTTGGGTCAAATCTCGGTCACATTTCTCAGCCTGTGGTGGGGCAACCAAATTATCACATTTTCAACCTGTGGCGGGGCCTGCACATTATAGTTCCACATTTCTAGCCTGTGATGGGGCCTGCCAAAGTATCACATTTTCAGCCTGTGGCGGGGCCTGCACATTATAATTCCACATTTCTAGCCTGTGAGGGGGCCTACCAAAATACCACATTTTCAGCCTGTGACGGGGCCTGCCATAATAACAAGATAAACCCAAAGTTTCTTTTCATACAATCCAGTTTACATCTACACATCAATTTTCTTTTATTTATTTCCGGCTATAAACTAACCACAGTCACGTTTCCAGCCCGTGACGGGGCAACCAATATCACATGGTTAGTTTAGAGCACCACATCCATCAGTCAAATTTTGCAGGTGTAGGTTATGCGCATGCATGCATCCATCATTATACCAATCACAAGCAAAGACGATCAAAATACAATTTAAATATAAAAACCATTTTGCTTTGTCTGGATCATAGCATATCAAACATATATATATAGTGCAAAATATTTATATCATGTAAAATTGGCGTACAAGGATTCTTACCTTTGTTAACTCAGACAGACTAATTACCCGCCCTCACGGCAATCTATAAATCCGGATACGCAGGACTCCGCCCAGCGTCCTCTCATGCAATAGACTGTTCCCCTATAGAATCAAGTAATATTAAAATTTACTCAGGATAAATGATAACCCAGAACCCTCAAAACACTAATCTCCCTGGATCTAAGTTTAGAGAGAGAGCCCAAACTAGAAATAAACCGGAGAGGGAGAGAAATATAATAAGAGGAAGGGGACGGGAAGCCCCTTTCTCTTTCTCTCTTCTTCCTTCTTCCCGACGGAAAGGGGAGGAGAGGGTTCGGCTGCAGGTGGCCCACGGCCGGCGACGCTCCATGGTCGTCGGTCTGTGGCGTGCTGGTGGTGCCACGCCCGGCGACGGCTGGCCGTGCCACGCCCTACGACGGCCGGCCGGCCGGAACGGAAGAGGAGAAGGCCGAACCGGCTCGGCTTCTCCATCATTTCGGAGGCTTTCCGGCCTCATTCCCAAAGAAGCAAGGGCCAAAAATGAAGAAGGAGGAGAAGAAGAATATGCTCACCTTGCCTCCGGCGAGGTCCTCCCGACCGGATCGACAGCGATGGGCCGATCCCTTCCGCGGCAAGGTAAAACCAAATCCCTTTTTTTTTTTTTTGTGGAAGGGCCCTCGGTTGATGCCCTAGAAGGAGGAGGGAGGCGTTCCTCGCCCGATATGGGAGGATTAAATCACCCTCTAACTTCCCCTCCGATGGATTCGGGAGGGGGAGAAATTTGAAACAGGGGAGGGAGGCTATTCCGATCAGGATACTCCCTCCCCCCTTTCTTTCTTTGTATTGGGCCGCCTTATTCAGAGGCCGGCCCAATCCTAGGTGGATCTTCACAACATCACATACAAGTAGCTAGGCACGGATGTCCATCATCAACCAGTCGGCCAGGCCAAGAACCTTGAAGCACCGATAGTGAAATAATTTACTCAAAGTAGGTGAGGGCCAAAAATAATAGATATTAGTATAATTTTAGACATCACATAACAATCTGTATTAGCGAGTGTTATTTTTTCAGTTTTGCATTATTTTTTTATCAAGTCGAGAAATAAAATCACTTTTCTCCCTTTTTCTTTCTCTCTTTTACTCTTGTTTGCCTCTTTTTCTACAAATATTTCAATAGTAAATAGAATCATATTTCAATACCTAAAAGGAAGGTGTACTATTATCTCCAACCTTAAGGTAATTCGAAACATCCTGATGCATTGGAATAGGAGTAAGAGGAACAGAAGAAAGCTAATAATTAAAAAGAATAAAGATATTAGGAACAAGCCCAATAGACTGCTTAATTTTGGGTGGAATAAGAACCATCAATTTGCACAGCATTTCGAGATCTTTTATTTGCCGATTCTACTGGATGTATCCATACCCGTAATGTATGATATACCTGTTTCAGCAAAAAAAAAAAATCCATACTTGGCACGCACTATGGAGACCCCAAAGAATTATTAGGTTATAAGATCATCACGAATTCCTCTCCCATCTTCTCAAGCATTTGGAACTCTGATTTCAATATTGCTAATCTATAATGATCTTAAACCTAAAACTCTAATGCTAGTTATACCACAGTCCCTAGTGCTCTTAAACCATGTCCACCAACATTAACAGTTTGATGGACCTTGGACCAAGATTGGAGATGTAGCTGCCAGTTGGATCAAATACCTTTCCGTAAGAAAGTTTCTCAAAGTGAGATGAAGGCAGTCAATAATAGACTTAGGAATGATAAGGTGTGCCATCCAGTAGATCGGCGAGATAATGGGAACAGATTTGATTAAAACCAATCTTCCCATGTCTTCCGCTTCCACCCATCAAGCCTGGCACCAATTCTTGGAAGAAGAGGATCCCGACCGCAAATGCGGTTTCTAGACACAGGAACATTCCTTTTTTGGGGGCTCTTCCCCCCTTTCTTTTTGGGCTTTTCCAATTGACACAGTTTGCTCAAGATCTTCAGATTTTTTTTTTTTGGTAAAAGAGTGCCTAAAGCTGGACTAAGACCGACTAAATGAATAGATATAGAGATGTTGGTGACCTAAATGAGATCATCATGATGATCTAAGATCATCCTAAATGAGATCACCATGGTGATCTAAGAATACCGGTGATCTTTATTCTAAATCTCTCATTTGCAGCCTCTCCCCAATGTTAAAGTACAAGGGAGAACTCTATTTTTTATTTTTATTTTTTTTGCTGGAACTAAAAATATAATATAACACATGTAGGGATACAACTAAAAAAATCAAAGAAGTATTCTAATTGCCTTTTTCGAGGAGTACTGGTCTTCGTTCTCATCCTCTTTTTCACCGTAAATATTCGCCCATCTCTTACACGAATAAATCGGGATGGTGGTCCCCATCTCCCACCTGCCGCCGTCGAAAACTATCTGGCATTGTTGTTGGGGGCTCACACGTGAACAGCTTTTCAAGGGGTTTCATTAAAAGGAGAGAGAAAGGAAAGTGTGGTCAACGGAAAAGTAATGAGATGCCTCTTGTTTGGTTGGAGTTTTCAAAGGAGAGAGAAGGGAAAGTTGTATTCCCATGGGAATGTGATTCCCACATTTCATGGGAAAGTCTTTTCCATTAGAAACATGGGAAAGTAACTTTCCCATGTGGCGGGAATCACTCCATTTTTACTTTTTTCCAAAAAGTCCCTTCGGCATTAAAGAAGCATTAAAGAGGCATTAAAAACCTAATTTTTATTAAGGGCATAATAGGAATTATATATAACTTTCCTAGGAAAGTGGATGGCCAACCAAACATAAGCACCTTGGAAATTTATCACTTTTCCATGGTCAACCAAACATGCCAAAAGTACTTTCCTAGGCATCCTCTTTTTAGGAATTTGTTTTCCAGGAATCATATTCCTAGAAAGGAAAATGCTTTCCGCGAACCAAACGAGCCCAAAAGAACGCGACAAGCCGGGGTTTGTGGGCTGCGTGAGGCACGGAGGGGTGGGAGCGGGCCGCCTCCCATCACACTATAAATACATCCTACAAGAATTCAGCCAAGACATCCAGATTCATCTACTCTTAGTTTTCTTCTTCTTCTTCTTCCTAGTTGTGCTTTAGTAAGACATGGAGGAGTCATTGGAGTGCCTCGTCGAGAGGGTTAAGGAAGAGGTTTTCTCTCCCTCTGCTGACTTATACTTCTTCCTGCCTTCGTCTGCCTACGAGACTGCATGGGTAGCCATGATACCCAATCCTGAACGACGTCGTCATCCAATGTTCCCAAACTGTTTGGTTTGGGTGCTCCGCAACCAGAACGATCGATGCAGGGTCATGGGGAGAGCTCGATCCCACCATTGACCACCTCACTGCTACTCTGGCCTGTATTACTGTGCTCAAGACTTGGAACGTTGGCTCCACAAATATAGACGAAGGTGTAATTAAGTCGTTGTCATTCTTCAAAATTTCTTTATTTCTCGACCCCAATTGCTGTACATAGTTATACCTTAATATGTACGTAGGTACAATAACTGCGTACACAAATATAACTGTGTGCGCAGGGATAATATAACCGTGTGTGCAGAAACAATATAACCATCTACAGGAGCCAATAAAAGTGTGTGAAATACACGTGTATGTTGAAATCCCATCTAAATATATGCAGGACTAAAAATAAAATTTTAATAGTTAAATGATTGTGTATTAAAGTCCAATCAAAGAAATGACTGGGTGTTAAATTCCTTCATAAACTAATTAAGGTTCCAAATTAGAACATGTATTCTTCTACTAGGTTGCTCTAGAAGGACTTTAGAATAGTTCTTTGATGTGACCATAGAAATGTATTTCATTTATTTCTAAACTGTGTGCATTTTGAACTAGACCCTTGACATTCGTTTTCCAACTTTTCCAAAAACTTAAAAAACAAAAAAAAAAACAGGATTGTAGTTTCTTCATGCAAACACGGAGAAGTTGCTTATGAAACACCATGGTGACATCCCTCGATGGTTTGCCATTGTATTCCCAGGCATGCTTGAGTTGGCGAAGGCTAAAGGCTTGAAGGTCTTTCCTCAGGGCTACACAAGAGCCGTGGAAGATATCTTCAATGAAAGGGAGACAATTTTCAAAATGTAGATCTTTCTTACAATATTTTCCTTTCTTATTTACAAAGCTTCCTTCAAATTTACCTGCTCAAACAGGTATTCTTCATTCCTGATACCTGCCTACTTCATCTGCAGGGAAGAAACATCCTGTGGTGGTCACCATCTTCTGCTTCCACTATACCTCGAGGCCTTGCCAGCAATCTACCGAGGGAAGCATGAAGATATTCTTAAACATAAGAGAGAAGATGGGTCCTTGTTCCATTCTCCGTCTGCAACTGCTTGTGCATTCATGATCACGGGAGATGGAGATTGCAAGGAGTATTTGGAAGCCATGGTCCAAAGATGCGGGCGTGGAGGTGAGTTTTAAAGCAGTAATAGATCCGAAAGATGGTATTTACTTTATCTCTACATGGAATAGGGTGACTGTGTACAATGTGGCATGTGACACAGTTCCCCCTAGATTCCCTGTGGACCAATACCTCATAAACCTGTGCCTGATGGACCCTATGATGCGACTAGGATGTGGTGAACATTTCACCCAGGAAATAGGAGATGTGATGGATCACATTTATTGGTAAGATTATGATTTTAGCGTCTCTTTCTACTTAATTGAAGATTTTTTAATTTTTAGGTCACCTTATATCATTTCGCTTTCTTTTTTTTTTTGAATTTCATCAACTTCGAAAGATCTATCCAAGCTTAAAATTGGATTGTAAAAGGGTAATCAAGCCTAGGAAAGTCTATGATTGGATTGGTTTTGGTTGATTTTTAGTGAAATTAACTGGGGTTTATTGTGAGCTTGGAAAAAATAATCAATCTGTAATCTTGAGATAGGCTATAGTGAAATTTCCAACGAAAATGCCTAGGCTTTTCTGATACCAACTGTCACGCGCCAAATAGGAAGAGCCTTAAATATAATCTCCTTAAATTTAACTCTCATGACTTTTTTTTGGCATCTTGAACAATCCTGTATGTCCTTTGTCCTTCGCCGATTTGAAGAAAACAAGCATAGCCATGCTAATCATGAGTCCATAATTGGAACTCCTTGTGTAGGAATTGGGGCACAAAGGAGCTGCAACCGTCTAAAATGCATGATCTACCGCTCCAAATATTCAAGAATTCTTTAGCTTTCCAACTTCTGAGGAGGCACGGCCATCGAAAATCTCCAGGTAAGGATTCCACGTATGTATCTATTTAATATATATGTATGTGTATATATATATATATATATATATATATATATGTATATGCATATACAGACATCTAAATAAATATAGACATCATTATTCTTCCATGGAAAGGAAAATGATTGATTGCTTTTGATGTTAGAGAGGATTTGTTGGTTTATGCATGAGCCGCAAATGCTCCTGCACATGGAAGAGAACTACCAAGATTTCTTGGGAGCTATGTATGCTGTCTACAGAGCCACACATTTGATGTTTCTAAGGGAACAAGAACTTGAAAATGTCCAAACTTTCCCCAAGAAAATATTGCAAAAGGGATTGCCGGGCGAAGATATGAAAGACCATCCTTCGGCTCTTTTTGATCTCCAGAAGGAGGTAACTGAATAGCTATTTCATTTTTTAATTGAGGTAACCGAACAGTTATACATGTGAGGACCCACATTTTTGGGGGGGAGGCCTGGGTCGGCCCGACACATGAAACGGGAGGGAGACTCCCGAACAGAGTCTTCCCTCCCCTGTTTCAGTTGCTTCCCGAATCCACCGGAAGAGAAAGAAAAAAAAATAGAGGAAAAGGGAGATCAAATCCTACCTAATTTGCATCAATCTCTATCTATAAAAGATCCCTTTCTCCTCATCCTAGGGCATCAACCGGGTGCCGTTCAAAAGAAAAAGAAAGAAAAAAAAGGGATCCGTGAGAAACTTGGGTTGTTCGCCGCCGATCTTGCCGGAGGAACTCGCCGGAGGTAAGGTGAGCAACCTCTCCTCCTTCTTCTTTGTCTTTGGGCCACCGACTCCTTGGAATCCGGCCGGCAAGCCGCCGGACTGATGGGGGAAAGCCGAGCCCTGTTCGGCCTTCTTCTCTCTCGTTCTGACCGTCGCCGGCACCGCCGCAGGCCGCCGACCACGGGGCGTCGCTGGCCGTGGGCCGCCTGCTGCCGAGCGCCCTTTTCCCCTTTCCATCGGGAAGAAGGAAGAAAAGAGAAAGGGAAAGGGTCTTCCCATTCCCTTCCTCTTATTATATTTTTTTGTTTTTGTCTCTAGTTGGGTGCTCTCTTTACACTTGGATCCGGGAAGATCATGGCTTTGAGGACTCTAGATAGTCTAGGGATGCTAGATTTTAGAGGATCCTTTATAGGATCAAACAGGGGTTCTAGATCATCATATATCTTTGATAAATTTTAATGATGACTTGGTTCTGTAGGGGAACAATCTATTGGACGAGAGGATGCTGAGCAGAGTCCTACGCATTCCGGTTCATAGATCATCGTGAGAGTGGGTGATTAGTTGTCTGAGTTTTCAACAAAGAGTAAGAATCTTTGTACGCCAATCCTACATGATAAAAATATTTTTGCATTATATATGTTTGATATACTATGATCCAGACAAAGCAAAATAGTTTTATATTTAATTATATTTTGATCGTGTTGGCTTGTGATTGGTAGTATGATGGATGCATGTATGTGTATAACTTATACCTGCATAATTGAATTTATGAATGTGGTGGTATGGACTAACCATGTTATATTGGTTGCCTTGTCACGGGCCGAAAACATGACCATGGTTAGTCTAGGCCGAATATAAGATGAAAAAAGGAATTGATGTGTATGTGAATTGGTTAAATGAGTAGGGACTTTGGGCTTATCTCGTTAGTATTGATTGCCCCATCACAGGCTGAAAATGTGATATTATCGATTGCCCCGTCACTGGCTGAAAATGTGATACTATCGATTGCCCCATCACAGGCTGAAAATGTGATACCATCGATTGCCCCATCACAGACCGAAAATGTGATACTATCGATTGCCCCGTCACGGGCCGAAAACGTGACCGAGATGTAGCCCAAAGTCGGAAAGATAATTGATCCGGATCAAGTTAACATAGAATGGAAGGAAAAAGCATTGAAAACAGTAACGAAGATTTATAAGCTATTATATACTATATCATTCTTATGTGGCTGGACTTTCATTGATGCTTGATGTACATAATTATATTGATTATTTGAGTCTTTTGGAAACTGTTTATGATTTCATGAAATGTGCATCGATTTGTCGTGGTTTTTCAAATTCATATTATTATTGTGTTGGTATGGATGTGTAGGGATTCTTACTGGGCTGTAAAGCTTACCCTCTCTTCTTCTTTTTTTTTATCAGAGTTGCAGGATGCATAGAATTGGATGGGATGGGCGCAGAGTGCGAGTACCAGAGTCATTAGCTAGTTAGTTTGTTTATCCTTCTTTGATGTCGATGAACATTTGAAGATCTTGTAATTGAACTAATTTGTTTATCTGGACATGTCGGATTTGTCTATTTGAATTAAGTGATTAACTATGGAATTATCGGATTTTTGTTCATCTTAGGCCTTGCATGATCTTTAGGGCACTGCTCTAAGGCTCATGCGGCCGGTCGCGTACCGGACCCGGGTGCGGGGTTCGGAGCGTGACAGAGTGGTATCAGAGCTTAAGGTTAAGGTATCCTAGGGTTTATGTTCAGGTAAGTGTGAGTGGGGTTATGATAGAAAAACTATCAGAGCCTTGGTTTATAATCACTTGAGATTGTAATAGGAATGATATTGTAATCTAAGCTTTAAGACCACTAGGGACTATGGCCTTAGTGGCATTAGAGTTTGAGGTTTAAGGTCATTGGGGATAGTGACAAAATTGGAATTCGAGCATATGTTTAAGATCACTAGGGATTGTGATAGAAATATATCATAGCTTAAGGTTATGATCACTTGGGACATGACAATTAAATTCAGTGCTTAAGGTGTAAGATTACTGGGCATTGTGATAAATGTATGCATCGGGTTTGGTTTTCGATGAGTATGGAAAGAAAGTATAAATTGTCTTTGATCATGATAAGAGAGGTTTGACCTAAGATTAGTATAGGAAGGTCAACATTGGTATATCGATTATACCATGTTCAGATATTATTTAAATGACCTAGAAGTTCAGACTTGATATGGATTTTGATGTGATCGTACTTTTGGTTTTGCTGCTAATTATTAGAGTGGGGTTTGTACGTAGATCTTCCATAGTATTGGAGTGAGCTAAGAAGATTTTATAATATTGAAAGGAATGTTCTTCGAAGTTGAATATGTATGTGGATTATATCTAGTGTTGGCATGTTGGATATTGCAAATAGGTCTATTTCCTATTGATGTATTTGATTATTTTGAGGCCATAGAGTATGCATATTGACAGGGGAATTCTAATTATTTGAATTCTCATGTTTGGGCTACTGGATTTTACTTATAATTGTAGAAGACTATTTGATGTGTTAATTTAAAACTCAAGCCTAGGTTTAAGATTTGAGCAGGGATCTTTTGTCATTGTTGATGAAGCCACTAATAAATGCCATATTGAGTAAAGACTTCGATCATGAGATGCTTACATGAATTATGGTGAAGAAAGATCTGGAGATCGATAGAGTTAATTTCTAATCATAGTGTATTGGCTCAATGACTTCTAGCCTATTGAATTTGAAGTTAATCTTTTTGGAAAGAAGATCAACGTAGATTGTCTAATCGAATTGCTAAGGGAATCCAAAGTTAATTAAACCTAAATATTTTGGATTCTAAGTTGTGAAGATCATGTACTAACTTTAAACTTGATTAATGGCTTGAGTATTAGTTATGGTTAGTATACTCTACATAAATTGAAGACAGACAGATCTAGAGGTTCCACTCAATTAAAATTCTAAAATTTGGATTTTCTTACTCCTAGTGCAAAGTGATAATTCGGTCATAAATTATTTAGAGGCTTTAGAGTATTTAATGAATTAAATCAGAGTGCGCAACGGAAGTGTGGTGGTTTGAGTTATTTTGAAACTGGTTAAGGACATTAATATCTGATCTAAAAGGTATTATGATGGAATACTTGAGTTAGTTTCTAGTAGAGGAGAATGGTATTGATTCTATAGATGATCTAGAGGTAGCTATGTAATTTTCACCAGTGGGTTCTTCTATTGTCGACAACTTTTGGGAGAATCTTGGATATCTTAAATTTACCGTTAATGGTTGATGATTCCTTGGTTGGTCTTAGACTTGAAATGTTTTAACATGGATCTCCTATTGATTAGGATGATGTGGGCGAGAGAAAATTATTAGGCCCAGAGATAGTGCAATAGACCATAGATAAGGTGCAAGTGATCAGAGAACGACTTCGTACAGCTCAGAGTCGTCAAAAAAGTTATGTTGATAATAGGAGAAACTGAAATTTTAAATTGGGGATCATGTTTTTTTTTGAGAGTGTCACCCACTAAATGAGTGATGAGATTTAGGGTTCGTGGTAAATTGAGCTCTAAGTATGTTGGTCCGTTTGAGATTTTGGATAAGGTTGGAGAGGTGGCATATCGACTGGCTTTACCACCAGTTTTATCCAGTGTACACTATTTTTCATGTGTCGATGTTGAAGAAATATGTTCCAGACCTGAGTCATGTGGTAGCATATGAGCCATTACATCTTCATGAGGATTTGACCTATGAGGAGTTCCCAACATGAATTGTGGATAGAAAAAAAATCAGGTGCTTCGGTATTGAACCATTCCTTTTGTGAAGATACAATAGAACAATTATACGGAAAGAGAGGCTACTTGAGAGCTCGAAGAAGAAATGAAGGTCAAGTATCCGCAGTTATTCGAAACCTTAGTAATTTCGAGGACGAAATTTTTTTTAGGGGGGGAGAATGTGAGGACCCACATTTTTGGGGGGGAGGCCTGGGTCGGCCCGACACATGAAACGGGAGGGAGACTCCCAAACAGAGTCTTCCCTCCCCTGTTTTAGTTGCTTCCCGAATCCACCGGAAGAGAAAGAAAAAAAAAATAGAGAAAAAGGGAGATCAAATCCTACCTAATTTGCATCAATCTCTATCTATAAAAGATCCATTTCTCCTCATCCTAGGGCATCAACCGGGTGCCGTTCAAAAGAAAAAGAAAGAAAAAAAAAAGAATTCGTGAGAAACTTGGGTTGTTCGCCGCCGATCTTGCCGGAGGAACTCGCCGGAGGTAAGGTGAGCAACCTCTCCTCCTTCTTCTTTGTCTTTGGGCCACCGACTCCTTGGAATCCGGCCGGCAAGCCGTCGGACTGATGGGGAAAAGCCGAGCCCTGTTCGGCCTTCTTCTCTCTCGTTCCGAGCGGCCATCGCCGGGCATGGCACCGCCGGCACCGCCGCAGGCCGACGACACACCGCTGCAGGCCGACGACCAGGGGGCGTCGTCGGCCGTGGGCCGCCTGCTGCCGAGCGCCCTTTTCCCCTTTCCATCGGGAAGAAGGAAGAAGAGAGAAAGGGAAAGGGTCTTCCCATTCCCTTCCTCTTATTATATTTTTTTGTTTTTGTCTCTAGTTGGGTGCTCTCTTTACACTTGGATCCAGGGAGATCATGGCTTTGAGGACTCTAGATAGTCTGGGGATGCTAGATTTTAGAGGATCCTTTATAGGATCAAACAGGGGTTCTAGATCATCATATATCTTTGATAAATTTTAATGATGACTTGGTTCTGTAGGGGAACAATCTATTGGACGAGAGGATGCTGAGCAGAGTCCTGCGCATTCCGGTTCATAGATCGCTGTGAGGGTAGGTGATTAGTTGTCTGAGTTTTCAACAAAGAGTAAGAATCTTTGTACGCCAATCCTACATGATAAAAATATTTTTGTATTATATATGTTTGATATGCTATGATCCAGACAAAGCAAAATAGTTTTATATTTAATTATATTTTGATTGTGTTGGCTTGTGATTGGTAGTATGATGGATGCATGTATGTGTATAACTTATACCTGCATAATTGAATTTATGAATGTGGTGGTATGGACTAACCATGTTATATTGGTTGCCCTGTCACGGGCCGGAAACGTGACCATGGTTAGTCTAGGCCGGATATAAGATGAAAAAAGGAATTGATGTGTGTATGTGAATTGGTTAAATGAGTAGGGACTTTAGGCTTATCTCGTTAGTATTGATTGTCCCATCACAGGCTGGAAATGTGATATTATCGATTGCCCCGTCACTGGCTGAAAATGTGATACTATCGATTGCCCCATCACAGGCTGAAAATGTGATACCATCGATTGCCCCGTCACAGGCCGAAAATATGATACTATCGATTGCCCCATCATGGGCTGGAAACGTGACCGGGATGTAGCCCAAAGTCGGAAAGATAATTGATCCGGATCAAGTTAACATAGAATGGAAAGAAAAAGCATTGAAAACAGTAAAGAAGATTTATAAGCTATTATATACTATATCATTCTTATGTGGCTGAACTTTCATTGATGTTTGATATATAATTATGAACTTTCATTGATGTTTGATGTATATAATTATATTAATTATTTGAGTCTTTTGGAAACTGTTTATGATTTCATAAAATGTGTATCGATTTATCGTGGTTTTTCAAATTCATATTATTATTGTGTTAGTATGGATGTGTAGGGATTCTTACTGGGCTGTAAAGCTCACCCCCTCTTCTTCTTTTTTTTTATCAGAGTTGCAGGATGCATAGAATTGGATGGGATGGACGCAGAGTGCGAGTACCAGAGTCATTAGCTAGTCAGTTTGTTTATCCTTCTTTGATGTCGATGAACATTTGAAGATCTTGTAAGTGAACTAATTTGTTTATCTGGACATGTCGGATTTGTCTATTTGAATTAAGTGATTAACTGTGGAATTATCGGATTTTTGTTCATCTTAGGCCTTGCATGATCTTTAGGGCACTGCTCTAGGGCTCATGCGGCCAGTCGCGTACCGGACCCGAGTGCGGGGTTCGGGGCGTGACAATACATTACCCACCAAGTTACGCAAATAGCATGCACTACTAGTTCTCTTTCTTCCACACCAAAGTTTCTCTCACCAATGAGAAGCACTGGCTTGGCATTATATGGCTCAAGTGACCATCCCCCTCATGAATTCTGCATGCCGAGTCCATCATATTACATCAACATCAAGAAACTTTTTATATTAGTGGCCTGTGAAGCACGACTTTACTCAATATTTGTCATCTAGACATCATGTCTTGTACATTTGTGGTTTTGCTAATTTTTAATGTTTATATGCTAAACCAGATTGAACACGAGTTGAAGCATCAGTGGTTAGCTAGAATGGATCATCTGGAGCACCGGATGTACATAGAAAGAACTAAAGGCTATAACCTTTGGATTGGAAAGTCTTTCTTTTGCAGGTACCACATACAGCAATTAAGTACTCGGTATATGTAAACACTATGGTTGGTGACATTAAATGAATTATGCAAAACTGCAGGCTCACATGTCTTGACGACATTATCCAACTTGCTATAAAAAATATCATGTTTCGCCAATCAGTCTACAGGACTGAACTCAAGGAATTAAAGAGGTAGTTCTCAAGATAAAACCAACCTACATGGCTTTCCTCATTTCTAGGCGAACTAATAAATACTCGTTTTTTTTTCCTTGTCCCTTTTTTTGGTTTTGAGAAGAAAAGTAATGTGTGTCTACTTGACAGCATGTATCACTTTTTTTTAATCTTTTACTCTGTTTAGTTATTTAATTGATTCTCTATTATACGATATCAATACATTATACTAGGTGGTCCAAAGATACGGGCCTTGCCAACATGGGCTTCAGACGAGAGAACACATCATATTGTTACTTTGGTGCTACTACTCCCATTTCCCTTCCCTTGGACTTAGAGGTGCGGAAAATTATGGCTAAAAGTGCAATCTTAGATACAGTTGCAGATGATTTTTTTGATGAGCATGGTTCATTGGATGAATTACAATGCCTCACCGAAGCAGTCCAAAGGTACTAATTAGTTGCTGCATGAAGGTTGAAGAATCTGTGCATTGTTATTTTTTAATATTCCTAATTAATTGAATGGTTATAGGTGGGAAGGAGAAGGTTTATCTGGGCATAGTAAAGTCATTTTTGATACTCTTGATGATCTAGTATGTGATATTACATTGAAGATTTTCAACCAACAAGGTCATGATATGAAAACACTTTTTCAAGATTTCGTAAGTTTCTCATGTCCATCATTTAAAAATCGATGTGCATACTTTTATGTTAGTAACTGTAATTTGAGCAAGTTTAAATCTATTGTCATATATGAAGTGGCGAGAAGCGTTCGATGTGTGGTTGAGGGAATCTGAGTGGAGTAGAAGCAAACATGCACCATCAATTGATGAATACCTTCGAGTTGGCATGCTCTCCATAGTTGTACAAGCAATGTTTCTCCCCGCATGTTATCTTGCAAGTCCAAAGCACCCACAGAACTCTCTAGGAACCCGTTATAGCAAAATTACCACATTGTTAATGCTCTCAGCTCGCTTACTGAATTACATTCAAAGCTATGAGGTTATACTACTCCATCACCATAATTTTCATGTCTATTTGTTTTATTATTGTTGTTTTCAAACTGATGCAAAATCATTTCAGAAAGAGATGAAAGACGGAAAACTGAACATGGTGCCATTGTACTCGAAAGAGAATCCAGAGGCAAATATTAAAGATTCAGTTGCATACATACAAAACAAACTAGAAGGTTCAAGAAGCAGCTGCTTGAAATTACAATGATTGATAGCAATATTGAAGAACCGAAAGAATGGAAACAAATCCATCTATGTGCTTTAAAGGCATTTCAGATGCTTTTTAACACTTTTAATACATTCGACTCACCGACCGCACTACTTCAGGGTATTGCCATGGCCTTCTATGAGCCATTAGTTATGGATGCTTAGAGAGTACTTCTACAAATGTTTGTGCTTAATGCTCATGAGTAAATTAAGGAGAATACATGACAGTCAATGAATGACAATTCTAAGCAAGAACTATTGATGAAGGCTCAAGGTCAGCTTCAAGGAGTGAATTGTAAAATAGTTTATAATTCAAGAGCAACGCGTTTCAAAATCAAGCAGTCACTATACTATGTGAGGCCCAAAAGTTTGCTTAGAATTTTGGTGTCCATCTTCCTACATGTTAAGTTGTGCTTCCCATTTCTCCAAGTCCTTTGTTGAAGGTGGCAGTGTTCTGGTGTGCATGTTGAAGACATATTTATATCTATGCTATTGTATCTCACATATTGTTATGTTTATACTGAAAAGAGTGCTAGTATGGTATTCTATGAACAACATATTGATGATAATAAAGGAAATGTAAGTGGAATAAGGATTTATGGTTGTATTGTCCGTACCCTTATTGATGTTTATACACGAACAAATTATACTTGTACATTTGGGTTCTTTGGCCTTCCCAAAGTATCCAAGATCTCTATTAAAGGGCCTAATATGCATCATCCTTTAGCCATATATAGGAGAGCAGTGGACAGATTTGGATAATGTCCATGAGAAAGAATTGTTGGTGAAAGATAGAAGTCGCTTTCAGGGACTGAACTACAACATAGCTTTGGATCCAAGAGCAATGGCTTCTGCAATCAAAGGCCTCCCAAAACGAAGCCTTCCGAAATCAAAGGAACACTAAACTATGTGAGGCTTAAGAGTTTTTGCATCAGTTAGGGTGCCCCTGTTCCCGCATGGTTCTTTCGACGTGTTTCCTTATTTGAGGACCTTTGTTTAAGATGTAGGTTCTATGATTCAAGCATAGGTGTAGAAACAGATGTGACATACCTAAACCTGTATTGGTGTATCTAATACTAGAAAGATTGCTTTGCTGAGCGAGTTTATCCCATCAGAAAATAGAAATTCACTGTACATAGAAGAGAACAAACAGTATAGTCTATTTTGTTACTTTTGTAGAACACTGGTGCAGTACAAATATATAGAGGTGCCATCCTAACAGCAAGAGACTGCCTGACTATGACAGTCACTAAAGGTTAGTCATCTGTTGAAGGAGTCAGATAATTCATATAGGAAGTGTTAGGGCCAAAATAGGATATTGTAGAATAAACTAAGCCTAAACCAAAATCAACTAAAAACAATATTCACACAGGCAATATATCAAACACCTGAAGAGCAAAATAAGAATACACCAAATTTATGTGGAAAAACCCTCTAATGTAGAGAAAAGAAATCACCGGACAAATTCGATCAATCTACTATAATAAATATAGAGTTTAGAATACTTAAATTTATGCCCAAAACTTGAGTTCTTAACAAATGGGAAAAACTTCAATATCACCTCTCTCAGCATGTAACAATGATCTCACCCAAACTACCATGATATGATGAACTCAAGAATGTAATGAGATTTCTAACAATAAATACTACAACTCTCGATAATATCCAATATAACTCTTAGTCAGAAATCTAATTTGTTAAATCTCTATGTAAAAAACTACATCAAACATATTTCTTCTTCCTTTCTTCTTTTTCATTCAGCATGTGAACCAGGACTGCTGAATGCTCTCTCATTGAGGGCCTTCTTGCACCTGGGAAAGAAAAAAAACGGTGACGGTATGACGGTTAGAGACCGGCCGAGCGCTTGCTACTCTCCACTTTTTTTTTTTTTTTGTGTCTGTCTTTTCCGCCGCTCTCTGTTGTTTCATCCCACGCGCCCCTGCGGTTCTGCAAAAAAACCAAAAAGGTCGATGCCCTAGTGGGCTATCTGGGCCTCCCAAAGTGGGCTGGACCCACTTACAGAAAGATTGTGGCCGTTGAAATGGACCATCTGCGAGCTATATTCCCTGATTAAACCTGTATCCAAAAATATATTTTTTATGCATTGTTTTCTCTTGGTTGGGTCCGATACTGTCGCCGATGTAATGAATCTTTCATGCAGCATACGAGTGAATGGCTCGAGAAAATAAGCAGCGTTCAACCACGGAAAAAGGAATGATTGGAGCCAGGGAGGCGCAGATATTCTAAGAAGCAACTGTACGTCCGCTAGTTTGTGGCCCTTGACATGGAGTCTCAAGTCTGGAGAGCATCCTTTTTCAGGTGGATTAATTGTGTCTCGGGAGGAATCCCAGCGCCGGACCGCATGGCTAGTCGTGGCCCCTGATGATTCCATAAGATCCCATTTGAGTGGCACAGAGGGCATGGAGAACCGGTTTCCATGGCTCAGATGTCCCAGGTCCCAACCATTATTAAGTTGCTTTCGGTTTTCATCTGTTTGTTGGTGGTTTGAAAAGTTTGTCATCACCCGATGGGCCAGCTTAGCTAGATTTTCTTTTCAAATGGAAGTTTATTTGAGGAGATGAAGTCATGGATTGAAGTTAAGGCATGATCAGCACAAGATAGAAGCGGAAGTGAGCATGTATGCAAGCTAGTCGAAAAACAATGAAGCATTATGTGGAGCCACAAGTCATCGCTACATTAAAATGCTGAGCAAAAAGAATGTCCTTATTTCTGCTGGTGCAAAAGGGTTGAAAATTGATTGTGCTCTGCGCAGGTCTCAAAGGACTTCAAATTTTTACATTTATTCACTTATATAGAGCATGTGCGATTCAATATTAGATTCATATGAAAGAAAGCGAATCATTTAGATTTTAAGATAAATTCTAAAATCTACTTTAGGATGTTTGCAATGCATTTGACATGATCGCGTTCTAAACTCAAGACATATAAGCCAAAAATTTCATTGCTCGGCTGGACCTCACCTGCGTCAAGAAATAGATGCCTAAAACCTGCAACATAGATTAAGCCATGTAAGCCGGAAATATTACACATCTTCGAAGCCATCCAGTGGATGTGATGTTGGCTAGAACATGGGGTGCTTGTCCAATCAACCTATTTTGACTAATGGAAACTTATCAAATTATTCCTAGATCTTTTTGGCTTCAGTACAACTGTGCATTCACAGCGAAGCCTTGGATTGTTCTGTACTTCTATTTGCTTATTTTATGGTGGAGTCTTTTTTGGACATTTGGTTGGACCACATTGAATTTATTTATTTATTGATTTATTTTGAAAGACATAATGTACTTATTTTTCTTCATGAATGTATCTCTATGTGGAAACTATTAAAAAAAAAAGATGACAAGGATGTAGCAAAAGGTAGAAATGGATATGATTTAAGTAATTAGATGTAACAAAGAAAAGTGATCTCTTACGTATTTGAATATTGTGAATACTCTTTCATCCCATGCTTTGACTAATTTAAACTTAGTTTGCTTTCATGATACCCTAACCTTGGTTTCGAAACATGTCAAAAGTAAATTTGGGCCATTTGGTATTGTTATTCTTCTATCCTTTTGTTTCATGATGAATAAACGAAATTCCATATAAGAATTAATGTTGAAGATAATATTTATGCAAAATTTCTACAATCTCTTGTTTTTATTTTCACTTATTCTGAAACTAATAAATTTTTCCTATCAAAACTTCTAAGGATTTTACAAACAATCTGAGAAACAAAAAAAGTTTTATGCATATATTGTGTAGTCTAGGTCATTTTTCTTATAAAAAAATGGAAAAAAAAATAAAAACGAAAACAATATCAAATTAGCCCACAGTTTTTTGTTATGCGATTTTATGTATGGCCAGTTAAAACTGACAATATACAAAGATCTGCAAATGTCTTATAACAATTTTGTTACGATGAATCAGTGCAATCCCTTGGACATGCAGCGAGGAGGCTTGACACTGTAGGATACAAGGGACATAGTATGCAACCACAACTGCTTGACTAGCTTTTCTAATAATCGAGTGTATGATTACTATCAAACAACCATAGCACCTTCAGGTTCAAGATCAAGCAATTAGACAGCTGTGGTTGCATGATGTAGCAACGCAGAGACCCCATGCATTAGATGGCAATGAATGGGTGGGAGTTGGAAGATTTTTTTGGTAAATATGGGAAAAGAAAAATTACACTGTTTTACTATAAATACATCCATGAGAAATCAGAAAAAATATCCAATCCGTCAACCTTACCCATGTTCGGTCTGCACTAAGCAGGTTCGGATTTAGGCTAAACAGATTCAAGGTATAAATGGATTGATCCATTTAAATTATTTAATAATTAAATTGTATTCATATTCCAATCTTTTCATTTATTTAACTCATTTAATAATCGAATTAAGCAGCATAACGGTTATATAAGTTATACAAGTTAATAGATTATACAGATTTAAAAAATTATCTATTTATTAAATAGATTAAATGGAAGGGATTGAGTTATCTATTTATTAAATATGATACATTTAGGTTTTAAATTTTGATTTACTTAATAGATACATTTAGATTTTTTTATCGTATCCGTATGTATGTATGTGTGTGTGTGTATATATATATATATTTTGTTTGGTACAACAGCAGCTCACATCCTACGGGTGTGGATGTGGCCCATAAAATCCGAAAACAACAAAGCAGCTAAAGAATCCAGCACACTATCACGCTCTCTCCAAACAAAACCTCCAGAGTGGTGAGCTGCATAAGAAGCAACCTAGTTAGCTTTTCTGTAAACATGTGTAGTCTGGTAGGCGCTACACTCCCGCAGTAGTTGTGAATGTCAAGTAGCAGCGGCCTGCCCTTGCTTGCACACCCCCAGCCCCTGATCTAGTCAATCACTATGGCCGAGTCGCCCTCGAGGATGATCCGGTCCGCACCTAGTGTCCGTCGGGCGTAAGAGATGCCCTTCCAAGCGGCTCGAAGCTCAGCACATACCACTGAAGAATCGAAATCTGCTGACCTCCTGTCGTCACTAGACTAGAAACATGATCTTTGATGATGAATCCTACTCCTCCGCCTCTCCCGTCATCGGCCACACTGCCATCAAAATTCACCTACAGGAAGCCAGAGGGTGGGGGCACCCAGGATACGAAAACATATCTAGATGCTACAAGAGCATAAGGGGGGCTCCAGATGTCTCTAGCCAACCCGGTGGGTGAAATCTTAACAGTGCTCAAGAACTCCTTCACGTGCAGTAATGTTCTGGTCACCACCGCCCTCAGGGGCGAGCTGTTGCCCTCAAAAACTCGAGCATTCCTGTCCAACGATGAATGGCAGGCCAGGAAGGCAGCACGAGTCCCTCTCTCCTCCGACCAAGACTCTGACACCAAGGCATCTAGAAAGCGCAGAAACTCTTCAATTAACAACCACCTCAGCCCCTGATCAAAGATAAACCAGGCAGACCTCCAGATCTGGCTAGCCCACGGGCACTCGACAAGTACATGATATATAGACTTCTCCACCTCTGGACATACTCTACACTCTGCAGCTATCCTCACTCCCCGCTGCGCCAAAACACTCCTAATGGGTAAGCAGCCCCAGGCTAACTTCCACAAGAACAGTGCGACACGGGGATGGACACGAAATCTTCAAATCCAACTACCATTAATCTGCCGAGGCACCACTGCTCCCCTCATCCTCAATATGTCGTGGGAGCTCACTACTGTCCGCCCAGACAAGCTCCATACCCTCCTGTCCACTGCTGCCCCCATAGGGACCGGCAACGACAGGATCTGCTCAGCAAGCTGCTCACCAAACATCCGCCCGACAAGATATGCATCCCATCTTCTCTCCCTTCGGGCAAACAAATAACTAACTGTACGACCCTCCAACCATCTATCGTCGATCAGTATGGGCCAGTTCTGCAATGTACTCTCCGGTAACCACCTATCCTCCAGAATGCTGATGGTCCGACCATCCCCAATCTCCCATTTGATCGCCGAAAACACCAGAGCATGAGCACATATCTAAATGAAAGAAGACCCTCGTCCAGCTCGAAAATCTGCCGAGGTGGTGGTGTCCCCATACTTCGCCCTTAGTAGAGAAACCGAGAGACTCTTCGGCTCCAAAAGAAATCTGACTGTCAACCTAGTAGCCAGTGTCTCCCTACGCTCGAGTAGAGAGTGGACTCCCAACCCACCTCGACTGGTAGGCTGACAAATAACCTCCCATGCCAGTAGGTGGACGCCCTCTCCATCCCCACGCCACCCCCAGATGAAACCCCTAAACATCCTCTCCAACTCTCGGAGCAAAGCAACAAGTACCAATGTATTGGATAGTAAGTAAACAAGGATGGAACTCAAAACTGACCTCATAAGAGTAACTTTGCCCATTATCGACTGGGCGCTCGTCTGCCAACTCTCCAATCTACGTCTGATGCTCGCCTCCATGGATGTGTTGACCCCCTAATGGATTTTGATGAATACAAAACACTAGAGTAAAATTCCATTATATCTTAATAATTCGATTGAGGAATTCATGTGTTTTACTTAGAAAATTGTTAAGAAATGTCTAGGCAAGTTCCCACAATTTTTATGAATTTATTGAAGAATATTTTGAGCTAAAGAAAAAGTTCAGGGACAGCCGAGACGTCTCCTGATAGTTTCAGAGACGTCTCTGGCACAAACAGGAAGAACTGGCACACTTGGAGTCGTCCCCGGCACCTGCCGAGTCGTCCCCGCGTTAGCGGAGTCGACTCTCTCAGAAGCGGAGTCGACTCTCTCAGTGGCGGCAGAAAGACGTTTCTCAAGGGATATGCGCGAGACGTCCCCGCTGTACGCGGAGTCGTCCCCGCAAGCAAAAAGGAGACTCCCCGAGACGTCCCCAAGATGGCGGAGACGGCTCTCTCAGGGTTTTCCAGAGAATGGTTTTTGCGGTGATAAGGAAGCGGAGTCGACTCTGAGATAGCGGAGTCGTCCCCACGCATAAAGTGGACACAAGCGGAGACGTCCCCTGAAAGAGCGGAGACGACTCTCTCAGGAAATTCCAGAGGGCAAGTTTTTCGGAGACAAAGAAGCGGAGTCGTCCCCAAAGAAGCGGAGTCGTCCCCACTCAAAAAGCACAGACAAGGCGAGACGTCCCCGTAAAGTGCCGAGTCGACCCCAGATAAAGTAAAAAGTAAAATCCTGTAGGTGAGACGTCTCTCGCTGTAGCGGAGACGTCCCCGGAGCGCCTGGGACGCGACTGACAGCTTTTCAGGTTTGATTTTGAATTTCAAATCCTTCTCTTTTTGTCTCTAACGGCTATATTTGCTTTTTGGGCTATAAAAGGGACCTCTTAAGTGGTTCTCAACAACTCTTCACCAACCCAAAGCAAAATCATTCAAGAGAGAAGTTTGAAAGAAAAGCTCAAGGGAGTGAGTGCATCCAAGGAAGGAAATCAAGTACTTTCAAGTCTCCCAAGTGATTTCAAGCTCAACCACTCTCGCGCGCTCGGGAATCAAAGCTCACACTCAACCCTACGCGGTCTACCTTGGAAGAATCAACATCTCCCACGCTTCCAACGGCAAAAAGATTCTTCCGGGTTTCATTGTTCATAAGTGCTATATTTGCTTTCTAGAGCTGTTATATTCTTTTGTACACTCTTTTATCGTGGTGCTTGTTCAAGTCAAGGGACTTGGAACAAGGGAAAGGCGTCCCAAGCCTAAGAGAAATTGGGGGTTTAGGGTTTGTTGTGAGCCCGGTGTAAAACAACGAGTTGGGTAGTGAACTCGCAAAACTACCGTACTGTAATCTTGGATTATAGTGGAAATACCCAAAGGCGCTTTGGGGAGTGGATGTAGGAGCAGTGAAGGCTCCGAACCACTATAAAACCGTGTGCTTGTGGTTGTCTTCTCTTATCCCTTTATCCTTGCTTTAGTTTATATATTTGTGTGTTTTAATCTTAAATTAGTCAAAAAGTTTTTTAAAACACCCAATTCACCCCCCTCTTGGGTGACCATCTTTGGGCAACAAGTGGTATCAGAGCAGGTGCTCTTATATTTCTTGAAAGACCTAACCGTCTTAGCCAAAGATCTAGATGGGAACACCCTTTAACAATGTTCCTGCCGAGGGGCAAGCAACCAATAGACCTCCACTCTTCAATGGGACAAATTATACCTATTGGAAGACTAGAATGAAAATCTTCATTCAAGCACAAGACTATGCCTTGTGGAGGGTTATAGTCAAGGGACCACAAGAACCATCACACATAGTTAATGGCATTCGAGTTCCCAAACCTGAAGAGGATTGGGATGAGAATGATGATAGGATGGCTCAACTCAATTCTAGAGCCATGAACTCATTATTTTGTTCTTTAGATGCAAATGAGTTTAATAGAGTCTCCACATGTAGTTCCGCTAAGGAAATATGGAATAAGCTTGAAGTTACCCACGAGGGTACAAATCAAGTCAAGGAGTCCAAAGTGAACATTCTAGTTCACAAATATGAGTTGTTTAAGATGGAACCCAATGAAACCATCACATGCATGTTTACACGCTTTACGGATATAATTAATGGTTTAAAAAGCTTGGGTAAATCCTACACTAACCCGGAACTTGTGAGTAAAATTCTCAGGTCTTTGCCAAAAGCATGGGAAGCAAAGGTCACGGCGATCGTAGAAGCCAAAGACCTCAACACCTTGGGGCTAGAGCAACTCTTGGGCTCATTGATGACGCATGAGCTCACGATGAAGCAACATGAAGAAGAGTTGCCGAAGAAAAAGACAATCGCACTCAAGGCTACCTCAAGTGTGTGTGAAGAAGAGAGCAGTGGGAGTGAAGAAGAAAGCCAAGATGAGGACTTGGGGTTGATAGTTAGGAAGTTTAAGAAATTCATGAGAAGGAAGAAACCCTTCCCAAGAAAGAAATTTGGAGGTAGAAATGATTGGGAAAAAGAAAAGAAAAAAGAAAGAGATCCAATCATATGCTATGATTGCAAGAGACCGGGACACATTCGTTCCGAATGCCCTCAACAAAACAAGTATTTTGGAAAGAAGAAGAAGAAGGCATTGAAGGCAACATGGGATGATAGTGACACATCATCCTCCGAGGAAGAGAAGGAAGAGACCGCCAATTTATGCTTCATGGCGTTCGAGGACGACGAGGTATGTCAAAACCCAACCATAAATTTTACTTTAGAAGAATTGTATGAAGCTTTTCAAGAACTTATGGGTGATTGTAGTATGTTAGGAGCAAAAAATAAAGAATTAAAAGCCTCCAATCAAAAACTAAAGGAAGACATTGAAAACCTATTAATTGAAAAGGAGAGCGTTAAAAATATTAATACTACTAACCTAGAAATTAAGAATTCAAAACTTAGTATTGAAAATGAAAAGGGAAAAACAGTAATTAAGGAATTAAATCTAAAATTAAAATCCCTATTCGATATTAATACCTCACTTGCACAAAATGTTGAATCTCTTAAAAAAGATAAGGAAGAACTAGTCAAAGAAAATTTGAATCTTAAGAATGAGGTACATAAGTACAAACCAATTGTTGAAAAATTCACACAAAGTTCTGAAAAATTAAATCTCATTCTTTCAAATCAAAGAGCCGTTTTTAATAAAGCCGGATTAGGTTATAAAACTAATAAACAACAAAAGTATCTAAAGAATTTCTTTGTAAAAGCGAAAGATGTAAAAACTGAAAAACCTACATGCTTTCATTGTGGAAAGACTGGACATAAAGTCTACTCTTGTATTCAAAGAAAAATCCAAACTAACAAGAGTACATTTGTGAAAGCCAAAAACATAACTAAAGTATGGGTGCCTAAGGGAACCAACCACACTAACCACGAAGGACCCAAGAAAACTTGGGTACCTAAGAGCTTCACATGATCATTTTGCAGGTATGCCTTGCAGCCGAAAATAAAAAGAGAATGTGGTATCTTGATAGCGGTTGCTCAAGGCATATGACCGGTGACAAGAGTCTCTTCGTCACCTTGGAATCAAAAGAAGGAGGAGTAGTCACATTTGGAGACAATGCTAAAGGCCGAATCATTGGTGTCGGTAAAATCTCCATATCATCCTCCTCATTTATTGATAATGTATTGTTAGTTAATGGACTGAAACATAATTTATTAAGTATAAGTCAATTTTGTGACAAGGGCTTTAAAGTATCATTTGAATCGTCACTATGCATAATTAGTAGTCCAATTGATAATGAGATCATACTCACAGGACATAGGCATGGAAATGTTTACATGGTAGATCTTGATGATCTCACCATGAAGGATGGCCAATGTCTTGTAGCCATGAATCCTAAAGTCAATGAGACTAGTTGGTTATGGCATCGTAGGTTAGGGCATGCTAGCATGGATTTAATTTCTAAATTGATTACAAAGGATCTAGTCAAAGGACTACCGAAAATAGACTTTGAAAAGAATAAAATTTGTGCGGCATGTCAATTAGGAAAACAAACAAGAAGTTCTTTTAAGTCTAAGAACATAGTCTCAACGTCAAAACCCTTAGAACTAATTCACATGGATTTGTTTGGACCCACTAGAACTGCTAGTCTAGGGGGTAAGAAATTTGGTCTTGTCATTGTTGATGATTTTTCACGTTTTACATGGGTTTCATTCCTTGCACACAAAGATGAGTCCTTTCCCGCTTTTATCAAGTTTCATAATAAAGTTTCAAATGAACTCAATCTTAAGCTAAAAGCAATTAGGAGTGATCATGGTACCGAGTTTGAAAATCAACACTTTGAAAAGTTTTGTGACGAAAATGGTATCAATCACAATTTTTCGGCACCTAGGACACCCCAACAAAATGGGGTGGTAGAAAGGAAGAATCGCACACTCGCAGATATGGCTCGTACCATGTTGTACGAATCGGATCTACCAAAGTATTTTTGGGCTGAAGCAATAAGTACCTCATGTTATATCTTAAATCGTGCTTTAGTTAGATCTATCTTAAAGAAAACACCATATGAATTGATAAAAGGCAAAAAACCAAATATAAGTTATTTTCATGTTTTTGGTTGTCGATGTTTTATTTTGAACAATGGAAAGGACAATCTCAGTAAATTTAGTGCCAAATCAGATGAGGGGATCTTCTTAGGTTATTCCTCATCTAGTAGAGCATACAGGGTCTTCAACAAGAGAACTCTCGTTGTTGAAGAATCCATTCATGTTGTTTTTGATGAAACTAATGGAGATTCTTCTAGAAAAGAAGAAGATGTTGATGCAGGTATACTTGAAGACCGAATCAAGGAATTCTCCATACAAGACAAACAACATGAGGATGAGGTTAAGGAAGATACAAATCAGCAAGATGAAGAAGATCAACCTCCATCAAACAATCAAGATCTTCCTAAAGAATGGAGGTATGCACATGGTCATCCAAAGGATCTAATCCTTGGTGATCCTTCACAAGGTATAAGAACTAGATCTTCTCTAAGAAACACTAGTAATTATCTTGCTTTCGTTTCACAAATAGAGCCTAAATCACTAGAAGAAGCTGAAAAAGATGATAATTGGATGAACGCTATGCAAGAGGAATTAAACCAATTTGAAAGAAATGAAGTTTGGACTCTAATGAAAAGACCCCCAAATGTTTCAATTATAGGCACCAAGTGGGTGTATAGAAATAAACTAGATGAAGATGGAATAGTAATAAGAAACAAAGCTAGGCTAGTGGCCAAAGGATATAATCAGGAGGAAGGAATAGATTTTGATGAAACTTTTGCTCCTGTTGCTAGATTAGAAGCTATTAGATTACTTTTGGCATATGCATGCTTCATGGACTTTAAACTCTATCAAATGGATGTAAAAAGTGCATTTCTAAATGGTTATATAATGGAGGAAGTTTATGTAGGACAACCTCCAGGTTTTGAAAATCACTTACATCCAGATTATGTGTATAAATTGCATAAAGCATTGTATGGACTTAAGCAAGCTCCTAGGGCATGGTATGAAAGATTAAGTAATTTCCTAATTGAAAACAAATTTAAGAGAGGAAATGTAGACAAAACCCTCTTTATTAAAAGAAAAGGAAATGACTTATTGCTTGTACAAATTTATGTGGATGATATAATTTTTGGTGCTACTAATGATAGTCTTTGTCAAGAGTTTGCCAAGCTTATGCAGGGAGAATTTGAAATGAGCATGATGGGTGAGCTCAACTTCTTCCTTGGGCTGCAAATAAAACAATCAGAGGAAGGCATATTCATCAGTCAGTCCAAGTATATCAAAGAAATGTTGGAGAAATTCAAGATGAAGGATGCAAAAGAAATCAGCACACCCATGGGCTCAAGTTGCAAGCTTGATAAGGATGAAAAAGGTAAAAGTATAGACTGCAAATTGTACAGAGGTATGATAGGCTCTTTACTTTACCTTACTGCTAGTAGACCAGATATATTATTCAGTGTTTGTATGTGTGCTAGATACCAAGCATGTCCTAAGGAATCACACTTGCAAGCTGTTAAAAGAATATTTAGATATCTAGTAGGGACATCTAATGTAGGCTTATGGTACTCTAAACAGTCTGACATAAACTTAATTGCTTATTCCGATGCTGATTTTGCCGGGTGCAAACTCGACAGAAAAAGCACAAGTGGGACATGTCAATTCTTGGGTGCCAATTTGGTTTCTTGGTTTAGCAAGAAACAAAATTCAGTTGCCTTGTCCACAGCTGAAGCTGAGTACATTGCAGCTGGAAGCTGTTGTGCCCAAGTTCTTTGGATTAAGCAACAGCTTGAAGACTTCGGTATTAAAATGGACAATATACCAATTAAGTGTGACAATACAAGTGCAATCAACTTAACAAAAAATCCTGTTCAACACTTTAAGTCAAAGCATATAGAGATTAGGCATCATTTTATTAGGGATCATGTGATGAAAAATGATGTGATGATTGAATATGTATGTACTGAAAATCAATTAGCTGATATCTTTACAAAGCCCCTTTGTAAAGATAGATTCAATTTCTTAAGGAATGCGTTGAGCTTGTATGATCCTAGCAAATGAAGTGAACTTGTATTGCTTTACTTTGCTACTCGAACTAGTAACCCACCTCAAGGCAAACATATGTGAAAACATGAATTCATCTAAACTAAATGACGAACTGTTTGACTTTCCGGAGGATGGTTACCCTCCCTTGGACTCTTCATAGAGATATTTTCAGAGCCTATAACATGGGTATTCGAAATTTGGTCAAACATTCCTCATTTCAATCTTAATAATCTAAAAGTCATTATCAAATCATTATAGGATGTATTATTAAGGGGGAGGATCACAAACAAATTCACTCTGTGTCTATCAAAAGAAATCACGATTGATTAGGGTGATTAAACAAAAATCTGGAACTGCAGTCTGAAATTTTTTGTGCCAGAGACGTCTCTGGCAAGTCGCAGAGACGTCCCCCCAGGGGGAGACGTCTCGCCTTAGTGGCGGAGACGTCTCGGGGACCGAATGAGGGCTTTTTAAATAGGTCGAAATCGCTCGAGCCGACTCGAGCTTTCTCCCTCATTCCCGACCAAAACGGAAAGCCCTAGCCTCCACTTGCTCTCCACTTCAAAACCTAGCTTCCATTTGCCCTAAATCGCAAACCCTAGCATCCATGGCACCAAAGAAAGCTAGGACAACCCGTGGGAGGCGACCTAGAGTAGCGGGCGACGGCGAGGAACGGCGGGAAGAACCCTCCGCGCCTTCTCCTCCGGTTGCTCCGCCGACCACGACGATTTTCTGTGCAAATCGCACAGTCACGACTGGCAGGCACATCGATTTTTCCTTTCTAGATCATGAGGGGTTCTCTATTGGAGAGAGACTCCGAGCCCAAGGGTGGGAGCACCTTTGCACCCTCAAAATCTCAACCTACCCCGGCCTTGTTAGAGAAATGTTTAGTGATATGGCCTTAGGGGACTTAGGGTACACTGCATATGTCCGAGGGACATTGGTAGAAATTAATGAGGATGTCCTATCCACTGTCCTACAAATTCCTAAGGACGGTGAGGCACCGACCTCACATCCCCAAAGGGAAATAGCCCTAAACTTGATTCTAGGAAGAGAGGACTGCGGCCCTCTTGATGTTGTCTACTCCCAGGACCTAAATGCAGAAATGAGACTTCTTTTAAGCATTGTCAATCGGGTCCTATTCCCCAAAACCGGTCGCTTCGATTTTGTTTCGGAGCGTGATTTAGTCATAATGCACCATATCCTACTAGGGATCCCCCTAAACCTCCCTAGACTCATGCTAAATTACATTGCCCAATGTCATAGGTATTCTAGGTTTAGTATACCCTATGGCATGATCTTTACCTTAATATTTAAACACTTCAAGGTTCCCATTCCACCAAATGAACCTGCAAAGGCCCTAAGAAACACCGATTATTACAATGAGGGCTCAATGAGAAGAATGGAATTTCACAAGATAGATGGGTCGTGGGTCAAGGTTCCAAAAAGAAAAGCACAAACCATAGAGCCTGAAATCCCACATCATGAGCCTGACCATCACTCTCCTCCACCTAGCCACATGGACATCCCTGATATTCCCTCCAGCTCAGCTGGACCTTCCACATCCATGCCACAACCTCCTCCAGTCAGTGGGACCTCCTTCCTATCAGAGGAGCAGATGCACACTTTAGCATCTGTTATTTGTCAGCAGATGAGGGAGGAGATGAGATCCATGATGACTGCAGAGCTGGCCCCCATCAGACAAGAGCTGAAGGAAATTAGAGCTCAAATTGAAGCCACAGAGCAGCAAATAGTTGGGGTAGGTGCCACCCAAACATTCAGATCGATAGAGCTCAAAGACAGCTTGAAGGCCATTTCCGAGAGTCTCAAAGAGTTGACAAAGCCAGATGGCAATGTGGGCACCCTAGTTGCCCAACTTAGAGGCAGAATTGAGATGGCAACCTTAGAGTTTGAAGCACTTGTGGCAGGTTTCCACAAGTCACAGGGAGATCACTTTAAGACTCTCATGGATTCTATCAATGGCTTCATAGATGCAGCCTGTAAGGCTTATGCACAAAGTACAATGCCCCATGAGCAACGACGCCGATGATGGATATCCTATAGGATCTTCTTTTTGTAAATCCTAGGCCATTGTGAAACACTTTTGTACTAGAAATCAATACTTGTTATGACTCTTCCTTTTGTACTTGAAATCAATACTCTTATGTACTAACTTCAAAGACTTACAATGACATATGAATGAATACAATTTCTTTTTAAAATCTTGTGTACATTGCCAATTCTGTGTATGTGTTTGATTGTGTGATACAAAGAAACAGGGGGAGCACATCTTGTGATAACTATGTTAAACTAAACGATGAGTATGAAATGAATTCCACAAACAAAGGGGGAGTAATATGAATGACTGAACTCATTGGACAGGGGGAGCACACCTTGAGTATCATTTGTCCCCTTCATTGTTGATGACAAAAAGGGGGAGTAGAATATTGTAAGGGGGAATAGAATATTGAAATATGAATATTGAAAGATATGGATATTGAAAGGGGGGTATAGAATGAATATTGAATATGGTTATTGAAGAATATTAATTTTAAGATAATTGCCCTTCTGGAAAAGAAAGGGGGAGTCAAAAAGAATCTAGTTTTTAAATTATCTTCAGCATCAATATATCATTCTAACTTGATTCAAATTCAGTTCATATGATAAAATCATTTAAGAACTATAAAGATCAATCCTATGCACAAGGAAATTTAAGTGATGCACATCGTATCTAGTTCAAATCAAAACATTATACTTGTATATCTGATCAATACTGTGTATATGTTTAAATTTCAAATTTTGCATATACTCAGTGTTTTGTCATCATCAAAAAGGGGGAGATTGTTGACCCCCTAATGGATTTTGATGAATACAAAACACTAGAGTAAAATTCCATTATATCTTAACAATTCGATTGAGGAATTCATGTGTTTTACTTAGAAAATTGTTAAGAAATGTCTAGGCAAGTTCCCACAATTTTTATGAATTTATTGAAGAATATTTTGAGCTAAAGAAAAAGTTCAGGGACAGCCGAGACGTCTCCTGATAGTTTCAGAGACGTCTCTGGCACAAACAGGAAGAACTGGCACACTTGGAGTCGTCCCCGGCACCTGCCGAGTCGTCCCCGCGTTAGCGGAGTCGACTCTCTCAGAAGCGGAGTCGACTCTCTCAGTGGCGGCAGAAAGACGTTTCTCAAGGGATATGCGCGAGACGTCCCCGCTGTACGCGGAGTCGTCCCCGCAAGCAAAAAGGAGACTCCCCGAGACGTCCCCAAGATGGCGGAGACGGCTCTCTCAGGGTTTTCCAGAGAATGGTTTTTGCGGTGATAAGGAAGCGGAGTCGACTCTGAGATAGCGGAGTCGTCCCCACGCATAAAGTGGACACAAGCGGAGACGTCCCCTGAAAGAGCGGAGACGACTCTCTCAGAGAATTCCAGAGGGCAAGTTTTTCGGAGACAAAGAAGCGGAGTCGTCCCCAAAGAAGCGGAGTCGTCCCCACTCAAAAAGCACAGACAAGGCGAGACGTCCCCGTAAAGTGCCGAGTCGACCCCAGATAAAGTAAAAAGTAAAATCCTGTAGGTGAGACGTCTCTCACTGTAGCGGAGACGTCCCCGGAGCGCCTGGGACGCGACTGACAGCTTTTCAGGTTTGATTTTGAATTTCAAATCCTTCTCTTTTTGTCTCTAACGGCTATATTTGCTTTTTGGGCTATAAAAGGGACCTCTTAAGTGGTTCTCAACAACTCTTCACCAACCCAAAGCAAAATCATTCAAGAGAGAAGTTTGAAAGAAAAGCTCAAGGGAGTGAGTGCATCCAAGGAAGGAAATCAAGTACTTTCAAGTCTCCCAAGTGATTTCAAGCTCAACCACTCTCGCGCGCTCGGGAATCAAAGCTCACACTCAACCCTACGCGGTCTACCTTGGAAGAATCAACATCTCCCACGCTTCCAACGGCAAAAAGATTCTTCCGGGTTTCATTGTTCATAAGTGCTATATTTGCTTTCTAGAGCTGTTATATTCTTTTGTACACTCTTTTATCGTGGTGCTTGTTCAAGTCAAGGGACTTGGAACAAGGGAAAGGTGTCCCAAGCCTAAGAGAAATTGGGGGTTTAGGGTTTGTTGTGAGCCCGGTGTAAAACAACGAGTTGGGTAGTGAACTCGCAAAACTACCGTACTGTAATCTTGGATTATAGTGGAAATACCCAAAGGCGCTTTGGGGAGTGGATGTAGGAGCAGTGAAGGCTCCGAACCACTATAAAACCGTGTGCTTGTGGTTGTCTTCTCTTATCCCTTTATCCTTGCTTTAGTTTATATATTTGTGTGTTTTAATCTTAAATTAGTCAAAAAGTTTTTTAAAACACCCAATTCACCCCCCTCTTGGGTGACCATCTTTGGGCAACAGATGTGCACTCCCCCCTCCACAGAAGCTGGCCCGTGATTGGGACCCTAAGTTATCTAAGTGTCCCCTCCTACTCACCAATCTCCATACTGCTCATGATGGAGGCCTTCACCCACGGGTCGGTCCTCGGACTAAAATAGATGGCTGACTTAGACAAGTTGACCATCTGACATGAAGCTCCACAATACCTCTCCAATATCCTGTTAAAAGTTTGTGCTGATCTCCATGTCGTGCGGGCCAGTAAAAAACAATCATCCGCAAAAAGCAAGTGAGAAATGTGGGCCGTACCTGTCACCGGCCTATTGGCCTCCACCTCCTGTAATGCTGCTGCATGGCGGAGTCCCATGACAGAATTTGAGCAGATGATGAATAGAAGCGGTGAAAGGGGACAACCCTGCCTCAGGCCCACCGATGACTCGAAGAAACACGATGGGGATCCATTTATCAAAAGTGCAAAGGATGGGGACATAATGCAGCCCTGAATCCACCTGATCCACTATGAATGAAATCCAAACACCTCCAAGGACCGCCTCATAAAGTCCTACCTTATCCTATCATATGCCCGCTCCATGTCCAGTTTGACCCCCATCAAACTCCTACATCGAGGCGCTCTCTGCAGGTCAGTCATAAACTCATATGCAATGAGGACGTTATCAGAGATCGAACGTCCCCAACAAAGGCTTCCTGCTTAGGGCAAATGATTCTAGGCGGGATGCCTCTCAATCTCTGGACCAAAACCTTTGCCACCACTTTATGCAGGGTAGTGTATAGGCTGATCGGTCGAAAATGGATCGATTCTACTGGATCTTGTCTCTTCGAGATCCAGGCAATAAAGGTCCGCCTCCACTCCTCGGGCATCGATGCCGATACAAAGAACTGCTGGATAGCCGCTAACACCTCATGTCTAACAATATGTCAGTACCTCCTGAAGAAGACTCGAGGGAACCCATTCGGGCTCGGGGCTTTGTCCTCACTAAGGGACCAGAGGGCTTCCTGAATCTCCATATCCGACACTGGTCTAATAAAGGCATCATTTGCTTTCTCGAAAACCTGCTCCTCTGGGTCCGGTCCACCTGGCACAAAAAAACTACTCTAGGATCCTCCTCACAACCTCCATGTCCTCCAATACCTGTCCACTGCTATCCCAGATCCTGCGAATCCTATTATGCTGCCTTCGGATGATGGTCAACTGGTGAAAGAATTTCATATTACAGTCCCTCTCTCTAATCCACTGAACCCTCGATTTCTTTCTCCAGAACACCTCCAGCTGCCTGAGTAGAGAGTGGTGGGTAGCCAATAGCCCCCTAAGCTCTCCCTGGTCATCCTCTAATAGTCCTCCACCACTGTCCTCTCAGACCTGTAAACTAGTGATGGATGCTTCGACTTTCTCCACCCTCCTGAACAAGTTCCCCACTTCCTCCTTATTCCATATGATCAACCGGCGCCTAGTCAACTCTAACTTTTGGGTCACCCTGTACATTACATTCCTATGAACTGGCGATCACCAAACCTCCCTCACCACATCCCATGACCTAGGGTAGCACAACCATACCTTCTCAAAACAAAATGGACTACAAACCTGGACTGAGTGCGAGGTACTCACCAGCACAGGGCTATGGTCTGAAGCTATTCTAGTTTAGTGGCGCACCCAGTAGTCCGAAAATCTCTGAATCCATCCGGTCAATGTGAAGACTCGGTCTATTCCCTCCTAAACTAGTGCCCGTCCCAGCTGGTTGTTGCACCAGGTGAACTTCGGACCGGTGAACCAAGATCAGCTAGCCCATTGGACAAAATAAAGTCCTAAAATTTTTTGACCTCAATTTTGTTGGTGAAGGCCTTCCCTCCCCTCTTCTTCTCTGGACCATCAATGCAATTGAAGTCCCCTGCTATCATCACCATATCCCACAACACTCTCCTCTTCCTGTACTCTGTGCTCGCATAGACTGCCAATAAAACCCATGGGGGCCACTATCCTTTGATATCACTAAAACCACCTGCTAACTACACCAGTGAAACACATCAATACTACAAGACCCCCTCCTCCACAATACAATAATCCTCTCGGACAACCCTTCTGACTCCACTGAATATGTCCCCCAAGAACATGGGATAGCGTGTCTGGCTCGCTCCAGACTGACCCTTGACAATCTCGTCTCAAACAGAACACAAATCTCAAGATCATGAAGGCTAACCAGCCTTCGAAAAACCGGTCTGAATGATGGTTTTTCCGCACCCCGGCAGTTCCACAGTAGAACTTTCATTTAGAAGGTTGGATGGTGTTAGGCTGGGCCACATCCACCCTGTCCTGTGACCCACCCACCTCCCTAGAGTTCTGTTCCTCCATTTGCCCATGTCCCTCCATAACCTTTTTCAATTGCTTGACAACCTCCTCATGGACTGGCCCGCATGAAGGTTCTGCTACAGCAATTCCCAAAGCAGTCCCATCCTCTCGAAGCAGGCACACCGGGTCCTTATGTGCCGCAGCCTTTTCATTCATCCCTCTAACCACCTCCCGCAGGTCAACCGCTAGGATCCCCGCCGGGACAACACCCCAACCAGGAGCGGTGAAGGCCGATGCGGCCCTCTCCGGCAGTACCTCCACCCTCCCATGCATGAGCGTGCCGCCGTGACCACAATCTGCCACTCCTCCGCCACTTATGCCACCGCCGGACCCGACACCAGTTGACCGGGAGCCACCCATGACCGCCGGCGACGAGCTCCGGCTGCGGAACCTTCGCCGGTCAGCCCCAGGTTAGCCGCCACTGTCCTTGGCACGCTTGGCTGTGCCATGCTCAGCCGGCCCTCTCTTTGACGGGCTACATGTCCGTTTCAGTAGGTCGGGCCCGCTCTCCGCGTCGGATGACAGCCTGGCCTTAGTATTCGGTTGGGCCTTAGCCCAGCCCTGGTCCATCGGGCTCGTAGCCCTGTTAGCCCTGCAGGCTCGGCTTGGGCCTGGGCCTTGGCCTCTGGCTGGCGAGCCCGTAGCTTAAGGCGCTTCGCTTGTTGACCCTGGGCCTGAGCCGTGGGTCTGGCCCGAGCCAGCTCTCTGTTGCAAATGGTGCCGAGTCGACTCGGCCTGACGGGAGCTCGTCGCCGAGCTAATAACTGGGTGGCTTTGCTCGGGAACCTTCCCTAGTAACATTTGTCGGGCAATCTTTTTGGGTTTCTGCTACCCCTCAGAGTCCGACGGTGAGTCAGGCACGATCGGTTCCTCCCCGACCGGACCCAGCATCGAGGCTGCCGAGTCACCTCAGCCGACTCAGTCATCTTCTTCGTTCCACCCCTGGCGGCTCCTCTCCTCTGCTGCCGCTGTCGAGTGACGGTCATCCACGTGCCGAAGGCCATCCGCCCCTCGACCTGAGGGGGGGCTTCCGATCCACCGGACAGCTCAACGAGTCACCTATCGTCGTGAATCCAGGCTCTGTGTTGGGGTATGTGGAGACCATTGGTGATGAAGAGAATTGAAGGAGAATTAATTCTGCATAGTTCTGTCTGGCGGACTGTCGGAGTCGACTCGAGCTACAGTCGAGTCGACTCGGGAACAGTCGAGTCGACTCGGGAACAGTCGAGTCGACTCGAGGCATGTCGAGTCGACCCGGGAGGAGAAAAGCCGAAAAACCATGTTTCTGTCTGGACTGTCAGAGTCGACTCGAGCTACAGTCGAGTCGACTCGAAGCATCGTCGAGTCGACTCGAGCCACAGTCGAGTCAACCCGAGATCGTGCCAGTTATACTGGAAGTTGTCCAGACGTGCCCGAGTCGACTCGAGCTCGCAGGAAATCATACGGACGAGTTTCCTTTGGTGTTTTTGGTGGCACTTCGACGGCTATGATCATCTGAAGGTCTTGAGACTATATATAGGACTCATGAGAGCCCTAGGGGATAGAGATTGCCGTATATTTGAGAGAGACTCTTGTTTGTGAGGCTAGGGTTCTAGAGAAGAAGAGGATTGGAATCCTACTTCTTGTGCAAAGGAAATTCTGTGTGAATCTCTTGTAGAGCGATCGCTTGTGATCGTTCGGGTGTGTGCTATCTCTGTAATCAGATCATCCTAATTGAGATTTGGAGCAGTGGAGGACGTAGGCTACTTGTAGCCGAACCTCGTTACATCTTTGTGTTTGCTTTGCTATTTTCTTCCTTCTTCTTCCTTTGATCTTTGATAATCCGTTGCGGTGCTCAAGTGTTTTATCCTACTGATACCAGGGGTAATCTTTTGCCCTTCGTAGCGGAAGCGAAGTGGTGATCCTTGAGTCCGGTGTCGAGGGAGCGAGAGAGTGCTTATCCATTCGTTTCTCTCTTTGCTTGTCCGACGTCGGTGGCGGCGCCGGTGTGAGTGGGTTCCGGCGCGGGCGCTGACAACAAGTGGTATCAGAGCTATTGTTTTTTTTTTTCTGCGATGGCGGATGAAGGAAAGGTGCGAATTGAGAAGTTCAATGGCACGAACTTCGGGTTTTGGAAGATGCAAATAGAGAATTACCTTTACCAGAAGGATCTCTATTTACCTCTTGGAGGTAGAGCAAAGAAACCAGAGAAGATGCCTGATGAAGACTGGGAGGTCCTCGATCGGAAGACGCTCGGCACCATTAGATTGTCACTTGCATCCCAAGTGGCATTCAACATCAAAAACGAGAAGACGACGATGGAGTTGATGGCAACATTGTCGCGGATGTACGAGAAATCCTCAGCATCAAACAAGGTATTTCTCATGAAGAGGTTGTTTAATCTTCGTATGAAAAATGGCGGCAGCATAGCAGAATACCTCAACGAATTCAATGGACTCACGGCCCAGTTGGAGTCAGTGGAGATTAGTTTTGATGATGAGATTCGGGCATTGCTAATCCTCTCCGGATTGCCTGATAGCTGGGAGGGCCTGGTGATGGCAGTGAGCAACTCTTCGGCGACGGGGAAGTTGATCTTTGATGATGTTGTGGGAGTGCTTCTGAGTGAAGAAGCAAGAAGGAAATCTTCTGGAGCTACAGAGTCGTCTGGAAGTGTACTAAACACCTCTGACCGGGGAAGACAAAAGAAGGACGGTCGATTTCGAAGCGACTCGAAGTCGAGATCCAGCAGGTCTCGAGCACCTCAGAACAAGGGAGTGAAGTGCTGGAACTGCGAGAAAACAGGGCACTTTAGGAGGGACTGCAAATCTCCTATAGGGAAGCAAGGCGACCACACTGAAGGAGTCAGCAAGGATCTGGCAAATCTTGCTGAAGACGGTGATATGGATGCCCTCGTTCTATCTTTATCTACCTGTGACGAGTCTTGGGTGATAGACTCAGGCGCGTCTTTCCATGCTACATCCCAACGGAAGCTTCTTGGAGGATATGAGAATGGAGACTTCGGCAAAGTCTACCTAGGGGATGGAGAGCCTTGCACCATACAAGGAAGGGGAAGCGCGGAAGTGAAGTTGATTTCTGGATCTTCACTTGAGCTTGAGGACGTACGGCACGTGCCTTAACTGCAGAGGAATCTGATTTCTGTTGGACAGTTGGCGAGCCAGGGGTACAACACTACTTTCACAGCTGATAAGTGGAAGATATCCAGGGGTTCGTTGACGGTGGCTAGTGGCAAGAAGGTTGGGACACTTTATGTCGCCAACGGCACGGAGAACTCTATTGGAGTTGCTGCAGCAGATGTGGACACCAAGTTATGGCATTGTAGACTTGGGCACATGAGTTATCAGGGACTGGAGGTGATACACCAGTTGGGAAAGCTGCAAGGTCTCAGGAGTGTTGAGATGGACTTCTGTGAGAATTGTGTTCTCGGAAAGCAGAAGTGTGTTTCATTCAACAAAGAAGGTAAACCTCGGAAGCAAGAAAAGCTAGATCTCGTGCACACGGACGTGTGGGGGCCTGCACCAGTTTCTTCCATTGGTGGATCTCAGTACTATGTTACTTTTATTGATGATGCTACCAGGAAGCTTTGGGTGTTCTTCTTGAAGCACAAGTCAGAGGTATTTGGGGTCTTCAGGAGATGGCAGGCGATGGTAGAACTCGAGACAGGAAAGAGGTTGAAATGCCTGAGATCGGACAACGGTGGTGAGTATTGTAGCAGGGAGTTTGAGGACTACTGTGCAGATGCTGGGATCGTCAGGCAGAGGACAGTTCCAGGGACACCACAACAAAATGGAGTTGCTGAAAGGATGAACAGAACAATTAATGATCGTGCCAGGAGCATGAGGATACATGCTGGATTGCCACAGCAGTTTTGGGCGGAAGCAGTTAACACTGCTGCCTACTTGATCAATAGAGGGCCATCAAAGAAACTTGAATTTGGGATTCCTGAGGAAGCATGGACAGCGAAGAAGATTGATTTGGCGCACTTACGAGTATTCGGTTGTACCAGTTATGTCCATGTTGATTCCAGTCAAAGAAGCAAACTAGACGCCAAATCAAAGAAGTGCATTTTCGTTGGATACGGAGGTCAACTGTTTGGGTACCGGCTTTGGGATCCCGAACACAGGAAGATCATTCGTAGTAATGATGTGGTATTCAATGAGAAAATGCAGCAGAGCTATGAATCAGAAACAAAACCTGTTGAGCCGTGTTTTGTGGATCCTGAAGAGGAGTCTACAAATTCTGGTCAGAAGACTCAGTCAGAGCAAGAACCTGAAGCATTGGCACCCCCTTCACAACTAAGAAGGTCCACTCGTAGTACTCATGGGAAGCCTCCTCAAAGGTATGATGGGACTCTTAGTTATTTGCTGCTCACAGATAATGGCGAACCTGAATGCTTCACGGAAGCATTGGAGGTTGATACCAGGGAGGAGTGGGAGTTGGCCATGGATGATGAGATGAAGTCATTGGAGCAGAATCAAACGTGGAATTTGGTGGATCTGCCCAAGGGGAAGAAAGCACTGTCAAACAAATGGGTTTACAGGCTGAAGGAAGAGCAAGGTGGGAAGAAGCGGTACAAGGCCAGGCTGGTTGTAAAAGGATTTCAGCAGAGAGCAGGTATCGACTTCACAGAGATTTTTTCTCCTGTAGTTAAGATGAGTTCTATTCGAGCGGTGCTGAGTATGGTGGCAGTAGAGGATCTACACTTAGAGCAGCTTGATGTAAAGACGGCCTTTCTCCACGGAGATCTCGATGAGGAGATATATATGCAGCAGCCGGAGGGATACATTGCAGCTGGCACGGGTGACTTAGTCTGCAAATTAAAGAAAAGCCTCTATGGTTTGAAACAGGCACCCAGACAATGGTATCTCAAGTTCGATAGTTACATGCTTGAGATAGGATACAGGAGATGTCAGGAGGATCACTGTTGCTACTTCCGGGACTTCGGTACATCTTACATTATCTTGCTATTGTATGTTGATGACATGTTAGTTGCAGGAGCTAGCATGCATGAGATTGCAAAATTGAAGCTGAAGCTGTCAAGAAAATTTGCAATGAAGGATCTAGGAGCAGCAAAACAGATCCTTGGGATGTGGATCAGCAGAGATAGGTCTAAACATATCCTCAGACTATCTCAGGCGGAGTACATCAGCCGAGTACTCAGGAGATTCTGCATGGAGGGTGCCAAACCTGTTGGCACACCGCTGGGTGCCCACTTTAAGCTTTCAAAAGGGCAAAGTCCGAAGACGCGGGTGGAGGAGCTCAATATGTCAAAAATCCCGTATGCATCGGCAGTGGGGAGCTTGATGTACGCTATGGTGTGTACGAGACCAGACATTGCTCAAGCAGTGGGAGTTGTGAGTCGCTTTATGAGCTGCCCAGGCTTGGAGCATTGGCGCGCGGTCAAATGGATACTGAGGTATCTGAGAGGCACTGAGCACATGTCATTGTGCTATGGAGGTTCTGAGATCCGGCTACAGGGCTCTATGGACTCAGACATGGCAGGGGACTTGGACGGCAGAAGGAGCACGACAGGGTACTTGTTCACCTTGGGCAGTGGAGCCGTCAGTTGGATTTCCAGGTTGCAACCAGTTGTTGCATTGTCGACTACGAAGGCGGAGTATGTGGCAGCCACAGAGGCGTGCAAGGAACTAATATGGCTTCAAGGCTTGATGAAGGAGCTTGGGAAGGAGCAGAAGGATTGCATGTTATATTCAGATAGTCAAAGTGCAATTCATCTGGCGAAGAATTCAGCTTTCCATTCAAGGACGAAGCATATTGACATACGGTACCACTTCGTGAGGTCATTGCTCGAGCAGAGACTTGTCAAGTTGGAGAAGATTCATACAAGTCAGAATCTTGCAGATATGTTGACGAAGGTCGTCACGGTGGAGAAGCTGAGAAGTTGTTCAGCTTCTGCTGGTCTTCATGCTTGAAGACGTTGAGGAGGCATCGTACCGATTTCACTAGGATGATCCAGTTTTTCAGTGGGAGCACAGAGGAGAACCAAGTAACAAGAGGATATACCCAAGGTCTCCAAGTGGGAGATTGTTGGGGTATGTGGAGACCATTGGTGATGAAGAGAATTGAAGGAGAATTAATTCTGCATAGTTCTGTCTGGCGGACTGTCGGAGTCGACTCGAGCTACAGTCGAGTCGACTCGGGAACAGTCGAGTCGACTCGGGAACAGTCGAGTCGACCCGGGAGGAGAAAAGCCGAAAAACCATGTTTCTGTCTGGACTGTCAGAGTTGACTCGAGCTACAGTCGAGTCGACTCAAAGCATCGTCGGGTCGACTCGAGCCACAGTCGAGTCGACCCGAGATCGTGCCAGTTATACTGGAAGTTGTCCAGACGTGCCCGAGTCGACTCAAACTAAAGTCGAGTCGACTCGAGCTCGCAGGAAATCATACGGACGAGTTTCCTTTGGCGTTTTTGGTGGCACTTCGACGGCTATGATCATCTGAAGGTCTTGAGACTATATATAGGACTCATGAGAGCCCTAGGGGATAGAGATTGCCGTATATTTGAGAGAGACTCTTGTTTGTGAGGCTAGGATTCTAGAGAAGAAGAGGATTGGGATCCTACTTCTTGTGCAAAGGGAATTCTGTGTGAATCTCTTGTAGAGCGATCGCTTGTGATCGTTCGGGTGTGTGCTATCTCTGTAATCAGATCATCCTAATTGAGATTTGGAGCGGTGGAGGACGTAGGCTACTTGTAGCCGAACCTCGTTACATCTTTGTGTTTGCTTTGCTATTTTCTTCCTTCTTCTTCCTTTGATCTTTGATAATCCGTTGCGGTGCTCAAGTGTTTTACCCTACTGATACCAGGGGTAATCTTTTGCCCTTCGTAGCGGAAGCGAAGTGGTGATCCTTGAGTCCGGTGTCGAGGGAGCGAGAGAGTGCTTATCCGTTCGTTTCTCTCTTTGCTTGTCCGACGTCGGTGGCGGCGCCGGTGTGAGTGGGTTCCGGCGCGGGCGCTGACAACACTCTGCCCCGTTTTCAGAACCAAGTCTTGGAACCGACACTCACCGAACTGGTGGCCGATGCGAGCACACCGGTAGCAGAGGCCCGACAGGTCTTCATAGACGAAAGCCTGCCAAAACCTTGCCTTCACGCCCTAGACGATGGTCCCCGGGATCACGGGTTGCTGGGAATCGATTTCAACCTTCACCCTTGCATACCCGATCTGCCACTGCTCACTGGAGAACCGGTCGAGCTCCAGTGGTCCCCCCACCTCTGCCACAATCACCCGGATAGCCTCCATGTCCCAATACTCAAGGAGAAGTCTAGGCAGTCGAATCCAAATGATTGTGCGATTCACTGTGTGGATGCCTGGAATGAAATCGAGCATCCATTTCTCCATTGCCAACAGTTGGCTCGCAACCAACCATGGGCCCACCGCAAGCACTGCCACCCGATCGTTGCCAGAAGCGAGCCAGATGGTGAGAAATCACTCCATCATTGGCAGGACCTCCACTTCGCTCTGCAGCTTGCCCCAGCTTCGGAGGTCGCGCACCACTAGCTCTGGGGGAACCCGCCAATCCAGGCTTCTAGTAATCACTGCCGTGTCCTCCCAAATACCTTTGGCTTGTGACACTCGCTCCGATGGAACCACCGCCACCCAGGGGTACCTCCGTTGAAGCTTGTCCAACTCCGCATCCGTGAAGTGATGGAAGGAATCCTCCGACCGCCGCACGGTCCCTCCTGCCACCTCCGGCCACAATGGAGTGGTCTCGGCCTGCTCGAGTGCAAGGCTTGGAGGCCGGCCACCTCCGGAACCCCCGACGTAGCCATGCCAAGGGCCGCCATGGCCGCACACCAGGTGTTTGACGAAAGTTTATCTATCGCACGACTTTTGATGCAGCAAGACGCTGCTCGCCAACGGAAAATACCGCCTTCTGTATGTATATTTTTGATGGTGGACAAAATTAGCCGAGCCAAAGCCCCCGTATGTATATTTTCGATGGTGGACAAAATTTCAGCAATAGCCAAGCCAAAGCCGGAAGCCTGCTTCCTGGATATATCACGTACACGTCAGTCACACCTCGTCGGCGAGGGTATGTGGACCAGGATCATCATCCCCCTCCTCACCTCCACCCACCCAAGCTTCAAGTCGCTGTCCGTATCAGTCGATAAGGGGGAAAAAAGCGTAGCTTAATATAAAACCCCTCTCCCCTGCCCTTCTCAATCCGTCTTTGACCCCCAAATCCCCACGAGAAAGATCGGAAGGAAAAAAAAGAAGAAGCGGCCGCTTCGCTTCTTTGCTTCTATTTTCTCTCCCTTTCTTTCTGGGTGGTGGCAGGCGGGATATATGGCCGCTGTCAGCAGCATCGCCTCGCCTTCGAGGTTTCTACCCCTCCCCTCCCGGCCCCAGCCCAAGCCACGGACTTCTTCCTTTCTCTCCAACTCCAGGCCCTTCCCCCCCTCCTCCACGAGATCCCACGTGCCTCCTGGCCCTCTTTGGAGGTCCGAACGTGCGCGGAGGGATCGGGCCGTCGCCGCTTCGGTGACGGCGGCGGAGGACTTGGACGTGATCCCCGTGCAGAGCCCTGACTCGACGGACCAGCAGGACGGGATTGTCGCCGTGGTGGCGGGGAGAGAGCAGGATGAGGAGGACGGCGGTGGGAGCAAAAGTCACAGCCAGGTCGGAGGATTCGCCTTGGACAGCGGAGGGGTTGGTAGCGTGACGGGCGGCGGTGGCGGTGGTGGGGGCTTATCCTCTTCTCCGTCGTCTTCGTCTCTCGAGGAAGGCGAGGATGTGGATCGGTTGGTGGATCGTGCGATCAATGCCGCGATCGTGCTTGCGGCGGGGACCTATGCCATCACCAAGTTGCTCACCATCGATAGGGACTACTGGCAAGTCGGTGATCTCTCCCTCCCTCCCTTGCCCTAATTTAGCCTCTTTCTCTAGAATTAAGTCAATAAATAAATAAGAATTGTGATTTGAATTGAATGAGCTTTATTTGTTTGTGCCGGATTATTTGATTGTGGTGGCTATGGCTGACCTTTCTTGATTTCTTGGGATTCCAAGTTTGGTTCTCCGATTGGCTGGTTTTGATTTCTTGGCTCTTGCTAGGGTTTTTGTTCTTTGTCAGCCAGATACCTTTGCTTGTGGAATTGGCGCTTTGATACAAGTGCCCCGAAATTATGTGCACTTAGTATTCACCATCGATTTACTTTGAGGTTTTACTTTCTTTTCTTTTTCAAAATTTATCAACTGATAAACCTTTTCCTGTTCGATCTTTTTGGATCTTTTTGCTTATCGATCTGCCTTTCAATGTTTTTCTGATGATACCATCTACCTTTCAAAGCTTGGTTCAATTTTGCATCCTCATGGCGATTGCACAGAGAAAGCTTTCGAAGTTGAGAATCTCAAAATCAGCCAAACCGGCAAGAGGCAGATGAGTATCATAATCAAGACTGATAGCTGACAGATTGTTTGGATTGGCATCTTCCTTTTGTCAATATGAAAGTGAAAAAAACTGAACGACTGATGAAACTAGTTCTAATAGGTATTTGAAGGTGCTGTGGGTGCACGTGCATTTGGAGCATGTGCTCATATAGTCCTGCCCAGCAAAGCACAGGGCATGCAACCAAAGCATGCCTGCACGAGCCACATGCTTGCTTGCATAATGGGGACACATGTTGCAGAATCAAGGGTGAGCTGGATCCATACAGAGCTGTATGTGCCAGCTGACTGTTGCTTAACCAGCCTATCTAAGTTGATTCTGCAAAGCTGATGTCTGTTTATGTCCTGCTGTTTTACAAATACATGCCTAAGTGGAAATTGGGAAATTTTTATATGCATGCTTTAAGATTGACAAGGTTATGTGTCTAGCGCGTTGGACACTAAAAACGGTGCGAGTAGATGCATTTCAACACATTTCATGGAAGAGTTTTTTGCATGAATACCCTCCTAAATATCGAATTTTGCATGATTATCCTCCCTAAATTTAAATTTGCATGTATACCCTCGTAAAACATTGATTTTGTTATTCTATCTTTTTTTTAATCCTTGTTTTTGTATATATACCCATGCCATCTAACGCCGTTAAAAAATTAACGGTTTTAAATTAAATGACTAAAATACTCTTATTGGGTAGATGTGCAAAAAGAAACATTTATGAGGTGATTTTGATGGGGGACAAGAAAGTAATTTCAAAATTTTATTTTATTTTTAATTAAAATAAATATGGTTTTTATTAACGGTGTTACAAGAACTGTTATATTAGGAGCATTTGTGCAAAAACAGTATTTTATGAGGATACATAAATAAATATAAATTTTAAGAGGGTATTCACATAAATTTGAATTCTTAGAATAATATTCATGCAAAAAACCCTTCATGGTATTTGTATTGATGAGGTGTTGAACTAGACTAGACAAGATAATGTGAGTTCTAATTTAGATGATACATCTATGTGCTACAGTTTCAGCTTGTGACCCTATAAGAGGAGCATCTTGTGTATGTGTGGAAGAGTATAGGCAAATTAAAAAGAAAGTTTGCATTTTTGAAGTTTACAGAATTTCTTGCCATATTTAGGGATCCAGAAGTGTTGGCATTCTATACTTACTCAAAACTGGTGTAGCATTTCAGGAAGAATCATGTTCTTTAGTGTTTTTGCACATTATCTTCAAAAGTTTAACTAATACTTTGTAAGGCATTTGACAATATATATAGAAAATTACAATGTGGCTAATTGTTTTGTCATTTTGATGCCTATTGCACTTAATTTTGGAGCAATAACTCCAACTAAGTCCGGTTATTCCAAGTCTAGGATAAATATATCAAATTTTATTTTCCCCAAATAAGGAGCTTTCAATTGTGAAATTACTTATTTATTTTCTTTCTTCCAGTTTTTGAGATATGTAGTGATGGTTGCTCTATAATTTTGTATTTGAAACATGTTTGGCATGTTATGTTGTGGACATGCATGATCTGCATATGTTTAAGCCAGCCTTGAACTGCTCATTTGTCATATCTCTCCAAACTTGAGTGTTTAGCCTAGTTCTTCATACTATCCGAACCAAACTCTTTTCCTTTCATATCATTAATATCCTTCACTTTCCATGGCATAATTGCTTCCACTTATATGTGAATCCACTTCATTTCTTGAGAAAAAGTTTGACTTCATTCTTTGACTTATGCTAATAAAAGGGAAATTGCAACTTCTATATTTTCTCATCCTCTGCCTGTGTTTTCTCCTACGAAAAAAGAGCATTTTATCTAGAAGAACAGGCTTATTTAATTAATTACTAGATTATCAACCCTATAAGGTCATGAAATTCCTTAGTATGGAAAATGCAAAAACTATAAGTTTATATTATCGTATAGACATGTTCGGACATTCTTATGCTTGTTTGTTGCTTTGTTGTCCTGACATTTGTCATATGACATGAGTGCTTATAATTTTTTTTCTTCTTAATCTTAAGCTACTTGTTTACATTTTTTAAAATAACTTTCCAGTATATGCTAGTTATGAATTTAGATGATGTATTATTTAAAGGCTTGGGAACCATTTTAACATGAAATGCGATTCTCTTATGGAAAAGTCTGTTTTTTTTGTTAGGATTCTATCATTTTTAGGAGCACTAGAATTACAATCCTCTTGGATTGTTAAATTCATGGCCTTATTCAAGCTCCATTGTATCACAGGGATGGACCCTTTATGAGATCCTAAGATATGCACCCCAGCACAATTGGACTGCTTATGAGGAAGCCTTGAAAACAAACCCTGTTCTGGCCAAAATGATGATAAGTGGAGTGGTTTATTCTCTAGGAGATTGGATTGCACAGGTGGATGCTCTTTTAGATTATCGATTAATCGTAAAATATATTACCTTTCCATGCGCATCTAACTTGTGTTCTTGTCATATCTTGATGCAGTGCTATGAAGGAAAACCACTTTTTGATTTTGACCGTGCTCGCATGTTCAGATCTGGTCTTGTTGGTTTTACTCTACATGGGTCCCTTTCTCATTACTATTACCAATTCTGTGAGGTAGCTGGCTTCTAGTATTGTTAGATATATCTGATAGCAATTGCTGCTTGTTGTGATGACTAATTTGTTGTATGAGAGACTGAGATGGAGCTATTTGTTTTCCAGGCTCTTTTTCCTTTCCAGGACTGGTGGGTGGTTCCTGCGAAAGTGTTGTTTGACCAAACTGCTTGGGCTGCAGTGTGGAACAGCATTTACTATGCAGTCCTGGGACTTTTGCGTTCTGAATCACCAGCTAACGTATTCGGTGAACTGAAGGCTACATTTTGGCCAATGCTAACTGTATGCAATGTTCTCCCTTGATTATTTATGTGACTTCTTTCTTGTTATGTCCCTATCTTTTTATGAACCGAGGCTGCTTTGCCTTTCCAATGGGTGAATAACAAACCTAACGGGCATGCATATCAAGTGTGAGAACCATCTGAGTTGATCACAATTCCTCTTGATTCAAAGATCGGTATTATGGAAGGCAAACTTGAAATAATTATAGTTTGACCTGACAGCCTTGCCACTGGGAAGTTATTGGTCTTGTGGAAACTGAGCAACTGACTGTTGCCTCAACTTAAACTCTCACCCATACCAGACTGAGCAGAGTTGCCAGTGATTGGCTGACCACTCAAAGTTACTTTAAATTTAGTCACTATTCAAGGGCTAGTGTGGTGTGGACATTATGGAGAGTGTAGTATGTAACAAAAACAATGATATGCATCATGAATTAATGAAATTCATCAGGTTAACACTTTTTCGTTTGGTTACATCATTTGTGTGATGCATCAGCATTTTTGGGTTGACAATTTGGGGTGTTTTGGCTTGACAGGCAGGGTGGAAGCTTTGGCCTTTTGCTCACCTGATTACTTATGGTGTTATACCAGTAGAACAGAGACTTCTCTGGGTGGACTGTGTGGAGCTGGTGTGGGTGACCATATTATCCACGTAAGCATCTCATTAGCCTGCTCAGCATTAATGATTATAATTTTCTATCTTCTTGTTTTTGGTATTAAGTCCCTTAAGCTGCTTTTAAGGTATTTATTTTAAGACCAGCCATGCGATATTTTTCATCACAGTAATTTTTGTCCTTTTCTTCTTTTTAGTTATTCAAATGAGAAATCTGAAGCCAGAAATTCAGAGGCAATGTCAGAGTCAAACGCTAAGCCCCCATCTGCTGTTCCTGAGGTAATGTGATTACTAACTCCTTTCAGGATATTTTCGAAGTGTTGACAGGGAGGCATAGTAGTTCTGAATCTTGATGTTCCTCTTTAAAAAATTCCCCCTATCCTTCTTTTACAGGAATTGATGAAGTAGATGGCAAAACCAGAGCAAATGTGTTGGCTGGGATGTTGAGGGAATGAGCATCACAGATTTTTGGTGACTGGAACTGCAGCTAAAGCTGCCTCAGTGTTCATCAAGCGGGTGCTGTATAGATTGCGTGTATAATAAACAACAGCAATAATTCTTTAATGAGAACTAGTGTCCCCATACGGAAGTCCTTACGAAAAAAAAAATGTTTTGCCATACGGAATTACGATATAGAATGCAGTAGGAATCGGCTGTTCCGAATGTCAATAGGATATGGCTTCTTGTAACAGTCATAGGGGGTTGATTCAAATAAGTATTCCTGTGTGTATGCTTTATAATTACCCATCCTCTAGATTGTTTTGTTGCGAGCTGTTCTTTATCTTTCTTCTTTTTGTGTGTGCATGTAACAGAAGATAAGGATTAAAATAGCTGGTCATGGTTTGTGGGGTTTGAAAACTCTACCCCGGAGAAGAGGCCCTTATGAAGTAACTTTAAATGGACATCTAGAACTGTACTCCAAATATGTCCTGGAAGCATGGAGCCATTGCTATTGCTTCGGCGATCATGTGATGAATCCCGAGCTTGTAGTTTTTGGGCCATTTAGGCCAGACGAGTACTGTGGTTCTGGGTGGTTTGGGAAACTGATCAAATTTTATTACTGATTCTTGAATGATTCTGTTTGTCTTTTTTTAGATGGTGATTACCGATTCTTGAACGATGAATGGCAAAGGGTTGAGGGATACATTTTTTTTAAAATAATTGGAGCTATTCTAGATTTACATATGAAAATGATTCTGGATGGATATTGTTCTGTTAGCTTTCATTCTCACCATGATAGTATTCAATGAACCGATGATATGGGTTGGAGGCATGAAATCACGGTCATTCAATTCAACACCTAGTGCTGCCTCCCTCATTGAAACTTGGAAAGGTCCAATCAGAACTTTCTGTAGTAAGGTAACCGATTTTTAATGAATTATAACTGGTACATTCTGCATGGGATGTATAGGGAAATGGTCGGGATAGCTCAATTAGTACAGTAGAGGATAGTTCAAATGATTCCTGACATATAAATAATATATCGGATAGATATTCATACAAATTAATCGAGAGAGATCAGGATATATATTCGTTAATAGTCAAAAGCATGATACATATTCATCTAGCGTATAAATATATACCTCTATTTTTAGAGATGAGTAAAAAATATATGCATGGTTATGGTAAAGAACTAAAGTGGGATTATGTTCCCTTTTTTTTTTGGTATTGGATGTATTGTTAGGTTGTGCCAAGTCAAATCTGCTCCGCTGATTTTTATTCGTCGCAGAAAAGAGATCCCTTAACCCCGCTTTAAAAAATAATGAATATTAAGTTCGAGAGGATGCAGGTACTATGGATCCTCTAGCTCGCAATTGGATTGCCTTTCCGGATCCCGCCGGTCTTGCTTGTAGGCCATGATGTGCCTATATATAAAGAAGAAACATTCTGCATGGCATGAAGCGTCAAAGCCTCCTTAGCTTTTGGCATTCGATTATCTCCCCTTGTAACCCATTCTGACTAACAATTCTGTCCTTTTTGTCGCTTGCATATTATCAATGATCAAACATTTTTTCCCCTGAACATGCATGTCCTTAAGATACAGCATATTTTGTCACCGAAGATCAAACATGAATTCAGCTTCTTCCAGTAATGTGTGATGTTATTGTTATCGATCTGAACTACTTAAACTCATTGCACAATGCTCACTCTGCGCTTTGCACTTGTTTTCCGTGAGTTGAAGAATTTTAGCAGCGAGTGACACAAACCGTCATTTGAGATGAAGCATCTCTAGGAGGATTACTGTGCTAATTCACAATACCATACACTTGATCCATTAGATATAAAGAAAACTTGTTTAGACAAGATAGAACTGGAAGACTGGCAATTGTGTGGATAGCAGTAGCTTCAGATTTATAGAAGATAGAGGTCATATTATTAAAGTCCAATTTTAACGACCTCCAGGCTCCTCCTCGTACTACATTGACGGTGGAGCACAAACGAAGAACTTGAAGGATTTCTGACTGACAGGCACATACTGGAGCTACCGTTTTCTTTTATATATTATGAGAAGAAAAGCAACATATTCTTATTGGAAGCAGAAGTGCAACAACATGGCATCCCTTCTGCAGTTGTTCGCTTAGCTATACACTGGCCGTTGGAATCTATACTGTAGCTATAGCTGTAGATGACCTGTACTGTAGGTTGTACACGATAGCCACCTTCACTTATAAAAGAAGGGCTATGGCTGTTCTACAGTGAAATATATGAAAAGAGTTCATTTTCCTCCTTTCTCCACATCTCTTCCTCTCCCTCTCTTCTCCTTCAACATGGTATCAAAGCTATAGAGATCCTGAAGCAGTCCTTTCTTCTTGGTTTCTTCTTTCTCACCTGCTGGAGAGTGTATTCCTCTTCTGTGAGGTATTTCATCGAACAGCTAACATCCTCCCATGTATGTGTACCATGAAAAGCTTGGAGTTCATTAAACATACGTGGCCTTCTGGAAGAACTGTAGTAGGATGTAAGTGGGTATATAAGATTAAGACTCGTGCTGATGGTTCAGTAAAACGTTGCAAAGCCCGCCCATTGTCACTCCCCGCCGGTGAAGAGAAGCGCCGCCGCCCGTTGTCACCCCCGTTCTCCTTGCTCCTCCTCACTGCTCTCCTTCTCCCGAGGCTGAGATCCACGGTCTCGGGGAACTCCCGCTTCTTCTCCGGCTTCGATCCGGCGATACGGGACCCCGGGTAGGCCAAGCTTCAGCTCTGTCTCCTCATAGTCCAACCGGACACCTCCGACTCTGTGTCCGTCGACATCTCCTCCACTGCCGAGGGTCGTCTCGACTCTCAAGGGTGAGACCAAACAGTTACCTCTTTTCCTCCGCCTCTTGAGATCCCGAGCCTTTTCCATTTTGGCCAGCTTTCTCATTACGCAACATCACTGTCAGTTCCCTTGCCTTCTCCAGTTCTCCTTCTCCCTCAGTCACTGAGAAGTCTCTGCCACCCCTCTCTTGAGACGTGACACAAAGCCACTTTCTCCTCACGCTAGGTACAAAGGTTGGAAATTCAAAAGGCTTCGATCACGTCTCTGAGCGACATGACACAAAACGACCTTTCTCCTCATGCCCGGTACAGAGGCGTGGTAACAGAAAAAATTTCGGTCACAATAAAGTAGTTTCAGTCACGTCAAACACTCCTTATTTCTTCTATAAAAAAATCTAATAAATTTCAAGAACGGTATTTTCATTATGGCAAAATAGGCCAAAAATCTTATAGTATAGAAAGAAACAAGCTGAGAAGAAAGCAGCTACAAAAGCTTAGACGGCCTCGTCACATCGAACTGCGGCTGTTGCTTTTACTGGTTCGTCAGCGTCTGCATCTTATTCTTCTATACCTACTTCATTCATTACTATAGCAGATATTGAGGCAATAGCTCATTAGGTTCTATCTCGCACTACTTTCTCTACCACCTCAGGTAAACCTTCATTTTCGTTCCTTGACTCCACATGTTGTAATCACATGACCTCTGATTCCTCTTTAGTTTCCTTGAAAACTAACTTGAATTCTGTTCCCGTTATCTACACTGCTAATGGCTCCCATATGGCTATTAATCACATAGGCTCTGTCTCTACTTCTACTCTTTCCTTACCAAATACATATCTCGTTCCGAAATTATCTTTTAATTTGCTGTCTGTTAGCCAACTTGTGGAACATGGCCTTAAGGTAACTTTTACTGACAAAGGTTGTAATGTGTAGGATCAGAAGACGGATTAGCTCGTTGGGCCGAGTGTAAAGTCGGTCGTCTGTTTGAGATCACATCATTACATGTACCTAGCTCTAGTTCTTTTTCATTAGTTACTGCTGTCTCCTCGAGTCTTTGGCATTCTCGTTTGGGGCACGCTTCCTTGTCTCGTGTCCAATCTTTAGCTTCGAGCGGTTTTTTGGGGAAAGTTAACTTTCAACTTTTTGATTGTGTCTCTTGTCAATTAGGTAAACAAAATGCTCTGCTTTTTAATAAAAGTGTTTCTTTCTCTACCGCACCTTTTGATTTGATACACTCTAATATTTGGAACCCTGCTCCTGTTGAGACTAAGGGAGGATCACGATATTTTGTGTTGTTTATTGATAACTACTCGCAGTATACATGGATTTATCTGTTACGTGATCGCTCTGAGTTTCTTGACACATTTCATGATTTTCAGCAGATGGTCAAAACCCAGTTTGGTCGACCCATAAAAGTCTTTCATAGTGACAATGCCATGGAATATACCTCCACCTCATTCATGAAAGTACTTAAACAAGACGGCACAATATCCCATCGTTCTTGTCCTTACACCTCTCAGTAGAATGGTTGTGCGAAACGAAAGCATCGACACATCTTGGACACTGTCAGATCCCTTTTTCTTTCTGCTGCCTTACCTGAGTCTTTTTGGGGAGAGGCTGCTCTCACAGCAGTCTATACCATCAACCAGGTACCTTTTCCTACGATCTCAAATAAATCACCATATGAGGTTCTTTATGAGAAGGTTCCTGATTACTCTTTCCTAAAAGTTTTTGGTTGTGCCTGTTTTATTTTGCTTCCTTTACATGAGCGTGCTAAACTTGAACCACGCTCACGTCTCTGCTGTTTTCTTGGTTATGGTATCGATCATAAAAGTTATCGTTGTTAAAATCCTATCTCAAAGTGACTTCGTATATCCCGACATGTTCAATTTTGGGAACACAAGATGTTTACTAGCATCTCTTCGCTCTCCACGGGTCCTCCTTAGTATTCTCCTGTCTTCAATAACCCCACTATTGATCTCTTCCCAGATTCTCCTTCTCATGGAGGTAATGAGAGCTCATCAGGTAATCTCTCTACATCCAATTCTACCGAGTCTGGATCGTCCACTAATCCAATCATCACAACCGGAGCATCCAAGCCTCTTCCCAGTACTGTTCTTCGCTGCTCTAGTAGGGTGAGATCCACCCCGTCTCATCTTAATAATTATCACTATTTTTATGCTCTTGCTACCCTCTATGAGCCTCGCAATTATCGCGAGGCGAGTTCTAATCCCCTTTAGCAGAAGGCTATGTCTGATGAACTTCAAGCTCTTCATGATACGCATACATAGGATCTGACTGACTTGCCTCCTGAAAAGACTGCAGTAGGATGTAAGTGGGTATATAAGATTAAGACTCATGCTGATGGTTTAGTAGAACGTTGCAAAGCCCGTCTTGTGGCTCGAGGATTCACCCAGGAGTATGGTATTGACTATGAGAAAACTTTTGCTCCAGTTGCACGTCTTACCATTTTTCGTTCCTTACTTGCAATTGCAGCTGTTAAGCAATGAAAGATGCATCAGATGGATGTTAAGAATGCTTTCCTCAATGGTAACTTAGTTGAGGAAGTGTTTCTACAACCTCCCCTAGGTCTTGTTCATCCACAGGGAAAAGTTTGTCATCTTCGAAAGGCACTTTATGGCCTCAAGCAGTCTCCTCGAGCTTGGTTTTCTAAGTTCAGCTCAGTCCTCACTCAACAGGGCTTCACTCCTAGTGCATATGACTCTGCACTATTTCTTCGCCGATCTGAGGCTGGTATTGTTCTTCTCTTGCTATATGTGGATAATATGGTTATCGTTGGAGATGACGTGTTAGGGATTCATACATTTCAGCGGTTTCTTGAACAACAATTTGCGATGAAGGATTTAGGATTCCTCAGCTACTTTCTTGGTCTCGAGGTGACATCCAGCTCAGATGGCTACTATCTTTCACAGACTAAGTATGCTTCTGAGTTGATATCTCGTGCTGGGTTGACAGATAGCAAGATCGTGGATAGTCCTCTAGAAATGAATGTTAAGCTTCTTCCCACAGATGGTGAACTATTGACAGATGTGACTCTATATCGGTAATTAGTTGGCAGTCTCACCTACCTGACCGTGACATGCCCTGACATTTCTTATGCAATCATCCTAGTTAGTCAGTTTATGCATGCACCACGCTCTACACACTATGTCGCAGTCCTACGTATTCTTCGGTACATTAAGGGTACATTATTTTACGGCCTTTACTTTTCAGCCCACTCCACTTTAGATATACAGGCCTACTCTGATGCTAATTGAGCAGGAGATCCTACAGATCGTCGCTCTACCATAGGCTGTTGTTTCTTACTTGGGTCATCTCTCATCCCTTAGAAAAGCAAGAAGCAATCGGTTGTCTCTCGCTCCAGTACAGAGGTTGAGTATCGTGCACTGGCAGATACTACCTCTGTGTTCTTGTGGCTTCGATGGCTACTACATGATATGGATGTTCCCTTGACTAGTAGCTCTCCTCTTCATTGTGATAATATGAGTACCATGCAGATTGCTCGTAACGATGTGTTTCATGAGCGAACGAAGCATATTGAAATGATTGTCACTTCATTCGGCATCATATCAAGCAAGGTACTATTCAGTTGATAAATGTTGCTCCTGCGGATCAGCTTGCTGATATCTTTACAAAGGCACATCCACCAGGGCATCATTGTGATTTGGTTTGCCAACTCAAGTTGGCATCTTCGCTCCCATCTTGAGTTTGAGGGAGGATGTTAGCTTAGCTGTACACTAGCCGTTGGGATCTATTGTTAGCTTAGCTGTACACTACCTGTTGGGATCTGTACTATAGCTATAGCTATAGATGATCTATACTGTAGCTGTACATGAGTTGTATATGATAGCCACCTTCACTTATAAAAGGAGAGCTATGGCTATTCTTAAGTGAAATATATGAAAAGAGTTCATTTTCCTCCTTTCTCCACATCTCTTCCTCTCCCTCTCTTCTCCTTCAACAAAGTCAGCTGGGGCAAGGCCCTGTAAATTGTTACAGAGAGAACGGCTTCCATCGTAAAACTGATTTAAGGATTTGATCATTAGGAATTTCGAAAAAAAAAAAAAGACCTTTGTATCTCATGTTCTAAGATGTGTCGCTGTGTGTACACAAAAAAATTTTATTGAAGAATTAGATGTGACCATTTCTCACACTGTCAATGACAGTCAAGTGTCAATGACAGTCAAGTGCCTTCTGTACCCACCCTGTAAGTAGTGAAGATTTCATTAAAGAACTAGGTGTTATGCTTTCACATGCCGTGATCTAGGAACTAAATAGCCTCCAAATCTGTCAACCCAAATTTATCAGTACCTTCATGATCCAGCAACGGGTCCCCTGGGTGAAGCATAGCATAAGCAAGAACATAAGGGGGGGAGCGAGTGGAAGAAGAGCACGCCATGGGAAGAATGGAGTGGAGAATAGGATGTTCTGTTGATGAATGGAATGGAGGAACATAAGTTTTCTATATACGAGTATGTTTTTTTTTTTCAAAACTTGGGTGAAAAACTGCGGTTAGTCATGGGATTTTTCAGTCGAGGGCCAACATCTCTCACCTATTTTATTTTGTGTTTGGTCACTTTGGTGCACTCTTTTTTTTTTTTGGGTCAAAACGGCCTTTCAATTCCAATAAATCAAGTTTGAGTACATCCAGTCAAATCAAAGAAAAGTAAATAATGCAACAGGTGGAGAACACCCCCAAAACTCGTCCAAACGACGTCCCCAAAATAACGTGCCACGTATGAGGCTACCCAGTCTGCAGCTCTGTTCACCTCACGAAACACATGAACAATCTGGACAGCGAACATCTCCTGTACCAATCTGCGAATCTTCCGAATCAACGGATGACCGTCACCATACCTATCCACTCCCCATATCCAGTTAACCACCATGGCAGAGTCTCCCTCAATACACAATCTGTCGGCACCCAGCACACATCTCGCATACCGGATGCCCTCCCAAGCAGCCCGTTGATCCGCCCCAATAACAATCAAACCAGGTGTGCTCCGACCTCCAGCTGCAATCAATCTGCCATAATGGTCCCTAACAACAAAGCCTGCTCCACCAAAAGCTCTATCCATCGTCATACCGTCATCAAAGTTCACCTTAAGATAACCAAGGGGTGGAGGTGCCTAGGAAAGAGAAGCATACCTAAATACTGTAACAGCAGAAAAGGTACTCCAGATATCTCTGGCCAACTCAGATGAAGTCGATGGAGTCATAGAAAAGACCTCCGTAGCCTGGGTCACGGCTCTATCCACCACAATCCTCGGGAGCGACCTTCTATCCAGCCATATATGATAAGCTAGATAGGCAACCACTACCCCCAGCTCAGCTGTGCTAGGTCTTCTGGAAGAGTCCCTCAAGAACTGTAATAAATCCTCCACTGACTCCCATCTCAAGGGTAACGGCGCAGACAGACAGCTCCAAATCTGTACCGCCCTCGGACAAAGGAGTAAGACATGACATATTGACTCCTCGAGATCCGGGCATACCTCGCAAAATTGGGTCATCCTCACCCCCCATCTAACCAACATGCTCATGGTCGGGAGGCAACCGTAGGCTACTTTCCAAAGAAAGAGCGCCACACGAGGATGCAACCTCAACCTCCATATCCAACCTGCATCTATCTATCTATCTAGCACCCTGCTAATCCAAGAATGAAGATCTCTGGCACGAACTCTCGACCTACCCATCAGCTCCCAAATCAATCTGTCTGGCTCCTCCCGTGACGGTACCGGTAACGCCATAACCCTCGCCGCTAACTGCTCTCCAAACATCTTCCGTACCAGTCCCTCACACCATCGTCCCTCTCTTGGGACAATCAGATCACAGACCCTAAGCCCTTGTAGCCTGTCCGTATTCACCATCGTCAGCACCCGACTGATAGGAAACTCCGTCATCCAACTATCCTCAAGAGCATCAATGGAACGACCATCGCCTACCGCTCATCTAATCGCAAGCAGCACTAAAGGAGCTCTAGCGCAAATCTCCCTCCAGATGGGTGAATGATGACGACGTGCGCGGGTACGAATCAGTAGGCTTCCATACTTGGCCCTCATCAAAGAGGACCACATACTATCAAGCTCCAACAGTACTCTGGCTGCATGTCACATCACCGAAGCCTCCCGTCTCACCATCAATGAAGTCATCCCCAAACCGCCCTGCCTGATCGGCTGACATATTACCTCCTACGCCATCAAATGAATACTACCTCTATCACCATGTCTTCCCCATATGAAATCCCTTATAAGCCTCTCAAATGATCTTAACAAAGCCACAGGGAGAATAGAGTTAGACAGAAGGTATATCGGAATGGAATTCAAAACTGACCGTGCCAGAGTGACCCGTCCATCATAGAGAGAGAATGCATCTGCCACCCCTCCAACCTATGTTTGAAGCTAGTCACTAGTGAGAGGCAATCCCCGCTGCGTAACCGTCATCCGGTGATCGGAACTCCCAGATATCTCAGACTGCTCTCCTGCTGCCTCACCCCCAAAATCTCCATAATAGCTGCCTTCACCTGTAGTTTAGTCTTCGGGCTAAAGTGGATCGTTAATTTTGCTAAGTTGATTCGTTGTCCAGAAGCAGCACAATAGGCACTAAGTATTGATCTAATAATCTGGGCAGCTTGCCTGGTTGCCTGGGGCAGGAGCAAACTATCATTTGCACATAGGTGGGATATCAGCCTGACCCCCTGCACCGGTCTATAAGCCTCCAGCCGCTGAGAATCCACCGCACCCCGCAATGCCCTGGAAAGAGAGTCAGCACAAAGAATAAAGAGCAGAGGAGATAAATGGTGCCACCCTTTGGAGAGCTAGTTTCTTTTCTTCTTGAAGAACAGGCATGTACTTTCAAATTTGCTGGCCTCCATTTCTCTGCGTTCAATTTATTACCCGATGTTCACCGGTTACTTAGATCACTCGGTAAGTTCACCACCGGTACGCCCCCTGTGGTGCTTACATGAAGCATCCTTATTGGTTATGTCAAAAAGTAAAAAAAGAAAATACGACACGTTGCTTTGCAGAATTAGCAAATTGACTTCATTTACTTGGAGAATCCAACACAAATCACAATGAGGACTTGTTTGATACTCAGGAGAAGAAGAGGGAAAAATGGAATGTTTGGGAAAAATGGAGCCATGCCTTGTATTTGGTTAGAGTTTTTGCCTTGTATTTGGTTAGAGTTTTTGAAAGAAAGATGGGAAAGTAGCTTTCTAATGAAAATAAGATTTTCATATTTTGAGAAAAAATCCATCTAGGATATGGTAAAGTCTAATTCCCACTGGCTGAAAATTGGTATAATTTTTTTTTTTCAAAAGTGCTCTTGAGCTTTTAGATAGAATGGGATATGGTTTTTCCCTTTAATAAGATAACAGATATTTTACATAATTTTTTTATAAAACTAGATACTTAACTAAATATAAGTCACTCTTAAATATGCCACTTTTTTATTGTCAATCAAACATGCAAAAACCGCTTTCCTAAGTATCATATACCTAAGCATCCACTTTTCAGAAAATATATTTCAGTAAGAAAAAATTATTCTGGCGAACCAAACAAATTCTAAACTCGTATCTTGGTTGACGAAGATCTTGCATTGGCATAAGAACAAGATCGTGATATATATGTGACATACTATATGACTATCAAAAATGATATCAACAGTTGGTCACACTTCATAAGGCACATGATATATATGAAGAAGTATTAACAAAGAATATGTTGGATCAAATAAGGTTACGAGTGAATTTCAGCAGCACTGGTGTTTCATGACTCAGAATATAATCTATCATGATATTGATTCAAGTGCACATCAATAATGGAATTCTCAGGAAGCGTGTTGTGTACTAGATCTTTGTTTTTTTTGATAAAATTAATTTGTTCCATGCGATGGTTTAATTGCACAGTGTCTCTTTCTGTCATACTGAAAGATTGGAAAATGACATGGGGAATTCTCATAAGTTTAATTTTATCATTACATTACAAGGTTGGAGGACATTGCATGTAAGTGGGGAGCATAAAGCCATGAGCAAGCTTGATTTTCCATTTCAAGAGATAGGTTCAACTCCCAAATACTTTGTTGCCGGCCAATCAAGGCCTCATCTTCATGGTTTCTTGTTTTAATTAATCCTGACAATTACAGTGACCAATTTCTTCATTAATTTCGATAGAACTCTCATGGTTTTTACGACCATTTTCATCAGAAAAAGAAAATGTGAATTTTGATCAATACATTGAATTCTAATTGGTTTAAATCTGGATATTGTGTTGGATTTTCAGTGTCTCTGCAGATCAGGATTTATATTATTGCGTCATTCAAGTAGTTGAACATTTCATGAATCTCCCTTACTCCACACAGGTTACTCCGAAAAATGAGCTCTATTGCCATACAAAGCAACTAAAATTTAGCTCTTAGCTCTTAGCTCTTAGCCGAATGACCACCATGAGAAGTGAGCAATTGGTGCAATCTTAGCAAGAACTGAAGCATTTTGAAATTAGCAATATAAGCTAATCCTACAGCTGTGTTCAGCTTTATCATTATATATCGACCATGGTACGCTGTATCGTCCAAATAGGACAGTACGGAACATACCGCATCGTACCGATATGGATGGCATATCGAGTACCATCTATCAGTAACGATACTTAATATGCCAAAAATATTTCATACCATACCGTACCGATACTATGCTAGTATGGCACCAGTACGGAGTCCGATACTGAGACTGTGAACCTTGATATTGACATATCTAGTTTCCAGCAATCGCTGTGTGGCTGATTTAAGGGACCCAGCGTGCTTCACTGAGTTATTAAAATTAAGGCCTTTTAATGGAATCCGATCTCAATGCGGGCTTTCCAAGTGAATCGTTTTTGTATAGCAAGAAAGTGGTGAAGCTTGCTTGAGCCCACCATGCATCAACAGCCTCGTCCACAGAAGTCCTTCCGCAGGCTGGATTGGGTTGCCAGAACCTAAGAAGTATAGTGAAGCAATTCTGGACTGTACGTAAGCTACAGTTGTCTCACATAATCACCTGCCTGGTGAGTTGCCCCTCGAATTGAAGAATTTCATGTGCTCAGACTGGAGTCACCTCCTGTTCTTTTGCACTTCAATTGTAGGCTCCAAAGCTGTTTACCGCCTTCCGAACTATGAAACCATCCTGGGTTAATTACTTTTCACAACTTGACCAGTGATCCATTGATTTAGTTACTAGACTGTAACAGGCATTATGGATCCTTTTTTTTTCCTTTTTTTTTGGAAATAATTGGAAAGAGGCCAGGAAACGTGGGGCCGGCCGGATTTGGCCGCCGTGGTATTGAAACATATTAATTGGAAGGGGAGAAGGTGGGCGCATGCTTGCAGCGTTTGTCTTGCCGGCCGGTTGTTTCTGAGCAGGGCACCGAGCAATTCTTTCGTGCAGGAGGGCCAACGTGTCGACTCCACTTGGTTCTCCACGTCGCTGAATTTCTCAACCGGATATCGCCTAACTTGATCTTGATTCTTTTTTAGTTTGTCGGGCTGGATTGGGTCGAAATCTATCCCCGGTTTGTACTTATGGCTGGGCGTAGGATTATCCCCAATCTTAAATTCAATTAACTACGATGTAAACGCATAAGCATTTGGCCGGGAACTGTAAATTTTAGCTCTGCATTTGGCCGAGATAAAGAATATACAGGTAAATATATGATGAATTACTACATTCTTATGTTCTGTTAACCAATCCAGATGAAAATTACTTCTCAACCCGGACGTCAGAATATTTGTTCGCGGTTTGCTGTTTCGGTTTGGTGGGTCCAGCAGGCAGGATCCTCGATATGTAGGCACACTTGCGGAAATAGACCAACTCAAAATAGTCATAAGGTTTCAATTGAACCTAATCTCTTAAACGGATAGGAAGGAGAATGCTCTACCGCTCTACAAAATTTCAAAAAAAAAAGAACAGAAAAGTCATAGAAAAACTAAGGGTGCCATGTTATGAATTTTAAACTAACTAGATTATTCTTCTCTGATCTCACCATAGGAAAAAAATATCTTTTCTAAAAGTCTACACAAAAAAAAAAAAAAATCTAAATTACCTTCTTTGATTAGAAATTTAACTTATCCAAATCTCTTTTTTCAGTACTGAGTTTCCTATAGTCAAAAAGATTCATGGATTAACAAAATAAATTAATACGTATTATTTTAAAATAAAAATATGTTTTATATGAAAAGTTATGTTATTGCGTAATCCAAGTTTCAATGTACGAGGGTGGACCTGGCAACACAAACCTTGAGCCAGATGAATCTGTTCAAAAGCTTTAAAACCTATGCATGATACTTCCGTTTTAGCAAAATAAAAAAAAATAAAAAAAAAACTTTAAAACCTGGTCCTCATGTTTTTAGGGCATTGCCCTAATCAACCTTAAAGCAATAAGACTTGGCCAAATTATGGGACCTTATTTGTTCTTATTATCGATCCAAAACCTTGTTTAAAGGCATCATCTTGTTATGGACTTGGGTACCGCTCCAGTCCGCATGGGAAGGGCCTTATTTTTTTTTTTTTTTGGTAAATGAGAAAGGGCCTTACTCGACAATTTGTGGGTCGCATACGTTGATCTTTTTGCCAGTCATAGATAATAACTTTTATGTTAAAAAACAAAAGGATTTTCCTCTGGCTTCTAGATTTGTGCAAGACATATGATGACTCTCGTACATGCACATCAATATATTTTAAGAAATGTTTCCCTTTTTTAAGTCCCGTTTTTTACAAGACTCTTTTTGTTATGAAAACATTAGGAATGTTTTGTTGAAGCTCATCATAGCACCTGCATCCATTGCTTGTTACCTTATATAGGTGAAAAATATTTACAGTCTGAAAAGCGGTAACTACTCCAGAATTTACGCAAATTTGATGTCATTCGTAGACCGGCAGGCAGCTAAAAGTTCGACGGCAGCTGCATCGCACGGCATGAGGATGAGGTTGAGCTGGAAGGGATGGTCGGCCACTAAAACTGGTGACCAGCCCAACGAATGCGACGCATACCGTCCGATCCAGGTACATCGAAGGCCACTCAATAAAGTAGTGGTTTTGGAGACTAGTCGTACCCTGGGAACAGTTTCCTTGACTTGGTTCGTCTAGTGGTAAGAATCACACGAACAGCAACAAAAGTTTCGCCAGCCTTACACAGGTTTAACGTTTTCCATGAACTAAGTTGGACGACGAGGTTCAAGCAAAACCTCTGCACTGCCAGGTGATTGTGCAAATGTACAACTCACTCCACATGAGGAAACTACCATTGCATGGCAATGGATCAAACAGAACTATGAGATTCTCAACAAGCATCACACAGTCACCTTCTCATCGGAAAATCTTGGAAGCTGAACGAGCGAGTTGACTCGTGTCACTCCTTCCAGGCCTGACCAACTCTGGTCGTCCGCCGTGCTATCTGCCCTGTTTTCATCGACCGCGACAGACATTCTTGCGTTTCCTGCTGATCTTACCGTGAAATTTCGATCCAAGGTGGGTTCTTGGTTGCGTGCTGCGTTTGATTCGTCTGTGGACTCCTCATGGCTGCAGTAGGCCACGCTACATGTGCTATTCTCCTCAGATTCGGGCTCAGGATCCATTTTTCCATCCAAATATAGGCAAACCACTGCACAGTCATCCATTTTCGAAGTAGGGTATTTAAGCTTCCATTCCCGAGCAGCAGCTTCAACCAGGAACTTTGCAGCTGATGATCGAGTTGGAGATGAGGATACAATATCCACAACTTCTTGGTTGCTGAGCACATCCCAAACCTGCAACGTCCACACTTAGAACTGGTCTAGTGGATAACCGTATCTGGGATTTAACAATGCATATTATTGTATCATACCTTTCATCTGGTAAAAAGAAAAAAAAGAGCTTTAAAAAAAAGTATTTAGAGATCAAAGTGCTTGAACAACAGTGAAGAACAATTTTTATCACCTCCATGACAAACTTACAGAAATTACAAGACGCAAGAGGCTCATCTCCTTCATGATCAGGGTCAATTATAACCTCTGAACATATCCTAAAAAGTGGGGCAAAGAGCAGTCAACGCAAGAGCTGTAGAGACATCAATTCATCTGGCTTCCTAATATTTTCATATCCAAGCCTATATAGACATTGCTTCTTTTTAACTGAGATAAACTCAACCATGTCCAATAGAACACTTGTTAGATAGAATAGCATTATGTAATACTTTTCCACTCATCATGATTCTAATCACTACTTCATTTGTCACAAATTCATATATAGCTATCAGAGAAGCGATCTGCATTTTTCTTCAATTATTCGTCATGTACTAATATAAGATTAGTGCGCATTCTTTGCTTGAAGAAACTATGGCATGAGCCAAATGCATAACCAAGAATTTATCTTCAAAAAAAAAAACAAAAGGAAAACAAATGCAAGTATTAGTAGTGCTAAAAGCAATTATGACACTAGAAATTTGCAGATCTGAGTATGTAAAGTTTGGCATGATCAACACTACACTAGGCAGGTAAATCACTCTTCCGCAAGTCTTCTCCACTGTCACAGTTCTAAGATGTCAAGTCAGCCACTCTGCTTTATTGACAAAAACAAATATCCATTCTTTATGTATCAAAACTATAATGGAAGATTACATAGCAAGACAAATAAAAAGGCAACAAAGCATAATTATTAGAAAATAATGCACCAAGGAGTGGCAATCAGTGTTAACCGGACAGTCACGTCCAGCTCCAAAAATCTATGTTGGATGTGCATCCCAATCATATAGGTATTTGATACTTAGTTATTTATGATGTTCTTTGGTAGTAGCCACTTCTAAAGATAGGAAGAAAGTTAAACTTTTTCAACAATGAGTTTAATCTTCTATTTTGATATTACGAGTAGTTGTTCTTTTTCGAGATTTGTTAAGGATGCAGATATTAAAACAATTTTGCAAAATATAGTTTTGCTAATATCCTTAAATTAATTGGAAAGTTTGGATAAGAAACATGTATACTGAAAGATCTTTACGAATATTATCTTTTAATATTTTCTTTCTTAGTGTTTAAACAGATAGTGCTTAAGAAAATAAATATATAATTCAGTTAAATTTATATGTTATCCTATGCATTCTCGTTTTCCTCTTGCCGAGCCAAATACTTGAATATGTATCCAAATCCAATTCTCGTATCTATGTCCATGAAACACCATAGTAATAGTGTTATGAAAAAAGCATGATAGACAGTAACAAGGAGAGAGTCACTGGTTCCCTAGAGAAAGACGCATGGAAAACCTGGGAAAGATGTGTGTTATCAACCTTTCAGAGAAATAAAATTGGAGTCTAAAATTTCTACATTATATTTTTCTCTCCTCTTAACAGATCTTGTTTTAAAAAATGAGATGCAATTAATATTTTGGCATATAGTTAGTAGGGTTCTTCCTGTTTAGAACTTGCATTGTTCTTGAGCAAATGTATCACTAACTCAGTATCTTCTCATTTTACTAGCTGAGAACAAAACTTCTATATGAGTCAACAGATGCCCTCCTCCCACCCTCCCTCTTTTATCTCTACTTTGTTCTTCAAAATGCACATCTCTGTTTAAGACCAATAGGATCTCAAGCGTCTTTACTCTTGCATATCATGGGACTCTGACTCACTATTAGTGCATTTTCTCCAAATACGTATTCTCAAGAATGTGAATTTTAGGCCTGGTTTGAGTAAAATAAGCACACCTAACAATCTCCTAATAACTTTTGCTGTAGATAAATAGATATTTGCACTAATCCCAAATTGTTAGACTATAACCTTTGACTGTAATAAGCAGCAAATTTAGTTAAAAAGGGTTACTGTAGAAAAAGGTTCCTTGACAGATTAGAGTACATTCTCATGATGGATAACATAGCCAATATTTTAGTATTAGAGATGAAGCTCGCTATATTGGCCCGCCATGTTTTAAAGCTATCATGCCTATTTCTGATACTAGGAGTCGCACAGAATGTGTATCCTGCAGCCTAGCAAACCCTGTTCTAGTGCATCTGCCAAATAGCAATGCTAATTCTTACAATGCATCACATGATGCAAACAGTAGCTAACATAGATGACTAAATACATTTCTTAGATCCTAGTCACAGTGAAGCTACTTGGTTAGTTAAACCTTCACATTCCTACCGAAAATTTAAAAATCAATGATCATTTCAGAACAAGAATCCTTTCACTGCTAAACAACATAGAGACAATTTAGCAGAGCTTCTAATTAATGCAATTTGGTGGATAATATCAACAAGTATGCAAAGAGACCTGTGTACATCAGTGTACATCATTGAACAAAGCACGGATTTGATCAGTCACATGACTTTGACACACAATCATAACAAGAGAAAAATAGTCCACTGGTGTGGGCAAGATTATGAGACCTTTTATGTCATCAATAATTAGATAATAAGAGGGTTCAAAGCTTCATTAAATATAAGGCTTCGGCGAAAAATCTAAACAATCCAGATAAAATCATAGAAGTAAAGCAACTACAAAACAGGGAAAAAACAAACAATGACGACACTGAATGCAGCAATAGCAGAATATTGCCTCTAGCTTTTAGTAAATATGAATTTTTGCATGGTGCAGCCATACCACTAGGCTAAAAGGATCCAATAGAGCCCCCCTTTTTTCAAAATATCCTCAATCTATAGATTCAATGTTATGGTATTATACCCCCTTTCGGCCTCCGGCCTCGTCCCCCTCGGGAGGAGTTGTTTGTTTAAGTGATCAAACCTAAGAAACTACCCTATAAACTATTCTGTCAATCAACAATTCACTCAAAGCCATGGTTAAGATAGCGGAAGTTCATGCGACCACCCCACATTCTCCCTGCATAAGGGCCTCTTCTCCAGACTCTAAGCTTATATTCTAATGAAAGCTAAAGAAAAAGGAAAGGGAAAGAGAGGGTGAAGAGAAGAAAGTTGATGGCACGCTTGCTGCTGTTGTTCACTCCCTTGGCCACTTTATCCACATGATGTTCTCGATATTTGAACCTACATGAAGTAGATCCCTAACTAGAGAGAGAAAGAGATGGTCTTTCTTTGCTTGGAGTTGGATGTAGTTCAGTGTGCTACAAAGGGACAGGTTGATAAGCTGAGCACTATGGCTAGGAGAAGGGTTAGGGTAAAATGTGGTGGTAAAGCATTCCTTGAATCAAGTAACCCATGCTCTTTCAACTTCTACATATGGGTATTTTTCTCTCAATTCAATGTCCTAACAAATGAGGATACTTTGGCAATGGCTTCTTACTGTCACCAGATGCATCCAAAGGAGCACAATCCTTGTTGGGCATCCGTTCAAAGAGTATGTGGTATCAAAGCATAATAATGAGGCCCACACTTCACTGTCAAAATAGTTTCCATTTCTTATGATATGGAAATTTAAGCTGATCTCTGAAGAAGTTTCATGAAAAACAGGGCTCTATGGAATTTATAGAGACGTCTTTTGATCCTGTTAATTTATTTGAACCAAACAACTAGAATATGTTTATATCTAACACGTATCCCTTAGAATTGGCTATTGCCCTTCCAAGCTCATCTATTCTTCCTGTCCCACCAGGTTTCAAAAAACAATTCTTTGAAAGGAAAAATAAGAATGGCAAGAAGATGAGGAACATACAGCCGCATTGTCTCAACATGGCTCTCGTCATATCCTATTTGGCCATCGGTTTCAACATAACTCTTCTACATCCAATCAACCGTCAAGACTAGACCACAACAAATAATCTTTATATCCCAATGATTTCAATGTGCTACTAATGATGGATTGATACTATCAGTGGCTGAATGCATTCCATTATGATATTTCATGCTCAAGTTAATTAATAAATGGTGTGCATGCATGCCAGCAATCCAAGCAGTGAGCACCACATCTAATGCTATTATTGTTTAGACATACAAACAGGTGAATGACAGTTAAGCAATCAAGTTGAAACAGAAGGGAATAGTCAAACGTTGGTTTAAGGCTATATGTTTCTCCAACTTGAACTTCAAGTGCTTACAAGATATTGGCATTTGTAACCTTGAAGTTTACAGGAATGCTAAATTTACTAAAAAGAAAGTTCAGAGAGATATGCGGATCAAAGAGAATAATGCTGTGTTGCCATTAACTAGCAATGCAACTCTGAGGCTTTTTATATATATAGTTAGAGCATGTATGCTTGAGCATATGTCGACAATTGAATGCTTCCGAACCGAAGAGATCAGTGCCATAATAAAAAGTTCATATTTTTCTGCAAGAATTAATAGTTTGTCCATGATGTTGGCATTCAATAAAGATTAAACAAGAATGACAGAATGTGAATGCTGATCTGCAAAGGCGACAGAGGCAACTCACGCCGTCAGATGCGAGAACAACGAACTGGGCCCCTTCTGTAAGCATCCAGTGGAAGAACTCTGGCACCGAGATCACTCCATAATCCTTCAGACAGAAGTCCCCAAAAGCTCTAGCCATCGCCAACCCAGGAGCATCATCAAACGGCAGCCACACTCTCGGCACCTCGGGCTCATCCTGCAGCGCAAACACCCTGCCCCTGCACCGTTTGATCCGCTCCGCTTCTCCTGCGGCAGAGAGAACAGCAGCAAGCAAATGTTGGCACACAATATAGTCCAACATGATTCAATTCAATCAAGAAGAGGAACTGGATGGAAGAAATGGATTTCGTACTTGGAAGATCGGGCTTGAGGTCGACGGTCAATTGCACCGCGACCATGGAACCGCTGCTGTCATCCTTGGACCCCAAGACTGCACGGGAATCGCCTATGTTGCCCATATAAAGCTTCGAGCCCTAAACATACAAATCCAAGAACCTCGATGGATCAGAAAGGAGGGAGGGGAGGTGGGGTTGTAGAAGGTTATGATGGGGGAGGTTAAAGCAGAGCGCACCAGCTTGAACAGGATTACAGCAGTGCTACCGCTGCAGAAGCAATCAAGGGTGGGGTGGGAACGGAGCTCCTTGTCCATGGCCTTGTACGACTTCACGAACGCCTCCCTCCAGGCCGAGAGCGACGCCGCCTCCTCTTCTTCCACGTTTTCCTTCTCCGCCTCCGCCTCGCCGGGGGAAGCTAGAGGGGCGCGCGACCTGCCGAGGCATCCAAGGCCAGTGCGACGGGCGCCGCCGCCAGGAAGGGGAAGAGACGAGAGGAGCTTAAGGGGGAGAGCATCCCTGACTTTGCGCGCCACGAGGTGGCCATACGGGCCGTGGCCGTCGAACACCCCGCAGAGGACGCCGCCTTCCACGCCGAAATCCTTGATCGATGATTCAATCAATCAATGGTACTTACAAAAAAAAAAAACAAAAAACCAAAAAAAAAAAAAGAACAAAGATAGAAAGGGGAAAAGAAGGGAAGGATTAACAGAGGTGAGGCTTTGCTCCTTGTTTCTTACTTCCCAGAGGATCATAGCGTCCTGGTTGATGCCCTTGCGGCCCTGCTGAGTGTAGATGGAGGAGGTGCTGCTCCTGCCCTCGTTCGAGAAGATCCGCCCCGGAACCAGATGCAGATCCTCCTCCCCCGGCAACTTCGACCCATTGCTCTTCCCTTCTCTTCGGGTGCCGTTCCCCCTCCCCCTCCTCTTCCTGGAGGCGGCGGCGGCGGCGTTACTGGTGCCGCTCGTGGCGGTCGCGACGGTGGTTTGGCAGTTTCCCATCAGGAGCCCCACAACGCTACCACATCTAACAGCAGCCCCGCAAACCAGCCGACGAAAGAATAGGAAAAGAGAAAGACCCTTCTTCCCCTCTCCTCCCCGCTAAATAATAAGGAAAGGAAAAAAGAAAAAAAAACAGAAAAAAAAAAAGAGGCGAGAAAAGGAATGGGGGTTTGTATGCCCAAAAAAAAAAAGGAATGAGGGAAAGAGAGGGGAAGCAGCAGAAGGGCCGCACAGGAGAAGAGACGACTCTGGGGATAGAGCGATGGGAACAAAACGGAGGCGCATGGAGAAGAAAACATGAACAAGTCTGGCAGCGACAACACCAACAACAACTACACGTCAAAACCAACGGAAAAGTGAGGGCGAGCGAGAGAATCATCTGACGAGACGACTTTTCACACAAACGGAGCAGGAAGGGCGGATGCTGTTACTCTTTACCATAAAGAAAAAAAAAAAAAAGAACAGAAGCTAGCCGGATCCCACTCGAGGGCGAAGAAGAAACATTAAAAATAAATAAATTAAAAAAAAAAAGGAAACGAGAGCGAGATGTCGTTGGCCCGTGGGAAGACGGCAAACCGCCACTCACGAAAAGTAGGATTGGCGTGAAGGCGTAGACCACAGCGGTGTCCTGTTTCTTTCTTTCCTTTATTTTAAAATCTTTCTCTCCCTGTTTTTTTTCCTCCTTCCCTCTCGTGACCAGCCGGACTGGCCATCCATCCAGGGATCAAATTGACCGACGATCCTTTTTAGCATTTAATAAATCTCTGCTGCAACTGCCGCAGCCTTAAAAGTAGTCCAGAAAAGCATTAATACATAACTTTCTAAAAGCAGGGTTGGACCATCTTTCCAACAGAGAAAGGACCGGATCAGAAAGAACGAACGAACGGAACGCCACGGACTGGACGAAGTGGCAGAAAGGAAAGAACATGGTCTGAACGTTGACCATACTTCCAACTCAGAAAGAAGAGGCAACGAATGAGGAGGAGACTTGGAGACTTTGCAGTTGACAAACTGATACCACCTTATCAGAACGAAATTTTTTTAACACTAAAAAAAAAAATATCGATCAAGTTGTCGAGGAGACTCGAGTCCATTTCACTCTCCTCCAACTGGACTTTGAGAGAAACCATCTCTGAGGTTTTGCTAAACATTCCTAGCTCCATCAAAGAAGCCCTAGAAAGATCATCTTCCCATCCTTTTCAACAAAAAAAAGAAAAAAAAAATAGAGAAGCATGAGATGTTCTCATAAAAGTAATAACTGTTCTGAAGCCAAGTTTCAGCCTTAACGCATTGAGAACCCAGGGTTGGTCCAGTTCTGTCAGATCAATTTGAATTACTTGGAGAATGGAGAATGGAGAATGTTGAAGTGCTGAGGAGGAGAGAGGATTGCACGGAACATGATGTCATGTCCCTATTTTGGTGCGCATGGAGTCATGCAGAGAGTGTACCTCCTGGAATTGCTTGAACAAGGCAAGACAGCCAATTCACCTTGCTCGATGGCATCAGTATTTCCGTCAGATTGATGTGGCTTCAGATACAAAAGGAGAAGATACTGGCTTGCCTTCTTTTGCTGCACTCCTTTGGGGTGTCCTACTTTCTCTTCCATGAAAAGCAAGGAGCTATTGAATCTTGATTTGAAGAGTTTCCTCTGGTAATGTTTCAATTGGCTTCCTTCACTCCTATAAGCCAATATCCTTTGTAGAGAAGTTTGCTTTAACCATGCAAGAGGTCCTCGAGCAGCCACGTTCCAGAATATTTTATATAAAAATTTGAGATATGTTCTTAGGATCGAAGTCCATTTATTTATTATTTGAGCAATATAGTGGCCATGTTTAATCACGAGGATTTACCCTGGACCTCGTCCTAAGACAGGGGTGTCAACCAGTGGAGCAGCTATCGGTGATTGACTACCATTTATATTTAGTCCCAATTGACTCAAAATTTTATGTCTTTTTATCAGGAATGCTATTTTATGTTCAAACTTTGGTCTATACATAAGTGTGTGGTTTAGTAAACAAAACAATTGTGTGTAGTAGTAACTGTAACTATATGTAGAACATGGGTTAATTATTAAAAAAAAAATTATGTTAATAACTGATAATCAAATGACAATCAAACAAAGGACCAAGTTAAGTTCCCTTATCTTAAAAATACTCTAAATAATAAAGATATTTAAGCTGTAACTTAGCATAGCTTGAGCAACTCAATTATAATTTGAACTAACTTCCAAGTTTAATCTTCTTTTTATCTTTTTTTTGTGAATTAAGATGGGAGGAAATCTGGCCAAAACTTAAATAAAGGCTGGACTTTCAAGCTTTCTTAGCTTGATTACACTTTGCCCTAAGTCCTGCCATTAAGTAATCTCAATTTTGACTCATACTTTAGTTATTCATGAATGGTTCGTTCAAATAATTAGCATAGGACTTTGGAGTATTACGTATATACCTTCAATTATTTTTAACTGTTCATGAGAGTGAGATGTCTGAATCATTAAATCTCAATCACATGGCTTAAGTATTTATCGGATGCAAACTCTTTAGCAATTAGATTATTATTAATCATGATCATAAATTTAAATTATAATATTTTGTAAGTAGATAATGACTAATTCAAAGAATTGAATATTAGTTTAATCAAACTGGCCACAAAGCATCTACTATTTCTTAAGCTCAACTCATTTACCGATGGAGCCTGTTAGCAAACAAGAAAAAAAGATATCAAGCCAATCATTTAACAAAATACAAGTTGCTCGCAAATGGCTTGCCCTATTAACAATAATATAGGCATCTTTATTCTTGCAAGATTGGCTATCTTACTTCGGAATTAAAGAAAATCTACTTTAAGTAGCTCAAACAATTACTTCTTTATGATAGTAACTATGGGAACCTAGCACTCTGCAACCCAAGTTACAGATCCTCTATGATGGACGTTTTTGTACAGTAGAGAGTTGTGCATGGTCGGACAACCTCCATATTATTCATCTTAGAAACGAAGGGCATCGCAATGGGGTTGCCAACTATATGGCGCTGAGAGATTGTGCAAGAGCCCTTCATTTTCGAGATGAGCAATGTGGCAGCGCTTTATGGTGCAAACTACAAAGCATGCATCGTACAAGATCTAGGATCCCTCACCCCTAAATAAAAATAACAAGCATGTTTTTAATAGATAAAAACATATTTATGTATACATTTCTATTTGTTGGGGGGAAAAATAGACCACCCCACACGTACAATTAAAGCACCCAAATCTGACAACAAGCCTGAGCTCACCATACAGGCCGAGCTCATCATGCAGGCCGAGCTCAGAGAGCCGAGCCGAGCTCATCATGCAGGCCGAGCTCATCTAGGCCGCCGAGCACAGAAGGCTGCCGAGCTCATCCAGGCTGCCGAGCTCAGAAGGCTAAGGCCCAGAAGGCCGAGCTCATCCAGGCCGCCGAGCACAGAAGGCTGCCGAGCTCATCCAGGCCGCCGAGCGCAGAAGGCTGCCGAGCTCATCCAGAAGGCTGCCAAGCACAGAAGGCTAATCATAGAAGGCCGAGCACAGCAGGCCGAGACCAAAAGGCTGAGCTGACCTCAGAAGGCCGACCTCGTCGTCTATATGCTGCGGTCCAGAAGGCTGCCAAGCACAGGAGGCTAATCATAGAAGGCCGAGCACAGCAGGCCGAGACCAAAAGGCTGAGCTGACCTCAGAAGGCCGACTTCGTCGTCTATATGCTGCGGCCATCCCCTGCAGCAGCCTCACCGCACCATGCTTTACTTGCCGGCCACGCCACGACATATTAATCAGGGACCATACCCTGCTACGACTGTCAACACCTCACCATTCCCAAGAATGTACTGCACTGCGCGCCACAAGCAAGCTCTGGCTACACGCCATCTCCTCCCATGATGGAAACGGGCCATCCACGGCAACTCATTACTTCACACGCCCACGTCCAATCGTGACGGTAACCCATTAATTCGTCTAGTCACATCACAGGTAACCCTGCCACTCTCCCTATAAAAGGGGAGCTTCTCCCTCTAAAAAGGGGGCTGGAGGTTTCTTCCTCCCAAGGGAGGCTTCTTCCTCCCAAATACAGTTCCTCTCCTTCTCCAAAATTAAGCCCCCCTCTGACTTAAGCATCGGAGGGCCGGCGCCGGAAACCCCGGCCACCGGCTTTTTGCAGGCCCCCCACGGAGGACGCCGCTCGCCGACGGATCGCCGCCCGCCAGTGTTCGCCGGAGCTCCTCCTCCTCCCCGGTTCGCGGCCGCCCCCGGGTCCAATTTCCAGCAACAGTTGGCGCTAGAGGAAGGGCCCGAGTTGTGGCCATGAAACTAAGGAGCAGAGGAGTCTCTGATACCTCCCGGCATCATGCTCCAAGCCCCGGGCGCTCAGTCCAGAATCCATCACCAAGACCTCCGGCAGATCAAGCTCCACAAGTCCAACCCGAGCACTTCGACGCGCTAGTGCAGCAAGTCCAAGCGCTAGCCATTGCAGCCCAAAGCCTGCAACAAGTGGAGGCTCCTCCTGTGCCGCCTCCACGGGTTCATGTTAAGCAGAGGAAGAAACTTTCTCCCGAGCCATCTCGAATCAGGCATGGCTCCCGCTACAACGACGTACGTGGGGGCAACTAGTGAGAAGTAGTAGCCCAAGTCTCACATCAACGAGTTGGAGGGAAAGAGAAATAAAAGCTAAGGTCTGAAGAAGGAGAGTTATGTACTCCCTCCTCATGGGTGTAAGTCCTTACGACGGCGCTCGTGACGTTGCTCTCCTTCAGAGCGTCGCCATTACCGAAGCCCCGGCCGTGCACAGACGGCTGCCGAGCTCATCCAGGCCGAGCTCGTGCAGGCCGAGCCGAGCTCAGAAGGCCGAGCTCGTCATCCACATGCTGCAGCCACGACCTGCAGCAGTCTCATCCAGGCCGAGCTCATGCAGGCCGAGCTCAGAAGGCCGAGACCAGAAGGCTGCTGAGCTCATAAGCCCGAGCTCAGAAGCCCGAGTGCAGAACACCCCTCCCAGAAAATCGAGCCAAAGAAGGCCGGTGCTGAGCCAAGTCCTGAGGGACTTCGAAGCTCGAGAGCCATCAAAATATCTCCAAAAGGTACAGGATGCCACTTTGGCTTCAAATAATTTCAATATTTCATCTATTTTCAGGTCGGAGAATCCAAAAAACGACCTACGGGTATCCCTATCTCCAACGTCGCCCCGCTCCGAATAAGGGCGCACGATCGCCAACGAAATCCATCTCCTGTATGTATCTCCAATGATGCCCCGACTAAGTTCGGGATGCCCCGACTAAGTTCGGGATGCCCCGAGTGTCGACAATGCGTGCCCAGACCCCTCGACACTTCGGAAAGACGGGGTAGTACCTTCGCGGCCCTCCGTGGCGCTCAACACCAACAACGGGGTAGTACCTTCGCGGCCCCTCGTAGCGCCTCCTCGACTAAGGTCGAGATGCCCCGAGTGTCGACAGTGCGTGCCCAGACTCCTCGACACTTCGGGAAGACGGGGTAGTACCTTCGCGGCCCTCCGTGGCGCTCAACACCAACAACGGGGTAGTACCTTCGCGGCCCCCCGTAGCGCCTCCTCGACTAAGGTCGAGATGCCCCGAGTGTCGACAGTGCGTGCCCAGACCCCTCGACACTTCGGGAAGACGGGGTAGTACCTTCGCGGCCCTCCGTGGCGCTCAACACCAACAATGGGATAGTACCTTCGCGGCCTCCCGTAGCGCCTCCTCGACTAAGGTCGAGATGCCCCGACGAGTCGACAGTGAGCCCGAGCTCCCTCGACCTCAGGATGACGGGGTAGTACCTTCGCGGCCCCCCGAAATGTTCGTGATTGACAACAAAGCACCCTCAAAATGTTCGTGGATAACAACAAAGCAACGCCCACACAGATCTCCAATGCTGGGAGAAGTGCGACGCGGAAGATCTGCCGCGTCGTCTCGACGTTCTCGAGAGCTGAGTCGACCACAAGCCAAAGAAGGCTGCTGAGTCGACCTGAAGCACTTGACTCCAACTGCATGAGAGGTACACCCTACTTGGCACGCACATCTCCATATATATTTGGCTATGTCACAGGATGATCAACGACTGGACTACTTCCTTCGTCCGAGCCAAAAAGCAGCTCGAACTCGGAAGTCGGGGGGTAGTGTTGGGGGGAAAAATAGACCACCCCACACGTACAATTAAAGCACCCAAATCTGACAACAAGCCTGAGCTCACCATACAGGCCGAGCTCATCATGCAGGCCGAGCTCAGAGAGCCGAGCCGAGCTCATCATGCAGGCCGAGCTCATCTAGGCCGCCGAGCACAGAAGGCTGCCGAGCTCATCCAGGCTGCCGAGCTCAGAAGGCTAAGGCCCAGAAGGCCGAGCACAGAAGCTGCCGAGCTCATCCAGGCCGAGCTCATCCAGGCCGCCGAGCACAGAAGGCTGCCGAGCTCATCCAGGCCGCCGAGCGCAGAAGGCTGCCGAGCTCATCCAGAAGGCTGCCAAGCACAGAAGGCTAATCATAGAAGGCCGAGCACAGCAGGCCGAGACCAAAAGGCTGAGCTGATCTCAGAAGGCCGACCTCGTCGTCTATATGCTGCGGTCCAGAAAGCTGCCAAGCACAGGAGGCTAATCATAGAAGGCCGAGCACAGCAGGCCGAGACCAAAAGGCTGAGCTGACCTCAGAAGGCCGACCTCGTCGTCTATATGCTGCGGCCATCCCCTGCAGCAGCCTCACCGCACCATGCTTTACTTGCCGGCCACGCCACGACATATTAATCAGGGACCATACCCTGCTACGACTGTCAACACCTCACCATTCCCAAGAATGTACTGCACTACGCACCACAAGCAAGCTCTGGCTACACGCCATCTCCTCCCATGATGGAAACGGGCCATCCACGGCAACTCATTACTTCACACGCCCACGTCCAATCGTGACGGTAACCCATTAATTCGTCTAGTCACATCACAGGTAACCCTGCCACTCTCCCTATAAAAGGGGAGCTTCTCCCTCTAAAAAGGGGGCTGGAGGCTTCTTCCTCCCAAGGGAGGCTTCGGACTTGGAAATACAGTCCCTCTCCTTCTCCAAAATTAAGCCCCCCTCTGACTTAAGCATCGGAGGGCCGGCGCCGGAAACCCCGGCCACCGGCTTTTTGCAGGCCCCCCACGGAGGACGCCGCTCGCCGACGGATCGCCGCCCGCCAGTGTTCGCCGGAGCTCCTCCTCCTTCCCGGTTCGCGGCCGCCCCCGGGTCCAATTTCCAGCAACACTATTAATGGACAGATATGTAGAAAAATACAATATTCATGTTGCTAATTGAAGCAAAAGCCAACTCTATTTTAGTGATTATCTTGCCAAGCAAGTCAGGTTTACATGACTTTCATTATACTTCTGATTATGCAGCTCATTCATAGTAGCACGTCTTGGCAAGTTGAGCAAGCATTGTATCACAAAAGAAAGCTATGTTTTTCAAAGGAAAATAGGCACAGCTCATCAAAATTAATCGAAATCATAAATCAAGGTGGAGGCAGCACTTGCTCCCAAGTTACAAATTGGATTAGTTGCCACCCATGATAGGCATTGTAAATTACCTCCTAACACCCCATCACTCAAAAGAGATGGGAACATGACAATTGGTTGTAGATCACAAAGGCACACATTGATTGCTTATTTCCACCTTGTAATGCAAGACATGAGTGCATGCATGCATTTTTTTTGAAAAAAAAGCACCTTCTTGATATTCACAGAAGTGCATATGTTTCGATTGTTGAAGGAAAAATACCCGAATCATTTGAAAAGGGCCAAGTATATTTGACACAAATGAGATGCCACATGAAAATATTCTTAAAGTAAGATCTATGGCTTAATTTCCTTCAATTTGAAGAGCATGGTAAAACTCATGGACATGCTTATTGAAGTTAATGACAAATTGCTTGTCATAGAATAATGATTTAATTATGCTTTTCTTCTCATGTACATATAAAATCAAATTCTCGAGCATTGATTTAGATATATTCGGCTAGATGACTGACTGGTAACCATTTTTAGTGAAAATATTCCTAGATCTTTATGATGCGATATGATGAATGAGAAAGAAATGCCCTAAAGATGCTCCAATTGCATAATTGCTATTAATTGAGAAACTCAATAGCAAGGTGCACCCACTTTTTTTTTATTGAGATATTCGGAGGAGCTAATCCCCATCTTTTTTTCCCCTATACCACTCGGGGCTGTATCCAACCAAAATCAAACTCATGTCCCCTTGCCCAAGTAGCAAAGGATGATACAGTCAGAACAAGTGGTGCATCTCCAAATAGCATGTTATCTATTTTCCAAAAAAGAGAACAATCTTCGTTGAGATTCATCGAGTAGAAAAATATAAAGGGCAGAGATAATAAAGAAGCATCTCAAAGCATTTTTGAACCTCTTAAATATTTTGAGTGTTTATAGTTGAGGCCAGGTTTTGTGTCTTTATAAATTTTTATTACATATAATAAATTATTATTCCTATGTCCATTTTTATCGTTCATTCTCTTTCAATTACTTTATATTCACATTTTTCTGCTCGATTGTGTGTTTTAACACAATCTCAAGTAAGATACATATGAGTTGCAGTGTCCGTTACAAATTAACCATACTAGTAAATCATCCCATTGCTCAAATTAATTTTTCAATTATACACCACTCAACATGTAATTGAAAATCGGAATTTCATGTGAGGTAACAAATCAAATGCTCTGTCCTTGTTAATATTAACGTTCTGCCAACCCCCGAGGCTCTCAACAAAGCTGCCACCAGAATGATTAATGAACTTGCACCTTATTCAAAGAATATTCAAGAGATCTTCCAAATTCTGGATCAAGAAAATACTGATTTACTCAAACCTAAGGGAAAATGTGCTTTAATTATTGAAATCTATTGACTTTCGCAAATGCTTTGTTTGAAGTTATGTATATGTGGAATGTTATGTATATAAGGCTATTGTAAGCTCGAATGGATTAAAAGTTAGCGTTCTTGCTGGGATCTATATTTCACATTTCTACGAAGTAGGGACAGGAGCTACTTCCTGGGTTATCAAATGATACATAACTCAACATAATCAGAGCATGTATTACATATAATATAGTAAGAAATGAAGGTACATCCTGCATACAGAGGAAACCGCAATCAGAGCATTATTTACTGTATAACTGAAAGATATGTACTTCTACCAAAAAAAATAAAAAGGCATGTACGAAGATTTATGGCCACAATTTGGTACTTCAATTCACTAAATAAAGAAGACAAGCCTCAACAACAAATCCACAGAAGAATGATATATGTTGTCTATCAAGTTAAAATCACCATGCTTGAATGGAAGAAATGAAGGGCAGGAAAAAACTCGGATTTATAAAATATGTCATAAACAAAAATTAATACGGTCATCATTCTTTTTTTCATGCGTGCACATGCACGTACATACTCATACTAATGGAATGAAACAAGACGCAAAAGCCTAATTTAGAGATTGGCAAAATGAACAATGTCAAAGAAGATTAGCCAGATGTGAAAATTGCTCAAAAGGTGAAGTCGTGGACGTTGTAAAGTTATTAGCAGCTAAGTGAATCTTGGGAGCATTGCAAATTTTGTCCAATTAATCCATTTATTAGAAGGATGTGAGAACATCCAAAATCGTCGAAACTACAGCAGCTACCCCTAAGCCCTCCTCCCATCTCTCTTCCAAAAAATTATATCCTGCACCATGTGCACCACATCAGCAGACAAGGAATACAGGATGGCAATTCGATACAAGCGCATGATGAATGGAGCCCATAGGAACTAAGATGCATGATTGGCATCATATACTGCTAATGCAGTGTGCATGGCGCAGGGTTTAATTTCTTCGACAACCCCTCCCCCCGCCCCCCAAAACTTAAAAAAAAAAAAATCTTGGGTGCAATGCAAACATTATCTAATTATTATATTACAAACACACGTACGTATGTATGTTGATTTATTAACTTGTTCGTTGTTCGGACTGGGCTGCGGACAATTCCCTTTGTTGTTAGTGGTGTTTGGTTAAAAAAAAATAAAAAATAGATATATGGCAGTGTTGCCACCAAAATCTGATCCAACTTAGTTGCGCTTTAAGATTAGTGCTTGCTTGCTCAACGAGGGTCTAATCCATAAGATTGAACTAAGCTTGAAACGGTAAGATGGATCTGCAAAAGAAAAGAACACTTATCCGATGAGAGATCCTTCAATGCTTAAGCCGGATCAAATCTTGGAGAATAGTGAAAATTTGAGAGTTATGAAAACAAGAGTAGCACAGTATAAGTGTTCTTGAAGATTTCTCAAGTGTAGCTTATATAGAATGAGAGTCGGCACCGATTACCAAGAAAGGCGGACGTGGATTTGAACTGCTCAGCAAGTAATAACCGCCTGCACATTGTGCATATCGTGGGGCTTAACTACGTGGGACGTGCATCGTAGGCCGAGTAGTAATAGCCATCCGTTGGACGAGTTTTAACTACCTTTATGGTACCTTTAGTGTGTGTGTGTGTGTGGGGGGGGCGGGGGCAACTCGGCTTGAAGAGCTTTGTAGGTCAAGCTCTCCAAGACGAGCTATCTAGGCTGAGCTACCACCAAGGCCGAACTATTTATGCGGAGCTATCTAGACCGAGCTATTTTGGCCAAGCTACCCAAACTAACCAATCTAGATCGAGCTACCCAAACTAACCTATCTAGATCGAGCTATCTAGTTCGACTTATCTAATTAGTCGAGCTATCAAAATCGACCTATCCAGCAGATTCTTCTATAAAATAAAAATCCAGGACACCAATTACACAAATTATATTATTCTATACTACACTAATCTTTTCTCCTTTTTTATTATTTTTTAATATTGTTCCAAAGCTCTTTTTGATTTGGGGTCAGAGCCAATCTAGCGAGCACCATTGTTCTTCTCTCTTCGTGAGTACAGATTCATCGATTCTTTTCGAGCCTTCGCCTTCGTGGGACAAAATTTTGGCATCAATAGGACCTACCGCACTTAATCTCTTACGCATTGTCTCGGTTGTATTATGAAGTTTTGTGAAACTGCTGGTACTCGGCATTCAAAAAAAAAACAAAAGAAAAAAGAGAAAACAAAATCAGTTGTCGGTCATCCTTTTGCAGTTATTTTTCTTTTACTACTTACTAAAACAGATATTTCATACATGTACGAATATACCTAATAAAATTAAAAAACAAAAGTCACGGAGTGTCCGGATCAACTCTCCCTCTCCGTCTCACATGGTACCCCTAGAGTGATTAGCTATATAAGCAGCCATCCAATCCACAGCCCCGTTAGCCTCTCTGAATACATACTTGGTCTGGAAGGCCACTCCATCTCTCACCATCATCCAGATGTCTCGAAGTAGAGGGTGATCCACACCGCCACCCCTCGGATATCCGTGGATCTAATTGATCACTATGGCCGAGTCACCCTCCAATATGATTGAGCTGGTCTGTAACACTCGTCGTGCATGACGAAAGTCTGCCCAAGCAGCCCGCAGCTCAACAACAGAGACTGAAATGTCGAAAAGCTGATAGTCACCCGCTACCACCATTCTGGAGTTCGGATCTCTGATAATAAAGCCAACATCTTTCCTTCTGCCTTTATTCAAAACAGATCCATCAAAATTAATCTTGAGGAAGCTCGAAGATGGGTGGTTTCAGATGGAGAACATAGTATGGAATGCTTTTGAGCAGAACGAGAGTTTCAGTTGTTTTGTGTCATTCTTTTGCTTTTGCTGGGGGGTATTTGGAATAAGGATAAAAATATAAAGTGTGACCCCACCACCCATCTGCAGTCTGTCCTTTCCTGAGAACTAGGACCCCGCACTGCCTTGTCCTCTCACAGGAACTTGCCCCGACCCCATTCCATATTTGCATCAGCACCAGAACAAAATATAGCCTTCGTTTTCTCCGGATTTAAAAGAAGAAATGATCGCGATGGTACCCACAAGATAACCACCCAAGTATGGAACGTCTTGGAGTCCGGATCGTTCACGGAGGTGAGGTGAGGTGATGGCTTGTTCCCACTGAGGGCAATGGGAATAACGTCCTCCACCCTCCTCTATCCTCCTCTTTCGGTAGCTATATATACTGGATATGGAAAGCCTCGATCTTGAGTGCAGTAAAGTTGCCTCGCTCTCTTTCCCAGAACTGGAAAGTGGTTAGTGGTGATGGGTGGATTATTCCTTGAGGGAGTGCTAGGATTCCTTCCTCTTGCGATGGTGAGAGCGGCCCCTCACCTGGGTGCATGAGACACCACCCGGCTTGTCAGCTAGCTAGCTAGCGTGAAATGCGAGCCCTTGGGATACACACACACGTCCCATGTCTCATCACCTCATCACCACCCTCCCCACTCCCATCCCGGAGAGAGAGACTCCAGGGAGAGCGACCTCCACAAATATCTGGGCCTTGGGGAAGATGCCAAGGTGGTTGGCAGAATGGCAGTGGAGGTAAGGAAGGGAAGGAATGATTTAATGCGAAAGCCCGTAGGATTTGTCCTACTGCAGCCTTGGTCTCATCCACATCAGTCGCGGGCTAATTACCCAAAAAGGGTGGCGGGGAAAAGACAACACCGAAAGGCATCTGCAAGGGTGATCAATTCTGCCGTTTGTTTAGGTCGGCTTCCCATTTCAACCCAATGGAAGCTCGAGCCTACCTTCTTTTCGAAGCGAGCCTATCTTTCTTCCATCTATAGCATCCACTTCACAAACCTTTCGCCTATATTCCCTATCCTCTCCATCTCCCCCGCTGCCTTTCATGCGCATCCATTGACATCGCGAGAGAAAAATAGAAGAGATTTAATGGGGCAGAATGTGATTTAACAGTCTCAGCCTCGGAGCCCCCAAATGAATTACACCTCAAGGATTACCATAGCACCATATATAGAGTTGATATGAACATTGTAATTTCCTCTCAAGAAAGGAATTAATCAAGCTCAACCATCTTTATTATACCGTATCCAACAAATAGAAGCACAAAAAGGCGCACTACTCATTACGTTGTTACCCTAGTGTAGGAGGAAAACAGAAAGAAATAAAAAAGCTAAAATGATTTGTAATCATCTATAATTTACTAGTTTGTAGTTACTATAGGCATCAAGAGGGTTCAACAACCGCCAATCGCCGAAATTTGAGACATGCTTTTCAGAACCTTTGCTATCAAATCCCCCTTGCACTCGTCTAGGCTAAAGGATGCCAGACCAATACCAGGTCAGTAGTGTTTTTGGATTCTAATGCTTTCAGATTGCGATGACAAAAGAAAGCACATGATGTATGTACGTATTAGATGCATGCGCCAGAAATAAGAGCGGTCTCCAGCACTATATTCAGACTATATAGACAAATCATCACTTCTATGATCAAAAAATGTATTGTGGCGGATCCAAGAAGGAGAAGCAGCAATAATTAGCCCTCAAAATAAAATCTGGGCATGTTTATGTTCTTCTTTCACGTCTAACGTTTATTTAGACAAGCAACTTGAATACCATAGAAATTTTCTTCCCCGTCCTTCAAACAAGCATTCATATACGGACATTTTGGCATAGGATTTTCTTCCCCTGTGGCATAGGGAAATATTTACCTAGGTAATGGGTATCCCCATCCACTTATGTAAAGAAGAAACACATGTAGCGCCAATATACAGTGATGCATATATGTATGCAAATTTATATAAATGTAAGGTTTATATAATATGAAGTATACAATCTACAATATATGCTAAGAGCAAATCTCACCTGAAACTCACTGAAACAGCTCCACTCACAAAACCCGGCATGATTTTTAATGTAAAATCGAGACTATATGCTACCTTTGTGTTCATAAACAACCAAGTGGCTCTCAAAAGATCGCACCCGAATCTGTGGTTGCACAATCCAACGGCAATCACTAAGCCAGTGAGCCCTCGTGGACCCTAGAGTTGGCACTTGGCCTATCCAGATATGGGGTTCTAGCATCAGCAGCTATTCCTCTATCAACCCTTTTGTGTGCATGCATCTCTTATGGACTTAATAATGGTTTAAGGAGGAATCAATACACACCACCGGATATTTTCCTATTAGGAATTCCAGTTCATGCCGGAGAGCTGATATGGCTGCCGGAAGATGGCACTGCCGTCCCCAAGCGAACTTAGGATCGCTTGGTGTTGGTAAGCCGTGCCCTGGGGGATCGGATTGAGGAGAGCCGTGATCGTGTGGCCGCCATGGACGTTGCTGTTGCTGTTCTTATTGTCGTTGGTGGTGGCGCCGTTGTTGCTGCCGCTGCTGGTGTTGTTGTTGGTGGGGGCGCAGCTGGTGCTGCTGCTGCCGTTGTTGCAGCCTTGGAATCTCTTGGGTGGCGGTGGTGCGACCATCCCTCCGTCGCTCCAGTATGGGGAAGTGAGAGCACGTTTCGGGGCGAGGGTGCCGTTGTTGGTCTGAACGGTGGAGAGGTCCAGCTTGGTTCTTGGGGCTCCAGCTAACTGGGTCATGGAACTGGTAGCCGGTCCATCCTCGGAGGTGAGCAGCCCCTGAAAGAAGGTATCGTCGTTGTCGAGCAGTGCGGTGTAGATGTTGGGAGCTCTCTGAGGTTGAGGCCTTGGGTTGGGCTGCGAACCGATGGCTCGATGCTGTGTCACTGCCGGTGGAGCCAGCATGCCATCCATGGAATCTTCCATGTCACGGTCCGACAGCCTGGCCAGCATCCCATCCATGGAATCTTCCTTGTCACGGTCGTTATTGCTGCTGCTGCTGTTGCTGCTGCTGCTGGAGCTGTTCTTCTTGTAGATCCGGCATAAGACCCAATCATCTAACTGGAAAAAAGAAAGAACGAGGGGAAACCTAATAGAATAAGTAAAAGTTCCATGAAGTCATCTCTTTTACCCTGGACTGATGTATGTTGCGCGTGCAAGAGTGGTGTCATTCCAGGTAACCTGAGGTTGTTTTAATTCGGAGTGATAAAACGTAAAATGTTTTGAATTTGTGTCACAAGGCATATAGGTTGCAAGCAGTAGAACTATGCCGCCAGGCGGCTATTGAAACTTTACCCGGAGAGAGCCCTTCTTGCTGCCGACGTCGCCACAGGGCGGCCTGGAGTTGCTACTGGGGCTGGTGTCGGTCAGCCGGTATTCATGCATGATCCAGTTGGTCTTGATCCCTTTGGGGGGCTTGCCGCCGTAGAAGACGAGGGCTTTCTTCACCCCGACCTTTTGGGTCCCCCCGGAGGTCAGGATGGGCTTGTCCGTCCCCGTCGCCTTCCAGTACCCAGACGTCGCAGCTCGGTTAGGACGCGCTCCGTTGGGGTACTTGCGGTCCCTGGGGCTGAAGAAGTACCATTCCTGTTCTCCAAAGCTGGCCTTGCCTGACCACACGAACAACAAATCCCAGCGAGAAGAGAAGGGGTCGATTATTTGCCCATAAGAAGTATTGATAGAATTAAGAAGACTCGAAATTAAAGGTACCAAATGGTAGCGGCCGGGTTGGGGGAGGTGGGGTGTTAGGGGGATTAATTACTGGGGGAGATAGATATATAGATAGATACCTGGGAGTTCCCAAGGGTCGAACTTGTACAGGTCGACCTCGGCGATGATGGTGACGGGGAGGGGGGCGGAGGCGGCTTTCTTCTTGAGGTAGTGGACCACCAGCTCCTCGTCGGTGGGGTGGAACCGGAAGCCCGGCGGGAGCTGCGGCTGCTGCTGCTGCTGCGAGCCGCCCGACGAGTCGGCGCTCTCCATACTGATGACGGCGGTGATGCCGAGAAGAGCGTTCGAGCGGATGCTCTATCTTTTCAGCTTCGTGGGTACGGTGGAAGGAACGATATCCCCTGTCCCCGACGGCCTATCTATTATCTACGGTGAAAAGAACCGGCGAGGAGGCAGAGGCGAGAGAGAGAGAGAGATGGGACGGGATGGGATGATAGGGAGGTGGGAACTGGGAATTAATTGCTATCCTTCCATCCGGGGTGGGGGGGAGGAATACTGAAGGTGTTGGGCCGAGGATTCCGCTGGTTTACCGAACGGTCGCCGGTCATCGCGCGACGCGTGTTATTCCCACCTAGGAGGTCTGGAGGACACGTGTTGAAATAAGGACGTGCGATGATACCCAAGTTCGGTACGGGAGTTTTCCGGCCAGATTGTCTCACAAAATTGCAAATCTCTGTTTCTTTTTTTTTTCCCCCTTTTTTCTTTTCTCCTCCTCTCACCAGATTAAAGTTATGTTTTAGAAAAGCAAAAAAAGTTTCCCTTCTTTCCCACCCCTCGCACACTAATTTTTATGTCCAGCGATGCATACACCTCGGCTTTCAGCCAATAAGAAAGCCGGTATGCTCGCTCGTCGGCTGCGCCTGCATTCTGTTTTATCGCAGCCTGGTGCAGGGCGCGGTATGAACGAAGAAAACAAGTGAGCTGCCTCAACGCCTTTTTCCGATGTCACGCCTTTCTTGCTGCGGTGGCTGCGACGCGACGCGGTTCGGGTTGGGGCCATGGCCGCGGTAACAATGACGGTGATAAGGGCTATATCTCTCTCCTCAAATCTAACTCAATTATATATAAGTCCTAACCAATTGGACCCTCCCCTTTTGATCCAGATTATATTCTGTACATTATTGGCCTACGGAGTTTATTTTTCTTCATCTTGTTTAAGTTTATCTACACCACCCCAATATAGCAAAATTCAAACTATCCTTAATAATTATGATAATAATAGAGAAAAAAATATTGTACTGGATCACGAGATACATAATTAATTATTTTTTTCTTTTAGTTGGTTGCTTTTCATAGTTTAAGAAATATTTGATTGCTTAATGAATAATATTTCTATTGTTTTTATTATTGTTGAAAATTTGATTTGTTATACTCTATGTCCTCGATTTTTATTTTATTGAACATTGTGTGAAATATTGAGAGTTGCTTTTATATTTTTATTTATTTTAACTTGTACATAAAAATAATAATTTTTGTAGTTTTACATATCTCTATCCATCCCAACCTGCCTTATTTAATTCTACACCTTATCCTACCCCAAGTTCCATACTGATAGGTATGAATAGTGACCTATCCGATCTATACCCACCCCTTGCCATCCCTACTTGGGGCTAAAATACGAACTTCATTTAGATGAGTGATAAATCCAAAGACCTGCATGAACTTGGTACCATCTCTTATTTTGATTGGCATGGGAGATGCAGGGTGGCTGTAGACTGCTTTGTATCCCTCAAGATCAACCAACACGGAATGGGTCGTCTGTCATGTCTCAAAATACGCAGGATGTATGGCAAGTGTACATTACAATAGAATTAGTTTTGTAATGATACAGTACAAATTATGATGGGTGTTGTGGTTCAAATTTGGCTCGAGGGTGACTACGCCGGAGGAATCGAGGGAGCCGCCGGTGGTTGGAGGAAGAAGACGGGGGCCACCTCTTACGCGGCGACGCCAGCGGATCTGCACAAAATCTCACCGGTGTTTTGGGTGAGGGCCCTCCGACGTTCAAGTTAGAGTGAGGTAAATTTGGTCCAACCAAAAAGTTTCTTAGAAGTTACCCGACCGGACTATTTGTAGTTCCGGTAGAGATGCCCAGATGGTAGAGGCACTGTCCGCCCTCATTATGAGAGGGGGCGTGGCTCTGAGCCGAATAGCGCGCAACTAAGGCTAGCCGGTGACATGTTGTGTTGTCCATTCTCGAAAACAGTAAGGTATTGGCTGTCATAGTAGGGTATGGACGGAGTAGTCATGGTGCTGTCCTTTGACTGTTAAGGGCTAGTTATCAAAGCGTGGCGCGGTGGCGTTGCAATGTATGGTCACGTAGGAGGGCGTGGGCGCACACATAGGTGCGGTTGTTGGCGAGGCCGAACCCGTTAAGAGGTCGCATCATGCGTTTGGCGAGGTCGGCTAGACGGGTGCTGAGGGTAGCTCGGCTCTCCGGGTTCCGAGGTGTGCTCGGTAGAGCGCCCCGAGCTCGAAGGTTGGGGCGTACTACTGAAGTGGGCGGCCCGAGCTCGGTCGGGACGGGTCGGCGAATATTGGAGACACCTCGAACTTGGTCGGACGAGTTGGCGAATATCCGAGGCCGATGGTGCTTTTGGCGGAGTTCGAGGCCGAGCTGATTCTGAACCGGACCGAGAATTCAACCGGTTGGTGTTGGCATTTCTTGGGTCAAAACTGGACGGCCTTTTAGCTGTGGGCTAAATGATCCATTTCGCCCCCCATCAGGGGCGGCCCAAAACATTTGGAGGCCTAAGGCGAACTCACAAAAAGAGGCCTTTTTTTTTAAATGATGAAATTTTTTTAATAAGTATAAAATACTTTAAAATTTTATTTAAAAATAACTCGTCTAGCTTTTTGAGATGCAAAATTACTAATCAAATTTTTATACTCAAGATCCATTAAAATACTATTTTCAATCGATGATATAGCTAATCCATTTAATCTTTCTTGTGACATACTTGACCGCAAATAAGATTTTATCAACTTTAATTTTGAAAAATTTCTTTCAGCAGAAGCAACTATTACAGGTATTGTTAACAATATTCTGTAAGCAATGCATGCATTTGGAAAAGAATTTATTTTTTTTATAAAACTTAAAGTATCAATAGGGGTACTAGTTTCTATTTGTAAAACTTCTTTTAAAACTTTTAACTCTGAAAACAATTCAAGACCATCAATATCAGAATATTGACCATGCTTTAAAAAGTTTTCAAGATTAAGACAACACTTTTTCAAATCATCTTCATTCAAAGATTTTAACTTTCTAAAATTAAACAAAAAACCAAAAATATTTTCATATATGGTAAATTGTTCAAACCTATTTTGAATTGAAGAAATAGCTTGATCTACTATATATAAAAAGTAATCAATTCTAAAAGATTCTTCAGCTGATCTTGCTGTCTCATCAACACTATTTTCATCAAAATGTTTTTTTCTACGGATCATACGTTTTTCACGAAATGTAGGATCTATTTCCATTTCATTTGCAATTTCTTTTGATGAATTCAAAGCATTCATGAATCCATTTTCCCTATAACTTTTCAAATAAGAAAGAAGACCTTTTAATTGATCTATAGCAACATCAATATGCATGTCTTCAGATTGTAAAGTCTTACTAACTGAGTTAACAGCAAACAATATATCATACTAAATATTCATGCCTAATAAGAATTCAAAATTTTCAATCTCATATGCAGCTAAGCATGTGGCTTCACTCTTTATTTTAGGATCTTTACTAGTTTCTGCTAATTGAATTAAAGCATCTCTTATTTTAGGAGCTTGGTTTTTAATTGCTTTGACACTTTCAATATGACTTTCCCAACGTGTCTGTGACAAGGGTTTAAGAGTCAATGTGGATATATTATTTTGTAAAATTTTCCATCATTTTGTAGAAGAAGAAAATAATGTATAAATCCGTTGTATCACTCCAAAAAAAGATATAGTTTTAGAACATGAGTTAGCAGTATCACATAATACTAAATTCAAGTTATGACATCCACATGGTGTGTAAAACGCTCTAGGATTTATATTTAATAATCTTTTTTGTACACCTTGATGTTTTTCTTTCATATTAGACCCATTATCATACCCTTGTCCTTTTATATCATTAATTTCAAGTTTATGTTTTTCTATTATATTTATAAGTTCATTAAAAATACCTTTTCCAGAGGTATCATCTACTTCTAAAAATTCTAAAAAATATTTTTGTACTTTTACTGGACTTGTTGAAGTATCTACACATCTTAAAATTAAGGTCATTTGTTCCTGATAGCTTGCATCAGGAGTGCAATCAAGTATTACAGAAAAGTATTTTGCTTTTTTAATTTTTTTAATTATTATAGCTTTAATTTCAGATGCTAATATTTGAATCAATTCATTTTGAATATTATGACCTAAATAATGATTGTGAATTTCACCATGTTGAATGCGTCGAACATGTTCTTGTATTATTGGATCAAATTCTGCAATCATTTCAATAAGACTTAAAAAATTTCCATTATTGTTTTGATAGATCTTTTCGTTCTTTCCTCGAAATGCTAAATTATTTTTTGAAAGATTTTTCACGACAGCAATAATTCTCAATAGAACTTTTTTCCAATGATCTTTCTCTTGGTTTATTTGTTCTTGGAGACTTTTATCAATTGTCTTATTTTTTAGCAATCTCCCTTCTAAATCAATCCACCTATTCATGCTAGTGATATGTTCATTAGTTGTTTCATGACTTTTGAGCTTGATACCTAAATTTTTCCAATCTTTAGTTCCTTCATTGACTAATTGACTTGTGCTAGGCTTTGAATAAAATAATTTACAACAAAAACAATATACTCTATCCAAATCCTTCGAATACACTAACCACCTTCTATCATATTTTTCATCATTTATAACTTACGAATGTAATGTATTATAGAGAAGCGTCTATTATTTTCATCTTTAGGAAAATGAACATCATAATCTCTAATTGGACCTTTTTCCACTATTAAGTCTCTCAACTTTGTACCAATATTTTTTCATTGAGCAGGATCATATAAATTTGTAAGAATAGAACTAGTTTCACAATATTTTTTCTTGTTTATCCTATCTCCATCCGATTCTTCATTGTGCTCTTCACTAGATATTGTTTCAGTAGATGTTTGAATACTACTATGAATTTGGTTATCAATTTTATTTTGTTTCGTTCTTTTTATGTCATTTTCTAACTCTATTTCGGGTGCATGCTCTGTTGTTAATTCTTGAGTTGAATTTGATGTGGTTTTTTCTTTGTTTGTGACAACAAATTTATCTAGAGCTCCTTTTTGAGATTGAATGAGTTTATCAATTTTTCTTTTCTTTTTGAGTTTTTCATACCCACATTCATATTTTCTATTAGACATTTTAATCTAAAAATAATATTATCAAATAAAACAATTAAAAAAATACCACAAACAAATTAAGATATAAAAAAGTTGAAAATGATAAAATTTGATTGTGTCAAAAAAAAAACAAACTCAGATCCCGACAAGTAGTGCCGAACTTGACGGGGAGAAGAGGTCGAATAGTGCCGAACTTGACGGAGAGAACTGAGAAGAGGCCGAACCGCCGAAATCACAACCAACCTACAATTAGACAAAAAAAAATAATTGTAGTGTCTCTAACTTGAATAAATCAAAATTAATTGGATCCAAAAATTAATCAGTTAGCCATATATTCTCTTGATTTTTTTCATTATTGTATAACATTAAATGCAATAAGCCAATAACAACAATATGGCATATGAAAAAAATCCTATTTATATATAATTGTTCGGTGATCACAGATTCACAGAACTATTAGATAATAAAATAACAACCAAAAAATACTTCCCTGTGAAATAAGCCAATAACAACAATATGGCATATGAAAGAAATCCTATTTATATATAATTGTTCGGTGATCACATATTCACAGAACTATTAGATAATAAAATAACAACCAAAAAATACTTCCATGTGAAATAATTATTGAATAGTGATTAGTCAATATACAACATTAAAAATTTAAAACTCACCACTGCGGTCTGCGGCCTGGGATTTGATTTTGGCCTTTGCCCTTTGGGATTTGGGATTTGGGAATAGGGATGCCAACGGAGGACGGGAGGAGGCGACGAGGCCGGAGCCGCGGAGCGGCGAAGCCCGGAGGTCGGAGGCTCGGAGCTAGAGCCTAGAGACTAGAGTTTAGAGGAGCCGGGGGCCGGAGCCCGGAGCCGAGGACGGAGGCCGGAGCCCGGAGCCTGGAGGAGCCGAGGACGGCGAGCAGAGCTGGAGAGGAGATCCAGACTCCGGAGTCCGAAGCAGGGGCGGTCAAGCCTCAAGCCGTCGACGGGTGAGCCTCCCGACTGCCGGCAGAGAAGGGAACTAGGGAAGGGCCGAAGAACTGAAGTGAAGAAGCACTGAGGGGAGATCGGGAGAGCCGGAGAGGAGAACCGAAGGTACGCTCTTTTTTTTTTTTTTTTTTTTTGCTTTGAAGGGTTCTGCCGACTGCCGTTTAGCAAAAAAAGAAACACTCCTCTTGATCTTTATTTTGGCTGTTATTCTTTCCGGAGAAGGGGGAGGGGAGTCGGAGAGAAGGGGGAGGACCGTTGCCTGTCTCAGCTGTCATAGGCTCATAGCCATGCCCGTCCAATCGTAGCCTGTCACAGCAGGCAGCAGCGTAGCCGTCGCCTCGTCGGGAAGATGGGGATTGCGGATGCACTATAGCAGGCCGCTGTCGCCCGTCACCCTGCTACTGCCAGCTTTCGGATGTGAAAGCTCAAAAAAAAAAAAAAGGACTCTTCACGAGTCCACAGGCAGAGCGGGGCGGGGCGGGGGGCCTTCCATGAGCCTTAGGCGGTCGCCTAAGGCTCGAGCCGGCACTGCCCCCCATCAATGAGCAACAGGATGGTCCAAATACTAACATGCATGAACCCCTATTCACTAGACTGAAGGCTTGTACAGGAGGATCAACTTAGCCTTATGCTATAACTGATGTATTAAGCATCCAGCACATACTCAATAATTTCGGTATTTTTTCAGCTTTTAAAAATATTAAATATTATGGTTAATTATACAAGTGGTATATATGATACCAAGATGGTTGAAAATTTTAATCTTTTGCTTGTATGCAGAAGATTCAAATAATATAAAAGAGAAGCAACATTCTAGTGGCCAACCACATACCCACGAACCCAACATTTTATGCTGCGTAAGTTTGTCAGCCAATAAGGGAAAAATCTATTACCTGGTCAAGTATACATCAAGGCAATTAACCAATAAAGCATCATGATAGCGAAAGTGGTCACTGAGACACTGGATAGTGCTCACACTCTAGAGGATAATCAACGTCTAGTCTGAATCTTACCCAGTACAAAAACTTGGATCAGCTCTCCATGGACTACCAATTGATTTGGTAGATCTATCTTTGGATGCTTTTTGTTGTTGCTAGAATCTGGGTTGAAGTCGGCACCTGCCCAAAGTGTGCTAAGGTTGGCTGGAGCTGAGGAGGAAGGCGGGATTGACATGCAAAGAATTCCATTTGCTGGAAAGTTTCTAGCGGAGGACTTTTCGATGCTTAAGTCAGTAGAGATCTAAACTAATAGTGGCAAAAAAAAAAGAATGAATACATAGGAGTGTAAGATTACTTACTTGAAGATCCCCTTGTCATCCCTATATATATATGGTCAAAGTGATATTTGTTATCTGATTTATCGGATAGTGCACGGTAACAGTTAATCGTGCATTAACCGAATAACAACGATTATCCATGATTGACAGGTAACGATAATTGCATTGATCGTGTGTTTACTGACGTTACCAAGACCATGATTGCAACCTATTCAATGCTCTTGGGCATTACTCCTGGGCAGGACCGACCAAATGGCACATTGGTCAATACCGAGGTCATTCACTTCGGTGAAGACCAAGGCCAAGGAGATTAGAACAACCCGAGGTTAGGATGACTAATTTTCTCCCCATCACTTATCAAACTCCTAGAATACATGCAGTAATTGGTCACTTAGAATAAGATAAGATTGGGCCATCTATCAACTTGAGGTGAGGTGAGAGAAGAAGCCCCTCCTTTTATATGGCAATTAGTTTTCTTGAGGAAGGCTTGTATTGGTTGAGCAAATAAATTTCTGAAACAACCTCGCAGGCTGTTACTGGTATAGCTGTTTGAGCCGATGATCTGTAAAGAAGCATACGTTTTCCTGCCCCCTCTAAAATCAAGGGAGTCACTCTCTGACTCCAAAACAAGCAACCTCACTTGTGGCTCTAAGAAGTCCTGTTTTTTTGTTACTCTAGAACACGGTGTGAAGTTCTGCGTGCAGGAGAAGGTTTTGGGCCTATAGATTGCCTTATGATGTAAGAAGATAATCAAATCACAGCCATTTAAATTGACAGATAAATAATATGTTATATGTTAATGGAGATTTGATGCATCAACTCATACCGTTGTAATTTGTTCCTAGCTACAGCGGCTTGTCTGTTCTTGTTTTTTTTTATTTGCTAAAATGGATGATTCATATAGTTTTAGTACAGATACAGCCAAATTGTCAGTCCACCGTCTGATGCAAATAATCTATATGAAGCGAAGGGGAGACATATACTTTCCAAAGCTTGTGGAACCCACGGTGCTTGTCACATGAGCTCCAATGCTCAAGTAACTTATCAAGTGTGAGACATAACAACTAAATGTCATGTTTGGGCAAATGTTGAATGGGTCAAGGAGAGTGCCTAGCTTTCTTCCATATAAGCTATTTGCATACGCTCAGTGTTTGCACTCAAAGTTTAACTTAGATCGATTATGATGCATCGACCGAGATTGGGAACAGGCTATGCATATACATGTGGAAGAATTGATCGATATTAGACACTTGCTGCTTATATAAGAGGTCATACATAAGTAGTTTACTGCTGTAATTAACTTTTCAAACAAACTTGTCAAGATATAATTAGAAAGTTATTTGCATGAATAACCATCCAAAAGAAAGTTATTTATGGAGTGACACTACTGGTAACCATCATTTAAAGAAAGTTATTACTGGAAATAACTTTCAAACGGCATGATAAAGGAAGGGAAGAAGATTCATTTGCTCCCCTTCCATACATTTGACATTATATAACTCTACTAACAGGTGTTACCCGCCTTTGACCTTAGATTAATTACAAGCCTACGAAAAAATTGGTCTGATGACACCATCTATGATTCCAGGGATCCAAAGCCTTTCTTGATGATGAATGTTTTTCTAATGATCAATGGATAGAACTCCAATTTTTCCTGAAGAGCAAAAGTTCAATCTATTCTCATATGGATGTCAAGTGGTCCAAAATGTGAATAATTAACCTACTGCATAGTTGTTGACAAATTCATAAATTGGAGGTTCAACATGTTTACCCATGGAAGTTGAGGGATCTTTGGAGTAGAAGGTCAACTTGGTGGTGCGTGGAGAACGAGTAACTCGTAAAGCCTATGGACACCTATATATCTATCATGAAGGAAGCAGTCGTGGAGAATGGAGATCGAGTCTATCACCTACAAACAAAGTAGTCAACTTATCTTTTTCTTATACGGGATTCGAATAATAGAACTAGTCATGATTGGAGGAGGAGAGAGGTCCTACTATCTTTATTAATTTTTTATAATATTGTGTCACAATTATTATCATTCAAATTTATTCGTTCTTTCTCCCTCACTATTTTCTTATTTCTTTATTCAATTTCTCAGCAAACACTAACTCCGGGCGAGGCATATATAGAAAAATATGGACACCTCTCATAGGTGTAAGCCATGAACGAACACAAAGGGAACATTAAAAAAATATGAAAGTACTCAATCTTGAATTGTTGCATTGCCTAGGAACAACCAGAAAACAAATGGACCAAGTGATGCATGGAAAGTTGCCGACTACAGTCCAGCTTATCAAAGCTCAGGGCTCACTCAAAAAAATATAGTTTTAAAATATTATTTAGATTTTTTATTTTTGTATAAGCATCTAAGATCTATCATGTACATAGTCGATATGTGACTAAATACACGCCTACATGGGTCTGGATCATATGCTTCTTCTGTTTAAGCTCTGAAGCTCTCGTCAGACTAAAGCTCCAAATTTAATTAAATATAATCACAAGCACCACAATCCATGATGTAGTTTTCTAGTCCATATAGGCTATGAGCCGAATCTGTTCCAATATTATTTAACACAATTCTAGATCTCATCCAAAAAAACTAGTTAGAAGGTATTATTTGGATTTCTTAGTCTTGAATATCCAAAATCTACCTAGTGCATAGTTAATTCGGGACTAAACATACATTTGTATATACCATTACGTTACTTCAACAAGTTTTACAATGTGCCATACATTAAATATGTTTATGGAAACGAGGAAGCTGGAATCCAGAGACAGTCTAAGCGTGGATAGGTAAAGGTTATGGTGCAGTCGGATCTCTGATCACCTATGGTTGCTTGTCGCTCTGTCCCCTCTTCTGGCCTCATCCCCTGTTCTATCTCTTTCATTTTTGAGACTTTGCCACTGGCATGTAGAGCAAATATTGCTTGGTCTTCTTGATCTTTCTCGTTTATTTAGTTATTTACCGACAGAGGTAGCTTTATCTTTCTCATTTATTTAGTTTTATCTCAATATTCATCAGCTCATCATTCGATTAATTATTGGCATCAGCCTTGTTGTCAATCTCAGCAAACACATGAAAGCACTAATAGATTCACTACAAGAAAAGAAGGAAAAGCTGACGCTAGGAAGAAGCATCGGTAAGTTTTGCTCCCACGCCAAATTTTGCCAACATTTTTAATGAGCGTCGACAATTTGAAATAGAGGACAACACTTAAAAGCGTCGTAGTAGGCCTCCAGCTAAACGACACTTTAAAGCGTTGTTGTTGTCGCCTAAGGCGATGCTTATAAGTATCGTTGAAGGTCAACCCTAAAACGATGCTTATAAGCATCGGCGAAGGCAAAGCCCCCTCCAAACCCAGCGGCCGGCCCCGAGCCCACATACTTGCCCTAGCTACTCCCCGAGCCCCCTCATTCTCCTCTCTGGCGCTGCCCTGGCCCTCGTCTTCCTCCTCTCCAGTGCTGCCTTAGCCCCCATCTTCCTCCTCTCCGATGCGGACCGTCCGACTCCTACCTTCTCTCCTTCTCCCTTCTCTCCGGCATCGACCGACCGAACCCAACCCCCTCTGCCCGAGGTATTTTTCTTCTCCTTCCTCCTTTTCCTCCTCCTTGCTTGTTCTCCTCCCCCTTCTCTTCTTCTTCGTGTGCTCGTTGCCTCGATCGAACTTCGTGATAGCCCTCCTCTCTGGAGACCGGTATCGACCGACCGGCCCGAAGCAATGATCGATCGAGGTCCGCCTCTACCCAAGGTAATGCAGTATTTTTCCTTTATTCTTCTGTGCTTACTCATATACTCTAGATTTTGAGGTATCTTTGCTTTATTCTTCTGTACAGATATATCAATTGTTTGACATCTTTATTTTGTTATGAGACATTCTTATTTTTCTTTTTTTTTTTTGGAGAGGATTTGTCTTCCATTCGGAACATCTAGCATAGATTTCAAATTTTTAACAAAATTTTCTAGGTGTTGAACATGCCATTATGCCCTTAATAAGATCCATTTCCTTGATTACCTGTACTCTTAGCTATCTTTGTAAATACTGAATAGATGAGTTTTGCTATTAAGTAAGGTCTGGCCCTTGCTTCCTAACAAGCTTAGACCCCCTTAAGCATCGGCCTAGTCCAAAACAAACCATTGTCTTAAGCGTCAGTCCATATTGGCTGACGCTTTTAAGCGTCAGTTAACTCCAAGTAAAACAATGCTTAAAAGCGTCGGCATAGATTCTGTTTTTGGCCGACGCTTTCATATGGACCGACACTTAAAAGCGTTGACATAGATTCTATTTTTGGCCGACACTTTTTTGAAAGCGTCGGCGCAAACTATTCCCACCCCTACCTGCCCGACGCTTTACCCATGCTTTTGGGAGTGTCGGCAGAAAACCTATCGATACTTAAAAGCATCGGTAAAGACTCAACAAGGCGCTGGGATATATCCTTTCTTTTGTAGTGATTGTTGTAGATGCTTTTGATCACCCTTTAGATGCAGATCATGCCTACATGCATGCCTGTGCGACATTACCCCTTTGGATGCCTCCAAACTACGACCTTTTCCAAGTTCATTGGGGGACTTCCATGTCTCTTTGGTGTGAATTGTACATTAAAGCTAAGTCTAAAATGGCGAATCCATCTTGCAAAGGAGACTTACTATGGAGGAAAGAGACAAACTTTGCTGCTTTTGAGAGAAGATTGCACTTGAATTCAAATTTAATTATAAAACATTTAAAGATCTGCACCGCTGATCATGATTTATACTACTAAAAAAAATAAGAAATCAAAAAAATATTTGTTTATATCAAGTAGGTATAGAAATAAATGGCTAAAAGAATATAAGACCGTATTTTACTATAATCTATGCATTAAAATCTATTAATTTTCAATTGATATTTATTTTAATATATATATATATATATAGATCATGATCAATAAAATGAATTATTAATTAAATACTTTATAATATATTTTAAATCTTTAGTACAACAAAAGGTATTCATTTTCTATTCATATGATAAATAGATTAGAAACTACCAAAATATAGAATTTAAATTTCTAGGTATTTTAGTAATATAGACTATAATCAATGGTGTGGATTTTCAATTTAAATACCTTAATGTTGTTTTTAGTAGTCTAATCCATCCCTATTTAGCATGCTCTATATCATGCATGACAGGAGCTTGATTTTGTCTATTTGCTACATTAACCCTTATGTATGACATAGCCTAATTATTTGAAAGACTAAGGTCTTCTAGTTTCAATATTTTTCTATTCTCTCTGCTAAATAATCTAATAAACTTGTTATTGTACATTATTTATGCCTTGACTGGCCCCTATTCTATAATAACTTCATCTCTTTTGAGATAAATTGATGGGTGCTTCCCATATTTTTTACTCAGGAAATAAAAGGTACAGCATAGCCCATCACTATTGGGGGAAACTTTCAAACACATACAAAAATGGGGTTGAGTTATAACATGCGTAGGGTGGAAAATAGAAGATTATAGATATTGCCAAATTTAAAGATGAGAGTTACAAAATGAATATTTAAACCTCTATCTATGATCCATTTCTTTAATATATCTCCATATAAAAAATTATATATTTGGAGGTATTTTGTTTAATACATATTTTCTTTTGTAATTTTAGTAACATATTTTGATTCAAGGTGACCCGAAAAACGTAGAACATCTGATTTTTTTTTACCTATCTTTTCATTTCACAGCTACCAAATTTGAATTTGATGTAGTGTCTAGAAAGTCGGCTGTTACCTACACATCTTTGAATATGGGCTGAAAATATACCAAGACTCTTCTTCATCTTCTGAGATGCTTCAATATGAAGGGAAACAAATTCAAAACTCACATGTCATTACTTTTTGACAATTTTTGGCCAAAATTTGGAAGTCCAGATGTCTTCTCTCCAGCCAAATTGTGTCCGCAAGGGTAGCACAAAATGCATTCACACACCATGGCTCCTGATCTATCTTTGTTCCACATGACAAGTCACCATGCCTATGTCAGCATCCTTAAATTGCAATATATGCCATTTATTGCATGCCACTAATTAGCGATGAGCGACAACTCCTCGTCCGCCAGACCTATCTAATCCCAAGGACATGGCCAGCTAGATGGGTAGGTACCAGATGGAGGGAGGAGAGCAGAGAAGCGGATTTTGATTTTGTTATCAGGAATCCAGATTCAAGAGTGGTGCCAGGTGATGGCCATCAGCTATCTAACATCTCGATTTTTGATGTTGAGCTACGTGCTGTTTGGAAGGATCTTTACTATGCACGATATACCCTACAGGCCAACTTGATTATATTAGAAGGTGACTCGGTCACAGTGATCGGATGGATCCGGAATGGCTCGAGCAGTAGGGGGACCATCTCTTGACTCGAGACATGAGAGCGATGGGCAGAGATGGGAGACTTTTCAGGTCAAGCATGTATTTAGGAAGGCCAACAGGACCGCAGATTGGATAGCTGCTTATGTGGCTTGCCATTCTGGTGGCACTATGTGGACCCGGGAGGAAGAGCTGCCTAGGGTACTCCGTGACATTTTGTTTACTGATTTTACCAGGTGTATCTGTATCCATGTAATATGACTTATCCGCTTAAGCAAAAAGAAAAAAAAAATCCCAAGGACATGGTAGTAAATTAATCCTTTTGCAGCTAGAAAAATCTAATATATCAGGAGCGTATGGGAATTGAATTCATAAACTTACTAGCAGGAGAGGAGATTCTGACTGCTAAGGCAAGCCCGGTTTGGTCTATTATCCCTCAGCGTTTGCCACGCAGTGCTCCACCTGAGACTATTCTCGTCATTATCAACATCCAAAAAATGAGGTGAATTCTTCTATTCCTTTTCCAAAATAAAACTAGCCTGTGTCCGTCCCTGCGTGCGGTCAAACCCAAGTCCAGACTAATTTGGGTTGGAGAAGAGAACATGGCAGCAGCTAATTCTCATCCTCGTCATAAGACACGATTTCATGCCAATCTCCGAGCGATTCATTCAGGTGTATTTGAATACGAGAAAAGGTAATTGACTTAGAGTAGTCGCTTAGAACCATGGAATGACGGCGGTTAATGAGGACACGTGTGTTTTGATGTCGGACGTGGAATGGAAGACACTTTGACCAGACTCGGTCCGACGCTTCCTTCCACGTTACTGCTTTCTTGCGTGGATTTTCCTCCTTATTATAAACAAATAAGAGGGAAAATCTGGGCTGCTTCTTAATAATTGGAGATGTAAAAGAGCCGGAAATAGGATGATGCCGGTATATACAATCATTTTATTCTTTATATCTGTTATTTGGCATTTTCCTTGAGAAAAGTATATGCACCTTCCACTCTCCACTTTCCATCCCATGACGCACAGCCTTCTTTTTTTTTCTTCCCATGAAAGCTCCATTTGCTTTTCAAGATAAGGATTAAAAAACAACAAAATTCTTCTAAGTATCAGACTTTTCGAAGTTTTCCTAATAGGGCTGCGGATTGACCTCGTACGTGGCAAATCATTTTAAAGGTACCCTATGGGTTGGAAAGTGAGAGTTGCCTAAAGTCCTTCGAAACTTGTTGTTTTCTGATTTTATTAGATGTATCCATACTAGAACTATATGAATCATCCGTCTCAGAAAAAAAAAACTCAATTATATTGATATGTTAGCTTACGTTCACGTGCGTTTTCAAGACCTACACATACAAAGCTTTATATGATGGCTGGGGTGTAAAAACATAAATCACATCGGTCTGGCTCGAAGCAGCCGGAAAGGCAGCATCAGGAAAGAGAGCGGGCCACCCACCACACCACCAATCTCACCGGATTCCGCGGCTTATCACGTAAGGCGTGACCCTGTTCGTTGAACGTTGCTATCCATAACAAACACGCAAAAATCACTTGCCCAATTGCGCCCAATCTCATCACATCTTCATCTTGCGCGGTCGCACCTGCGAGGATTGGCCTTTTCCAGCCATCATCCGTCCGGACCATACAAGTGGGCTCGACCCGAACGACACTACCATCCTCTTGAGCTCAAGCAAAAGCTATGACATGGACTCGAAACAACTTCGAGAGACTTTTCCTGTATCCAAGTTGCACTACAGCCGTTGCCCCACTCTGATAAGTTCGGCTCGCCCCAGCTCCATAGATCAGCTCGAAAAGGACTATAATTTATGAGGACTATAATTTATGAGGAAGTTTTGGCGTAACCGTCCGCGTGGCAGCCTGGCAGGTGGCTACTGGGGAGCACGTGTGGCGTGGAAACCTGGTTCTTGTCACCCTCCCCACTGTTTGGCACAACCGTCGTTCGATTTGTTGTCAGACTGGTTTGCTTTCAGGAGAATGATTAGATAGCAACCGACATGCCTTTAAAATTCTCCCTCACTCGCTTATCTTTGGCTCCAAAGAATTGAATGCCACAAAGGTAGTAGCCTGGTGGTAAGGGGGCGATAATTCCGTCCAAGTTGCCCGGGTTCGAAACGCACGGGCGTCGATTAAATTAGGGGACCGGATGCCCCACGCTCGGCTGGCTTGTTGGCGGTTATGCTTTCCTTCTACTTGTACCAAGGTGGCACTGGGGTGACGTACCCACACGTGAGGCGGTGAACCCAGTGGGGTGAGCCCACGGGTCGGGGAAGGCACGCGAAACCTGCGACCTGTATCGAACATTCCCTAGTGGAAGGGGGGCTCAGTAATGGGGCTGCTACGCGGGTGGGCTGGTCCCTCCTCCTCCCCTCCTATTTTTAACCAAAAAAAAAAAAAAAGAATTGAATTGCACAATAGCTACTTCAAGGCTTGTTTGGTTCGCGGAAAAAAAAGAAAAAAAGTGTAATGAAAAAGTAATAAAATGCCTCTTTTTTACTTGGAGTTTTCAAAAAAAAAAAGATGAAAAAATTGTATTGCTATACAAATGTGATCCCCACATTTTATGGAAAAGTTTTTGACATGAAAAACATGGCGACCGACATGCCTTTAAAATTCTCCCTGGCTCTCTTATCTTTGGCTCCAAGAGATTGATTTGCACAATAGCTACTTCAAGGGCTCGTTTGGTTCGCGGGGAAAAAAGAAGGAAAAGTGTGGTCAACGGAAAAGTAATGAGATGCCTCTTGTTTGGTTGGAGTTTTCAAAAAAGAAATATGGAAAAGTTGTATTCCCATTGAAATATGATTCCCACATTTCATGGAAAAGTCTATTCCATGAAAAACACGGGAAAGTTCTTTTTCTATGAGGCGGGAATCACTCCTTTATTTTTTCCGAAAAAGGCCTTTCAGCATTAAAGAGTCATTAAAGATCTAATTTTTATTAAAGGTATAATAGAAATTACACATAACTTTTCCAGAAAAGTGGTTGGTCAACCAAACATAAGCACTCTGAAAATCTGTCACTCTTTCATTTTTAACTAAACATGCCAAAAGTACATTCCCAGGCATTCTCTTCCTAAAAATCTTATTTCCAGAAATCATATTTCTAGCAAAAAAATACTTTCCGCGAACCAAACGAGCCCCAAGAGTTTGAAATACTTCAAGAGCTATGCAAAGTGTGACCCAACTGTCGATATTTCACAAAAAGATCAACTATTCTTTTGTGTGTGGATGATACAACCCAATCCCTTCTTGGTGATAGATATCCAGGTTTGTTACATTCAGAAATATGTCCATACGTACGCAAGTGAACTACAATTTTGATTCTTTTAATTGAAGACAAAAATATGAAAGAGTTACCTGCTCGACGAAGGGCTGGAGAAATTAAAATAGAGGAAAGATCCAGATTAGTAGGGATGATGGTAACAATTTTGCTGACTGAAGGATCATGAATCTGTTTTGGGCCCATTGGTTGAATTTGTAGATTAGACAATCTATTTAAGCATGGCCTATCAACCAAGCGTCACCAAACCCTTATCCCGTGACATAGTCCGGCAAGATTGGCCCACAGATGTTCGGTTCTGCTATCCTCGTCTACACCCAGTATAATTTCAAGTACCATCTCATTGGCTAAATTTAGCGGTCTTTATCATGACAATTTCTTGATATTTTTTACTTTTCGGAAAGTAGGATTCATAATACAATAAGATTACCATTTTGAGGATAATCATCACCATTATCAATTTTATCGGCATTTGATGTTTATTCCAACTAAGCCACCAATATCTCCGATTACACGAAGAACTACAATTATCTTAAGTGTGTCCGCTATTATAATGTGAACGTTCGGGGAACCGACTCTATTCCTCGATATCAACTCCGTCTTTTTTTTATTCTCAAATTCTTCCTCCTCAGAATTTGGAACTAGTGGCCATATGAACCTACTGAAACTATTCTGCATGCTGGTGCTAAGATTAGTACTAATATCGAACGCTCAGGAAGATATTTTTTTGCTTGAGAAAATTTGTTTGTTTCTCATGGGTCACAGTGTATGTCATGATCAAAGATTTAATTGGTTGGGTGAGTTCGTCTCCTAGTATACTCTTTTAATTGGCTCGCGCAAAGCCGCCTTCTCCTCATAGTAAAATCGTCCTCAGGGGTTATATGGATCATATTATCCTTAATATGTCTGGATTTTAACTTTCTTTCATCCATAATGCCGGTGGCTTTTGTGGTAGTGCGTGGCTCTCTCTTTTCAATGATTCATCACTAATCACCATACTATTCCATCTCATGGAATTGAAACTCTTCCTGAAAAGGAGAGATTCCTATCTGCATGTCCGTGCAGATGTATGCAAGCACTGAAGAAGTAGTAGACCGACTTCTCAAAATAAAGTCGGCCTTTGCCCCTTTTATTCGCCGTCTTACTGAGGGAAAGAATAGAATAAAATATCCAATACAAAATTACAGCAAGAAACCCACCTACCTGTTAGTTTATTTTGTAAAATGCTTTAACAAATCTTGGAGCTCGTATTGCCTAAGAAGTAGCTCAAAACCGCCGTCAAGGACCTCCTCTGGCCATGGATTGGATCATTGGTCACCGCAAGGTGGCGGACTCCAAAGGATTCACAGAAGCCATCATTTATGGGTAATGACTGATGATTGATTGTTTAGTTATTGCACGACAATTTAAGACCTCACTCGGGAGATCTAGCTAAAATATTATTTGGGTTCACCGGCTCCATAAAAGTATCAAAGATCTTTATATTATATAGCTGACATGCATGGGTCCTCACGTGTTTTTCTTATTTAGGTTCTACCGTCCTTACCAAACTAAGAGTCTAAATCTATTTAAATTCACTCACAAAATCCATAATCAACAAAATAGATCCGTGCTCCAGTATCTTCTAATCTACATAAGCTATTTGCTGAGTCCACTTTGATACTATTTACAACAAGCTATGATCTCATCCAAAATAACTAAATGGAATGTATTATTTAGATTTATTGATTTTGTATAAATATCTGATGAAGAGAATATTAGTCATCCCGACCTTGGATTGTTCCGACCTCTTTGGCTTGGGGCCTGACCAAAATGAATGACCTCGGTATTGGCTGACGTGCCATTCTGGTCGATCTTACCCAGGAATAGTATTAAAGGGCATTGAATGAGCTGCAAGCCTGGTTTTATAATAGTTACAATAGTAAAGATACAATTAACGCGATTATGATTGTGGATAGTTGTTGCCATGCGATTGATGCACGATTAGCCATTATCATGCGGTTATGGCACTACCTGATAAATTAGATAACATACACTACTCTCATCCTGTATATAAAGATGACAAGAGGATCCTTAAGTAAAAAAATACTACGCTCCTCTACCTTGATTCTTTATCTTTCTCACTATTGCTCTAAATCTCTGACTTAAGCATCAGAAGGTTCCTCACCTGAAACCTTCCAGCAAGTGGACTTCTTTGCAAATCAATCCCACCTTTCTCTACAATTCTAGTCGACCTCAGCATACCTCGGTTCCAGCCAACCTCACCATACCTCAGTTCCAACCGACCTCAGCACACTTCGGGCCGAGACCGATCTCAACCTAGATTCTAGCAACAATAGTACCTAAAATGTATCCAAGGTACAACTGAAATGGGATTAAGTATGCATGGGTCCTCACACATTGGCTAGTCATACATATTACTATATACATATCCAGGAGAGGGGAGGGGGGCTTGGACGTGAAGAAATTATTAGATGGATCAGATGCGCCATAGACCTTAAGATTGATTTTTTTTTTTTTGCTTTTTTTTTTAAAAAATTATGTGTAATAGCAACCTGGGCTAGGATGAATTCATCCTACCACCTTGGGAGAGCCCAAAGGGCTGGGAGTCAGAAACGAGTCATCAGTTCTTCTAGAAGGAAGGCTCAGGCCCTTTTGGCCCATTCGCTTTATCAGCGGCCAGGCCGTGTCGGCACAAAAAGCTGCAGGCCTTCGGTCCCAATGCTCTTGGTGGGAGAGCAAACTGAAAATGTCGGCTACCCACGAAATGGGTTCCAACGGAGGCAAAAGAAAGCAACAAAGGAAATGAGGCAAAGATAACGGTGCACTAGGAAAGCTAGCACGGGACATACCATAGGGTGACTGAGATGGGAATCGTCCGGGCCCTCACCTTAGGTTGCTCCTACAGCTTCAGCTAGCTCAGATACAGCCGGATAAGAGATAGAGGGAGGGACCATGGGGGCGACGAGCGGAGAGGATATTGGTGCACCTCACGACTGCACATAGGATGAGGTAGATTAGTTGGATTAAAGATTGCAGAGCCAAAGTTCAAATTCAGAACATCTGCTCTGATACCAACCAGGTTAAAATCACCAATTATCTCAAAAGTTTCAACTAATAAGATGAAATAGATTTATTTATATATTTTATATTTGCTTACAAAATGAAAGGTATGTTCTCTCTCTCTCTCTCTCTCTCTCAATTTTTCCTCAGAAGAGGGTTAATGTGGGCCAGGCCCCAATTCCCATGGATTGCAATCCATTGATTTCAAGGGAAAGTGAAAGGAGACACTGATAAAGAAAAAACGAAAAAAAAGAAAAATGTCAACTGGACATAAAAGTGACGGCAAATGTTGGTAGATCTATCTAGCATTATTTACGAGAAATGATTAATTTACTCTCAGCGAAAAATACAGCATTGAAGTCTTGCACGCACCAAGGATACCGTGCTGAAATGAAGAGAAGATTACACAGGATGCACATACAATGATACAACCTCTGGTATGTGAAATCAAATAATTAAACCTCAACAATTGAGTGATTTGTTGAGGTGATTTAAAGTAACATTATATATATATATATATATATATATATATATAAGCTGAAGCGGGTTCTTCATACAATATGTGTACGAATACACCCAATAAAGTCAAAAAACACTAACTCGCGAAGTGCCTGTGGCAGCTTCCCCTCTCCTGACCAGAAGGTGTACCCTGAGTGGTGAGCCGCATAGGCAGTCACCCAGCCAGCCGCTCCATTGACTTCTCTGAATACATGTTTGGCCTAGAAGGCCGCCCCATCCCTCGTCATCATCCCTATGTCCCGGATCAGGGGGTGGTCTGTGCCCTTACCCCTCAGCCCCTTTTAAATCCATCCGATAACTGTTGCCGAATCATCTTCCAGAATGATCGAGCTGGCCTGCAGCACCGGCCGCGCATATCGAAGACCAGCCTAGGCGACTCGCAGCTCTACCTCCGAAACCGAAGTACCAAATAATTGGCAGCCACCCGCTGCCACCACCATGGAGTGCGGGTCCCGTATAACAAATCCCGCACCACCCCGCGCGCCTCCATCCAATACCCATCCGTTGAAGTTGACCTTAAGGAAGCTCGGGGTTGGGAGTTTCCAGGTGAAGAACACCAACTGAGGAGCTGTCGGAGCAGAGAGGGAACCCTAGGTGTCCTAAGCTGTCAAAGATCTATCTGAAGAGCGGATTGGCCTGATCTCCATCGTCTGTACTCGAGCGAACTCTGTAACAAACCTCGGTGACATCCTGCGCTCGTTGAAAGTATGGGCGTTCCTTGCCAGCTAGATTTGATGTGCTGTGCAAGTCGCTTTGATGGCCCCTGACATGTCCAGGGGCTGGCTAACCACTGTCGTATCACCTGTAAAAATTGAAGCCTCCCACTCTAGGCTTCCTGCAGGATCCCTGACCACTGCCATGCCGACCTCACCCATATACACTGGAATAGCACATGGTCTACCGACTCCTCAACACCACATGTCCCGCACTCCGTGGGGATCCTCCGGCCACGCCTACTCCACACTGCTTTTATTGGAAGACGGTCCCATGTCACCTTCTATAAGAAGAGTGCTGCCCTCGGGTGAAGCCTCGACCACCAGATCTAAGTGCAGTCCTGCCCCGGCTCATGCTCCCGCTGGATGACACGGGAAAGGTCACCCAATCTGACACTGGCCCAGCAGGAGGTGCCCCAAACTCTGACATCTGGCCCCGCACATCCTGGTACCTGAAGGGACCGGTTCCTCTCAACTAAGTGTACCCCGAACAACTATCGTAGTCTGGCCTCATCCCATGCTGCCCTCCTGGGGCTAGGAGGTCGCATACCCGCAGCCCCCCCCCACTATCTCAGTATGGACCATGGTCGGCTAGCACCTCAGGGGAAGAGTATCCACCCGTGGGTCGGTAGTCACCTCAATACTCCGCCCATCGCCTATCAGCCACCTGGTGTTTGCCGACGCAGTTGGCAAGTACCTCCCGATCTCGCCCTACATGAAAAAGACTCGACGACCACTCCATGCCACCTTTGAGCCTCCTCGACCATATCTGGCTGCCATTACCTGATTCCAGAGTCCGTGTGGCTCTAACAGGAATCGAACTGAATGCCGAGCAATGAAAGCCTCGCGCCGCTCCAGTAGGGATTGCACCCCTAGACCACCCTCACTGATGAGACGATAGACCTGCTCCCAGGCCACCAGATGCACCCCGTGGCCTCCACCGTGTGACCCCCACAAGAAGCACCAAAGGAGTCCCTCGATCCTCAGCAAAGTCGTCTTCGGTACTATAGTGTTGGCCATGAGATATATCGGCATGGACCCCAACAGCGATCTGACTAGTGTCAATCTCCCCATCATAGATAGGGAGGACGCCCTCCATCCCTTTAACCTGCTCTGTACCCGTTGCACCAAATCGGAGCACTCTGCCATCTGTAATCTACGGCCAGTGATGGGGACTCCCAGGTAAGTCAGTGTCCCCTCCTGCTCAGGTATTTGCAAAATTTCCGAATTTTCTGTCTGACCCTGCTCTCCATGCTCGGGCTAAAATGGATAGCTGACTTCAGAAAGTTTACTATCTGACCGGATGCGGCGCAGTAACCTACCACCATCCTGTGGAGGACCTATGCATCAGAAACCTGCGCCTTGGCCATAAGAAGACAATCATCAGTGAAGAGTAAGTAGGAGAGAAGTCAACCTCTGATGCTGGAACATAGGCCTTCAGCTCCCGGCTGACACACACTCTTTGCAAATCACTGGACAAAATGTCAGCACAAATAATAAACAAATATGGAGATAAGGGACATCCCTGACGCGGCCCCATGGTGGACTCGAAGAAAGGTAACAATGTGCCGTTGACCAAGATAGAAAACTTTGGCCTTCGGACACATTCTAAGACCCATCTAATCCACCACATGTGGAAGCCGTAAGCCTCCAGTGCCTGCTGAAGAAATAAAAAGAGCTGACTATTCCATTCTAATTACAACTGAAAAATATTTTATATGTGCTATCAACAAGGCATTCAATAATAATCGTAATTATATGGTGCCAAGAGTCTAATGGTTTGGAATCAAAATTGAAACAGTGAGAGATGTTTTCCAAGTTTTGGAATTATCAAATTCACCTGCCATTTTGTCAAAGAAATGATCTATTGGGCCCCCACTATTATTTTCAAAAAATTAAATGTAACATGTAATTTGGTGCTAGACCGGGATGAAGTGGAGGATGGGGTTGAATTGGACCTAGCGTGCAATAACTTTGGGAGCGTGCAGCCCTAAACCAACTCATTCTAAGTTATTAAACTGCTTTTAATCTACCCAGAATTCATAGAAAATTCCATGTACAGTCATCTCAGAGAAACTTCTTGCAACTCAAGCTCATTATACGGATAGCAGACTCGGCAGAAACGACATTAATGATGGGTGTCTTATTGGTACCACTCTCCGCCATTTAAGTCAAGAAGCATTGTTCGATTCAGGCCTCTACCTCAGTACCCAGCTCTGTAGGCATTCGTCTCGGCGTGCTCGGAGTTCTGGCTTTCGATCCAGGTGGAGTGAATGCGAGGATATAGGATAAGTTGTGGGGTTAGCTAGAACCCCTAATTGTACCTGGAGAAAGAAAAGAAAAAAAAATATTTGGAAATCAATTACACCCAAGAACTAAAGGGCCATCTGCCCATTGCAGGATAGTTGGGGACCCGGACACTCCATTCTTTGTGAGGCATGTTTATCAAGAAGCAAATGGGGCTACAGACTGATGGGTCTCTTTTGTGGGTAAGCGCGCTGGTGAGGTGCTGTAAACTGACTTGATGCCAACTCTGAGAGCACTTTAAGACATTTTACTCTCTAAATTTTTTGGACGTATACATATTAGAATGATGTGAATTGCCCATCATGTCTATTTCTCTCTTTTATTTCCATATCAATTGCGTGACAAATTTTGAGTCATCTTGCTTGAGGTATGAAAAAATATTCCAGGAACCTCTGACCGATATAAGCCATGATCCATCATGAAGAGGATGTATATTTGAAATGCAAAAACAGTATCTTGTTCTCCATTTGAAACCACCTACCTTAGGCCATACTATTGACGGCTAAGATATAAACAACAGACAAGTGTCCGGCAAGTATAAGCCTATACTTGGTTTTACAGGGAATTCATATTTGTGCTCCTTGCAGCACCCCTCCATTTTGGTGTACAGAGATCATCTTAGGCTTGTGTACCTGAAGAAAGAGTTGAGGTCTACATTGGATTGGCTAGCCCAGAAAGATTGCTGCCGACGTTTAGCGGACAACGCTACCTCAAAATTATAAACCCAAGGCTATTTCCATTATGGCCCAGATTAATCCTGACCAGACATAACACTGGCTCAACTATTTAGAAGTTATGAATACCTATCATATATATACATTCCACTCATGGCATTCTTTATAATTTTAATTAAATAGAAATTGTTAACTAATTGCTTGACTGCAGGGTTGTTAGCATCGTCTAATTAGCTTTAACTAATTGCTCAAGAAACTTGATTTCTCGATCACTAACATCCAAGGCACTGATTTTATCTACAGAAGTGTGGCTAAGAGGCCATCGGATCCCTACTCCTGTATATTTTTATTTTATACAACACAAATTTTGTTTTACTACAGGTTCAAGATTTTTTTTTTTCCCCACCAATTTTATAAAGTCAAATAGATGCAATATGCGAATACCTCCAACCATTGCATTACATTGATTTACAATTATCCATTAAACTGGATAAGATATAAGATGTACCAAATAAAATATATAAAAAAGGCTCCATTTGGGGTAATTGTTTTTGGAGTACTTGACCGGTGTAAAGTCATAGCAAGGATCTATTGGTAGCTTCATCAACTAGACCGGCAATCGACAATAACCTGGTTTTATTTAAATGATTTGGTTGTTAAAGGTTTTATCCAACCGTATACAACAGTCCGACTCCCTCTATGCAACTAGTAACATTTTGTAACAACTAACTATGCTTCATCAATTGTTTTGGGTTAATTGCACTGCGCTGCAAGCTCTGATGCACGGCGGAATTCAGGGTTCACATTCGGTAACTCAAGCTGAATTGTTGATGAGCACAAGCCAAAGTGATGATCTAACTAGCACAAGTCTCAAAATTTAAGTTTCATAAATTTCTATCACATAATGGATCTGTCACACCCCCAATCTTAATTCATGAACCGGAGGCCGTGTCAATCGCCGCATATTCATAGAGAACCCTCCTCACAAGTATGCAGGACATCTCAACATAATATTATAAATATACAGCAGAACAATTTAAATAATAATATACAAACTCTATTTCAATAACTAGCTCAACATTTAAATGTCTTATGATTCTAATAATATTGTAGGGTAGTATATCAATTTAAATAAACTCCAATCTAAGATAATCTATGCCAAAGTTCTGCTAGTCGCTCTCCCATATTAAAAATCCCGATCAGGCTAGTTCTCTAAATCTGTAAAAAAAAAAAAATCGTATAATGAGCTAGACAACCGAGTAAGCAATTATTACTTTAGCTAAACAAATCAGGTAATCAAATTGATAATAATTTGGAGAAAATAAGTATAATGTAGATATACGAATCAAATATTTCTTAAAATATTTAATTTTTGTTCATAGATTCAAATTTCTTTAAATGTTCAATTCATCTTATCATTCTCGAGCTATAACCATATCTTTTCTGTGGTAGGGATATAACATCGACTAATCTTCTTGTAGTATGCTGCGCATCATCTTGCAGCAAAGTTCTTCAGCACCGCATATCTGTTTGCAGTATGTTGCTCATCATCTTGGAAAGAACTTTCAGGACAAATCATGTGCCAATATATTAGCCCCCTAGTAGGGTCCTCAACATAGCCAAGTCGTAATTGAAACGGTTCTAAGTTCATATTTCAGTTCTAAAATCTTGCGGCGTCAAAATCAATTAATCATATCCATAATAAGATTATATATCATCATAATATTCCAAAATAATATATTCCGTAATAATGTACTATCCATCTAATTCATGCATCATGAATAATACCACTCAAAAGTTACGAATATAATAATTTAATGATTGCCGATAAATTCAGAAAAAATGGAACATTACTTGCGAACGCAATCCAACTAATAGATCCAATTAATTCTTCTTACAACCCAATATCAAAAAAATATATTTTTCATTAAATTTTCATTATAATTATTTTTAAAAAATAAAAATCTTAAATTCTAACACCCTAATAAGGCTGACCAAGCGTGAATGTCTGATACCTCGATCGGTCTGATCAAAGCAAAATTCATCAAATTATACTCGGACTAGGGCACAGATGGTTCAACAAAGGTCGAAGCAATCAAATCTAACAGTATTTGGTTGTTTCAGAATGGGGCACGCCGCTCGAAAACCCTAGATCAGGATCCTTCACTTAAGTTGATTCAGAAGTCACTAAGAATCGTACTTACAGTGTCCAATCAACTCTAGAGAGAAAAGGTCGAGATAGAGAGAGAAAAGGTGGGAAGAGAGAGGAAGGAGAGAACAAAACTCTCTCTCTCTCTAACTAGGAAGAGGAGAGGTGGCTGCTGGTGGAAGATGTTGGGAATTGTGTCCCAAAGCCAATTTTTAATTGTAAGAAATTGGATTATGTATATTTTTATTAAAATGAATAAAAATTTATTCTGGCAATTTTCTATTCATCACAAGTGTTACATCTTCAAATTGAACTCCTGTGTATTGTGATGAAGTCCTTAGGACTAATTTAGTGGATAAAAGAGGTTTTATCATTTAGTCCTTAAACCAGTTCGCGACCAAATGATAAGCTGTCAATTGGACAATAGCTATGTCAAGTATAGGTCGTTGTGTGTCATTTAGTTGGTTGTCCTCTTAAACCAAGAAGTGTGGAGACACTGTATGGCATACAGGTGAGATGTAGGAGTACATCATCACTGAACAGTGACTCACCTGCGTAGCACTCTACTGTCGGGAGTTAGCTCGCAAAGCGTATGGGCATAAGTACCCCTTAGACCTGAGACTGTCACGGTGACTTGCAAGCAACTCACTGTACTTAGGCACTGGATGACCTGAATTTCTAATTCAGGGATCGGAAGGATGCTGGGTACAGTCAAGTACTCGCGAAGTCTGTGTACGAGTCAAGATGGGATTGACCGCTCCAGATTATAGGAGTTGATGTCTCGCTGTATTTCAATTCAGTAAAACCTTGGCCAGGGTAAACCAAGTGATGGTCACTTGATTTGATTAATTGAAATACACTATGGATGACCGGACCCAGAATTCGACAGTCCACTCTGAGGTCATCTTGAGCATCGATGGTCATAGGGATGAATTATGCAACAACCATACGTCTAGGTTCTTGAATGTTGCTTTGCATATTCGACCTATCCGGACGTCGGGTATCATTGCTAGATGGTCACCTCGATTAGTGCATGGAGTAGTCCATGTACTACCGGCTTAGTGTTCGAACCTATCGGAGTCACGCACATTAGTCAAACTAAGTAAGAAGGTCTTGACCCAATTTAATTAAGAATTAAATTGTGGGTTATTTGGAATTTGGTTCTGTCTATGTTCAGCTAGCACTGAACATGAGGTACATGCTAAATTTCATGGATGAACAACTAATTAAGTCTGTATTTCGGGTCAATCAAGTTTCAATTAATGTAATGGAACTTGATCAGGACTCAATTGTTGAGATTGGATTTGATTGGGTCTAAATTAGTGTAATTGGGCTCGATCATGATTTAATTGGGATTTAATTTCATATTTGTTCTGATCTAAGTCGGACTTGGATCGAGCCGAAACTGGACCTAATTGTATCTCTCATGAGTCGGACTCATGTGGAATTTTTTCGGGTCAAAAATCATTCAAATGGCTGTCAATTTGGTTTAGAACCAAATAGGCTTGCTTTATTTCAAAATGGGCTAACCCATTTCCTATTTGACTAATCCCATTTAAATGGTTACGGCTGACTTGTTTTTAAACTCCCATGGACCCGTGGACCACTCCCCCTCATGGACCCTTAAGGATTTTTTTGTGAACCGCGATGGAGAAAAGCCTGGGAGGAGAAAACAGAGCCTTCTTCCTCCCGGCTTCGTCTCCACACCGTGCCACCGTCTGGCCTCCGGCCGCTCTGCCGTCTGGACCGGAATGTCCGGTTTTGAACCGGCTACATTCCGGTTAAATTTGATTTTTGAAATCCGGCTGTTATCGGATGGATTTACTGTTTTTTCCCCACGTTTGTTTTTGAAACAAACGTTATGAATTTATAACGTATGGATTCGTAAAGACAGTCATTACTCCTCTTAAATCCTCTCTGCGTTGGCCTATAGATAGACCAACGTTTTCCTCTTGAATACAGAACGAATCAGAGAGAAAAAGGTGTGAATCTGTCCGTGAAATTTTGGGAAGAAACTTCACAGACAGAGGCGGCTTCGGTGGGATTTTTCTAAAGGAGAAGAGGAAGAGAGAAGAAGTGGTCCTTCTCTCTCAATCTTCTCCCAGTGGCAAGCATTCAGATCCGGCTTTCTAGTCTCCTCTCTTCTCCTCTACGATCAGTCCAAAATTGAAGCTCTCGGGTTGGAAACGGGAGAGAAGGAAGAAGAAGAAGAGAAGAAAAGAAAAGTGTTTCTTCTAGGGTCCTTTTTGCAAAAAGTGGTTTTGCAAAATACAGATATCGTCCAACCTTCCTACGAAGCTCGACGTGCGTGCGAAGTAGAGGGCTTGCAGATCCAGGCCTTACAGAGCTACCTTCAGGGATCTAGATCCAGATCCAGATTCAAATTACCTCGACCAACTTCCGCTACGGGCTTGAGGTAATTTTACATAAAAGTTAAATTTAATATTTATAATTGTTATAAATAAAATAAAAAAAAATTAAAACTGATTTTTCATGCCTGGCGTTCGATTTTATCGGACAACTCGGGAAATTTTCCCTTCAACTGGTATCAGAGCCAGGTTGGCCGATGGAATTGGCCTATAATATCTAGAATTATGCATGATTTAATTTTTAAATTTAGATTAGATCTAGATTTATTGATAAAATATCAATCTTGTGCTGAATTATAAGGTTGTCCTGCTATAAGGTTAACCCCTTATAGTGAAAAGGTTGTCCTAGCACAAAATTGAGATTAATTTGTATCATAAAATAAATAGTTTATTTTTGTGAAATTATGCATAATTGATGTTTATGAAATTTCAGTTTTAAATTTATTATGACCACAAAATTTAAATATAAATTGTTTATATTTGGAATAAATTGACACCTTGAATCCATGATCATAATGCATTTAATAAAGAATTAAATGTTGAATTTAAAATTTAAAATTTGAATTTCAAATAAAGATTTAAAATTCAAAATTTGAAATTCGAATTAAAATTTAAATTTGAACATGGGATTTGGGGATGGGTTAGCACAATCAGATTAGTTGACTAGGTTAGACCTAATCATGAAATCAAATTGAAATGGACTAACTTAAGAAACATGATTTAATCTAATCAATAGTTGAACTAGACTAAATCAAGGTTTATAAAATGATCAAACTCAATAGTTGTAGTTTATCATATCCAAACATTTCAACTGGATCTGATTGTGGCTTAGTGGTCGAGCCCGAGTTCCCAAGGATAACCTAAATCAACTTGATAAACCAATTGGTGTCTAAGGTAAGTCGGCATTTGATCATGGTTTTTAATTGGGGCTACCTCTTACCTGGCCAACATAGTTGGTGTCTAGGAAAGAGGTTAATGGCGTAACCCTCCCATGATCTCTCTTACCTGGCCAATTTGGTCGATCAAGTTTTGATTAAGGTACCTTGATACTTGGCACTCACCCATGCCATTAAGAAAAATCAGTGTGACTGATTTAGGTGTCTAATAGACCAATAAGAGCTAGTCCTCTATATGATTTGGTGAAGTCAGTGGGAGGATTTAGAATTATCGGTCAGTGTTACATATCATTTAAAATCCTCTAAATTATTAGGTCCTTAAAATGATAAAGTTATATAGATAACTAAATCATAGCCTCCCATTAAGGTGAATGATAATAGGTCCAATATTACAGTTGAACATGCAGGACGCTTCCGTCTGGTGTTCCTCTAAATACTGGAATTATCCTTCATTATATGATAGCTTTTTGAGCTATCTAATTGTGATTAGGTTGGCCGAGCCTTCCTCGGGCCTGATCATACATTAGGTAGTATCATCGAGTTAGTTCATTAATGGTTGGACCTAACCAGGATTTTCAGTGGAGGCCTCCGCCTACTGATTACCACTTGGGGCAAAATTGATTGCTAGAAATTGTTTAGAGAAATAATTGGTAATGTACCTACCCTTAGATGCACATGGGTTGGCCGAGCCTTCCTTGGGCCCGTATGCAGTCTATGCGGATTCTAGTACCCACTAGGGAATTAAAGTAATTCCTCGAATTAAAGGTAGAGGCTATTAATTCGATTAAAATAGTGGGAGAAAACTTTAGACTAAAGTCCAAGTCTTTAGGATTAAATAAATCATATACTGATTAGTTGGGTTTTTTCTTTTATTTTTCAGATATGGCTAACTCATTATCCCTCCGAACACTATTAGACAATGATAAGCTTAATGGACCTAACTTCGATAGCTGGTATCGAAAGATGAAAATAGTATTAGAGCATGAGCGGATCCTGTATGTGATATCGGATCCTGCACCTGAGGAACCTGCAGCCAATGCACCACGTGCAATCAGAGACGCTTATCAGAAGTGGCTCAACGATCGCACTACAGTGCGTTGCATCATGAGGGCCTCGATGAATGACGAGTTTAGTCGTAAATTCGAGGAAGCGCGGCCAGTGGAAATCCTTCAAATGTTGAAGGAGTCTTTCGGCACACCTGATGATGTTGAACGACATAAAACCTCCTGCGCTATATTCAATGCCCGCATGAGGGAAGGAGCATCGGTCACCGATCATGTATTGTACATGGTCGAACAAATCGATCGTCTAAGTAAACTTGGCTTTCCTTTGCACGAGCAATTGGGCAAGGACGCCATTTTAAACTCACTTCCCAAGTCCTACCTGACCTTCCTTAGTCATTATAGAATGAGTAAACCTGAAGTATCCTATCATGGTTTGCTAGGTTTACTGCAGACCTTTCAGAAGGATCACCAACTCAAAAAGGAGTCGGTGAATGTGGTAGGTGGAACTTCTGCAGGACTTTCTTTCTTTAAGAAAGGAAAGAAGAAGAAGGTGCAGAAAGCTCGTGCTGGGGTCTCTAAGCCCAGCCAGACTAAGAAGCATAAAGCCGATAAGAGCAAGGCAGAGTGCTTCTTCTGTAAGAAGATGGGTCATTGGAAGCGGAACTGTCCGGCTTACATAGCGTCCCTTGATCCAAACAGGCCTAAGAAGAAAAAGCAGCAAACAGTTGCTGCACAAGGTAATTATATGATAATACCTTGTAATTTTTCAATTTATGATTCTACCACTTGGGTATTGGATACCGGAAGTCCAATTAATATTTGCAATTCGTTGCAGGGACTTCAAGTTAGTAGAAGATTCAAGAATGACGAGAGATTCCTGAACGTTGGAGATGGAAGATCAGTTCCAGTCCTAGCTTTAGGAGTCATTCAGCTTGTTTTTGAATCTAGAGTAGTCATATTAGATGATTGTCATTATTGTCCAACATTTTTAATGAATGTCATCTCTGTAGGCCTTTTGGCCAAAAATGGTTATTGTTTATCAATAAAAGAAAATTTTTGTGATATCATTTTGAATGGTATTAAAATTTTTCGTGGACAATTGAAATATGGCATTTATACTCTATCACTGCCTGTGAATGTAATGTACACCTCTAATAAACGCCCTAAGTTAGATAATGTCAATGAAGCCTATTTGTGGCATTGCCGATTAGGTCACATAAATAAAAACAGGATAAACAGGTTAGCCCAACAGGGCATTTTAGAAATCAATGATTGTGAATCATTGCCAACTTGTGAATCCTGTCTTCTGGGTAAGATGACCAAGTCACCTTTTTCTGGAAAGGGTGAACGAGCCAGCGATGTTCTTGGCCTCATACATACTGATGTATGTGGACCTATGAACGTAAGTGCCAAAGGTGGTTATGCCTACTTCATAACCTTCACAGATGACCTATCCAGGTATGGGTATGTCTATCTGATGAAGCACAAGTCGGAATCATTTGAAATGTTCAAACAATTTCGTAATGAAGTAGAAAAACAGACTGGAAAGAGTATTAAGATCCTTCGGTCAGACCGAGGAGGAAAATACCTTTCTGGTGATTTCTTGACTTATCTAGAGGAGAATGGGATTCTCTCACAATGGACCCCTCCAGGAACACCTCAGCACAATGGTGTATCCGAAAGGAGGAATCGAACTCTGTTAGACATGGTTCGATCCATGATGGGGTTTACTAGTCTGCCTGTATCTTTTTGGGGTTATGCTTTAGAGTCTGCGTGTATAATACTAAATAAGGTTCCAAGTAAGTCTGTTGAGAAGACTCCATATGAGATATGGACTGGGCGTAAGCCGACACTTTCATACCTTAGGGTTTGGGGATGTCCGGCTTATGTTAAACGTTCTCAAACTGACAAACTTGGTCCTAGGTCCAATAAGTGTTATTTTGTAGGGTACCCCAAGGAAACTAGGGGTTATTACTTCTACCTTCCTAATGAACAAAAGGTGTTCGTAGGACTTAAGGCAACCTTTTTGGAAAAAGAATTCCTTAGTGAAGGAATTGTTGCCTCTAAGGTTGAACTTAATGAAGCTCAACAGATGGAAGATTTAACACAAACTACTGAACCCACAGAACCGGATTCGATTAGATCAAACCCGGAGCCCAATGTAGAAGCACCATTAAGGCGATCAGGTAGAGTACCGCGTCAAGTGGACAGATACTACGGTTTCTTGGTCCAAGACGCAGATCCCATTGAGCTTGATGAGAACAATGAGGATCCGATTACCTATATGGATGCTATGCAAAGGTCCGACTCTGAGTTATGGCTTAATGCCATGAGATCCGAAATGAAATCCATGGAAATCAATAGTGTATGGACACTAGTTGATCCACCCGAAGGGATAAAACCCATAGGGTGCAAATGGATCTTCAAAAGAAAGAGAGGCGCAGACGGAAAAGTGGAGACCTATAAAGCCCGTCTAGTTGCCAAGGGGTATCGTCAACGTTATGGTATCGATTATGACGAGACTTTTTCCCCTGTGGCAATGCTAAAATCTATTCGGATCATGCTAGCTATAGCAGCATATATGGATTATGAAATCTGGCAAATGGATGTGAAAACAGCTTTTCTAAATGGAGAGCTGGAAGAAGAGGTGTATATGATACAACCTGAGGGTTTCACATCCATAGACGAGTCCAAAGTATGCAAGCTACAAAAGTCCATTTATGGACTTAAGCAAGCTTCTCGAAGTTGGAACATACGTTTCGATAAAACTATCAAAACATATGGCTTCGTTAAGAACGAAGAAGAACCTTGTGTCTACAAGTGGGTTAACGGTTTAGTGATCACATTTCTTGTGTTGTATGTGGATGACATTCTCTTAATTGGGAATGACATTCCTGCATTACAAAATGTGAAACTTTGGCTGTCATCACAATTCTCCATGAAGGATTTGGGAGAAGCATCCTACATCTTAGGGATGAAGATCTATAGAGATAGATCTAAGAAGTTGCTTGGATTGTCCCAATCCACGTACATCGACACTATGTTGAAGCGGTTCAACATGGAGAATTCCAAGAAGGGCTATCTTCCGATAGGCCAAGGAATTTCTCTCTCTAAGAAAGATTGTCCGACAACTTCCGAAGAGAGAGAGCGTATGAGTAGAATCCCATATGCTTCTGCAATAGGTTCTATCATGTACGCCATGACATGTACAAGACCGGATGTTGCTTACTCACTAGCAGTAGCGAGTAGGTATCAGTCTGATCCGGGTGAGAACCATTGGAAGGTGGTGAAAACCATCCTTAAGTATTTAAGAAATACTAAGGACCAATGGTTAATCTATGGAGAATCTGACTTAAAACTTGTGGGGTTTACCGACTCTAGTTTTCAGTCAGACCATGATGACAGTAAGAGTATGTCAGGATTTGTGTTTACCCTGAATGGAGGAGCAGTCTGCTGGAAAAGTTCCAAGCAGCATTCAGTAGCCGATTCCGTATGCGAAGCAGAGTATGTTGCTGCATCAGATGCGGCAAAGGAAGCTGTTTGGATCAAGAAGTTTGTAAATCAACTTGGTGTTGCTCCCTCAATCAATGGTCCAGTTCTTTTGTATTGTGACAATACTGGAGCCATTGCACAAGCAAAGGAGCCAAAGTCTCACCATAGAACCAAGCACATTCTGCGTCGCTACCACCTTGTACGAGAGATTGTGGAACGAGGTGACGTCAATCTTCAGAAGATCGATGGAAAGGAGAACCTAGCTGACCCATTCACTAAAGCCCTTTCTGTAAAGGAGTTCGATTATCACAAATCGAAGATGGGTATAAGATACTGTACAAATTGGCTTTAGTCCAAGTGGGAGTTGTTGGGAATTGTGTCCCAAAGCCAATTTTTAATTGTAAGAAATTGGATTATGTATATTTTTATTAAAATGAATAAAAATTTATTCTGGCAATTTTCTATTCATCACAAGTGTTACATCTTCAAATTGAACTCCTGTGTATTGTGATGAAGTCCTTAGGACTAATTTAGTGGATAAAAGAGGTTTTATCATTTAGTCCTTAAACCAGTTCGCGACCAAATGATAAGCTGTCAATTGGACAATAGCTATGTCAAGTATAGGTCGTTGTGTGTCATTTAGTTGGTTGTCCTCTTAAACCAAGAAGTGTGGAGACACTGTATGGCATACAGGTGAGATGTAGGAGTACATCATCACTGAACAGTGACTCACCTGCGTAGCACTCTACTGTCGGGAGTTAGCTCGCAAAGCGTATGGGCATAAGTACCCCTTAGACCTGAGACTGTCACGGTGACTTGCAAGCAACTCACTGTACTTAGGCACTGGATGACCTGAATTTCTAATTCAGGGATCGGAAGGATGCTGGGTACAGTCAAGTACTCGCGAAGTCTGTGTACGAGTCAAGATGGGATTGACCGCTCCAGATTATAGGAGTTGATGTCTCGCTGTATTTCAATTCAGTAAAACCTTGGCCAGGGTAAACCAAGTGATGGTCATTTGATTTGATTAATTGAAATACACTATGGATGACTGGACCCAGAATTCGACAGTCCACTCTGAGGTCATCTTGAGCATCGATGGTCATAGGGATGAATTATGCAACAACCATACGTCTAGGTTCTTGAATGTTGCTTTGCATATTCGACCTATCCGGACGTCGGGTATCATTGCTAGATGGTCACCTCGATTAGTGCATGGAGTAGTCCATGTACTACCGGCTTAGTGTTCGAACCTATCGGAGTCACGCACATTAGTCAAACTAAGTAAGAAGGTCTTGACCCAATTTAATTAAGAATTAAATTGTGGGTTATTTGGAATTTGGTTCTGTCTATGTTCAGCTAGCACTGAACATGAGGTACATGCTAAATTTCATGGATGAACAACTAATTAAGTCTGTATTTCGGGTCAATCAAGTTTCAATTAATGTAATGGAACTTGATCAGGACTCAATTGTTGAGATTGGATTTGATTGGGTCTAAATTAGTGTAATTGGGCTCGATCATGATTTAATTGGGATTTAATTTCATATTTGTTCTGATCTAAGTCGGACTTGGATCGAGCCGAAACTGGACCTAATTGTATCTCTCATGAGTCGGACTCATGTGGAATTTTTTCGGGTCAAAAATCATTCAAATGGGCTGTCAATTTGGTTTAGAACCAAATAGGCTTGCTTTATTTCAAAATGGGCTAACCCATTTCCTATTTGACTAATCCCATTTAAATGGTTACGGCTGACTTGTTTTTAAACTCCCATGGACCCGTGGACCACTCCCCCTCATGGACCCTTAAGGATTTTTTTGTGAACCGCGATGGAGAAAAGCCTGGGAGGAGAAAACAGAGCCTTCTTCCTCCCGGCTTCGTCTCCACACCGTGCCACCGTCTGGCCTCCGGCCGCTCTGCCGTCTGGACCGGAATGTCCGGTTTTGAACCGGCTACATTCCGGTTAAATTTGATTTTTGAAATCCGGCTGTTATCGGATGGATTTACTGTTTTTTCCCCACGTTTGTTTTTGAAACAAACGTTATGAATTTATAACGTATGGATTCGTAAAGACAGTCATTACTCCTCTTAAATCCTCTCTGCGTTGGCCTATAGATAGACCAACGTTTTCCTCTTGAATATAGAACGAATCAGAGAGAAAAAGGTGTGAATCTGTCCGTGAAATTTTGGGAAGAAACTTCACAGACAGAGGCGGCTTCGGTGGGATTTTTCTAAAGGAGAAGAGGAAGAGAGAAGAAGTGGTCCTTCTCTCTCAATCTTCTCCCAGTGGCAAGCATTCAGATCCGGCTTTCTAGTCTCCTCTCTTCTCCTCTACGATCAGTCCAAAATTGAAGCTCTCGGGTTGGAAACGGGAGAGAAGGAAGAAGAAGAAGAGAAGAAAAGAAAAGTGTTTCTTCTAGGGTCCTTTTTGCAAAAAGTGGTTTTGCAAAATACAGATATCGTCCAACCTTCCTACGAAGCTCGACGTGCGTGCGAAGTAGAGGGCTTGCAGATCCAGGCCTTACAGAGCTACCTTCAGGGATCTAGATCCAGATCCAGATTCAAATTACCTCGACCAACTTCCGCTACGGGCTTGAGGTAATTTTACATAAAAGTTAAATTTAATATTTATAATTGTTATAAATAAAATAAAAAAAATTAAAACTGATTTTTCATGCCTGGCGTTCGATTTTATCGGACAACTCGGGAAATTTTCCCTTCAGAAGACAGGAAGCTCGGAGCACCACGGTCGGCCAACAGGCCGTGGGCAGCCGGTGGGGGTGAAAGGCTGACAGCTCCAAAACTCATAAAAACAAAGGTTCCGACCCCACTTAAATCATAAAATCCATTGCATCCTGGCGGCTGTTGTCTCGGCCATGATTTCCAGCCACCGCGAGGAAATAAGAAAAGCTTCTGGCGACAAGCGTTGCCGATAGAGGCAATCAGAATTAGACGATAAAGGGTTGGTTTTTCGAAAATAGGGGACCGGAGCATCACCCTTTTTTGCCAAAAATCCGGCAATCGTCGGCTGGAATCAATGCTTTAAGCGGTTCGGAAGAAAAAGAAGAGGGGTAAATCTAAGGAGTTGGGTCCTTACCTGATTTCTGGCAACATTTGCTGTTGCAACAGTGCAAAAGGCTATTGGTGTTCGAAGAGGAAAAAATAGAGATTCCGACGACGACTTTGATTGGGGGACGTGGGCTCTTCGGTGAAAACAAAGAGAGGATCGGAGGGGCTCTAAATAGGGTTGAGGAAGGTTGGAATTCGGCCCTTGGTAGGTCTTCTTCCGATGAGGTCAGGAGGATCGGGAGTCTTCTTCTTTTAACGCATGTGCTGGGCACGTGCAGCCTTTTTTTTTAATTTTCTTTTTGGTACTTTTGGGCTACCCAAATAGACTTGGCTTAGTTCGTACTCATGCTCTAAAAGAACCTAGGTATGATATGATCCAAGCTTTTTTGTTTTTTTTTGTTTTGTTTTTGGTAAATAAGCTTTTTTGCTTTGGAACCCATACTCTAAAGGTGTAAGATGAATTCAATTCAATATTTAGCTTGATGGCCATTGGTTTGACTTAACGTCCGACTTCTCTTGCAGGCTCTTTTTGCACCAGAGATGAAAGGGACAAGACAGCCGTTCTGGAGAGGATTTTGCATGAGGGAGAGGTGGAGGGACTAATGACCAATCAACGTGATACTTTGTGTGGTAAGCAGCGTGGTTATGGCAATCAAGATGAAGAAAGGTGCGTAGGAGAGAATTCTTGTTGTAACCAAAAGTAGAGACAAGAAGACTATCATTCATTTATCATTAATTAGTGCACTGGGATTTGTGCAACCATGTTAAGATTCTTGTGCAGGGCAAGGAATGTGGATGGATCGCTGCAACGATGGCGTCCATGCACGGACGAACAGTCACACAAACCTAAAAGAAGGATAAAAAAAGAGAAAAAATTTCATACCTTTTGTTTAGTCAAATAAGAAGTCTGATACCTACACAATGCATCGAAAGATAGTAAAATTATAAATATCAATTTATATAATAGAATAATCGATAATTTGTGGAGAAAAATAATTTTGAAAGGTAGAGGATTTTTTTTGAATTGATTTATTTTTTCTCAGAAAACATTTTTACTATCTTATGACATGACATACAAAAATTGCAGCTAATTGAATGGCGATATATATGGCTAATCATACAAGAATGATTTTTTGGAATGCTGCATTTGAAATTCTTTCAGGTTCTTTGCATATTTTATTTTCTGATGTTTACTAGATTGGTTTAATAAATCCAATTTTATCCAAAAAATAGGTAATATTTTTTTTCGTAAAATAACTAAGAAGAATTCCACTCTAATTCAAACATATTCCATTTTTTTTTCAAAATTTTTTTCTTCTGCAAGCGTGGAATTAGTTAATGGATTTCTAAAGTAACTCTAAATTTAATTTTCTCTAAATGGTCAACAAGAGTCCCTCTGCATGTGCAGAGAAAGTTTTTTTTCTAAATTTATTTTTTTAGTAGATCTCAACATCCAATAACTTTTTTAAAATAATATAAATTTTATTTTTTAAAAATAATTAGGTAGGGTCCCATGAAATTTATTTCAAATTTTTTCTTTGTAATTTTTTAATCTTAAAAGCGACTGAATTAGGAGATCGCTTGCGATTGTGGATTGAGTGAAACTTGGCCTTTCTAAATCCGCTGATTAGGATACGTTTCCCACAACTATTGAGGTTTTGATAGAAAAGCAACAGGAAAGCCGGGGGCATGCAGTTGCGCCTCCCACGCTGTTCTTGCCAGAAAAAGGAGCTTGGAGCCAAACAGTTCAAAGAAAATTTCTCCTGAAGTAGTTAAGAATGACGCATGAGATGGCGTGCCGGTGACACTATAAACACAGGAGTTTTTTTCCCCTCTCCCTGTCAACGAACCCGTCCTTCCAAAATTACTCATGCCGTCGGTTTTAATCGGCCGTTGTCCTGTTGAATTATCAAAACAAATAAATAAAATAATAGATGGGAGAAGGAATCGGTAGGGAGTATGAAGCAGCAACGAAGCCCACCGTGAGCTCTCCGCTCTCCCAGTTGCAGCGGCAGGCCACAGAAACTGTCAAACTCCCAAACTATATACCAGACTGATTCCTCCAATTACCTTCCTAAAAAAAGAAATAGATTCCTCAGTTTACTGTTTCTCTTTCGTCCGCCACCTTGACTTGCACGCCCAAGAGGATACTAAAAGTTGTTCCGATCCACCAATTATATGAATTGAAGTCTCTCTCCTCTGCCCCGGCACCCCTCCTCTCTCTTGCTGCTTGTTTCCTTTGAGATTTTAAAAAAAAAAAAAACAAAAAAACAAACGGCAAAGAAAAAGGAAAAGGTCGTTCATCCCCTTCACCCTCTCCTTTTGACCTTTTCGACTGTCAAGAAAGGTCGCGCTCCTTTTTCTTGTGATAAGGAGGACGTGCCCCTTGAATGGAGGAAACGCGTAGAGTGGGGTTCACAGAGGGAGAGATGGCGGAGGGGTAAAGAAGGGATTCGTACAAGAACGGATGAGCGCAACGAGGCGATGGATAGAGAAGCAAACCACAACTTGCAGAAAAAGTCACCTTTCTTTTTTAGAACCCATATCTCCCCTTTTCTTTATTCGTCGGATGCTTACTGTTCCTTCACCAATATTCCATCTTTCCTTCTGACCTTTTATGGACTGGTGGGGTTCGATGCTGCTTTAAAATACTTCCCGTCCCCTTGATACCAAAAAGACGGAATTGAGCACAAGGAACGGATAGCATGCCTTCCACCATTTCTCTCTGCAGCTAATTTTGTTCAATCGTCTATACTCGGGTATTCTTTTTTCTTTTTAATGAAGGAATTATAAATTCGGTCAGTGAAGGTCGTTTTCTGCGCGGCGTTAGACTGGATCATGCTTAAAGCAAGGAGAGAAACAGGAGGTTTGGCCTAGACATGAAGGACTCTTTTAACGGAGAGACAACCTATGCGTGTGTTATATTATATATATAGTTATATTATTAGAATAAAGTCCCAGAATAGGAAGCGAATAGTTTTGCTTCCATCTCTCTCCGTTTAACGAATTGTAAATGTTAAAAAGGGGAAACAACTTTCCCCTGTTTTTACGGGTGGGTTAGCTTTTGACAGGTTCTGCGCTCCCTTCCCAGGACTGCTTTCTCTAACAACATACGTTATACATCGGTTGGAGTTTCCTTGCTGCCACGGAAAGCAGAGCCCCTCCCTCTCCCTTTCATACGGTTCGAGGGACGGGGCTTAATAGCTGGCATCAAAGGAGGGGAGTTCCCTTCGTTGTAACGATCTAACTAAAAGAAAGAAAAAAGAAAAGAAGAAGGAAGTGGAATTTGGGTGGGATTGTTGTTCCCCTCTGTTTGTTAGAGCGATAGCTGTCCAAAAGGGTCAACAGCAGCATATAATTCTCGTGGACCGGTTTCTTCTCCTCTTCTCCCCCTCTTCCACCTTCCCAGCCCAATTCACCTCTCTCCCTCCCTCGGTCCTTCGCCCCTCCGTCGCCGTCTGTCCTTAGAAGGGGAGGAGGAAGGACGATGACTTTCCTCGGAGGGTCCGCCCCGTCCAACCTCCAATGCTTTCTTGATCGCACCACGCCGGTCGTCCCATCGCGCTACCTCCCAAAGGTGAGTTTCTTTCTCTTTGATTGCACGTATCGTTTGCTTTGATTCCGACTGAATTGGGTGGCATGGCCGCGTTCCTCCTCCGCTGCAGTCGTGCCTGGAAGAGTTGAACCAGCTTTGGCACCCGTGGGATTCCGACACCGTCGAGTACTTCGCGCTGAAAGATCTCTGGGATTGCTACGACGAATGGAGCGCCTACGGTGCCGGCACTCCCGTCTCTCTCAACGGCTACGAGGCGCTCGTCCAGTACTACGTCCCTTACCTCTCCGCCATCCAAATCTATACTAGCGCTTCATCCTTAACTAACATCAGGTATATCTTTCATCTTTCCCATCTTTTTCCAACTCCTCTCTTCTGCTGTTTTCTGAACGATGATTTTTTTTTTTTTATTTCTTTTCTTTTTCCATCCATGAAGTCTGAGGCCTTACATAAGAGATCAATGATGCAGGGGTCGTAAGAAAGAAAGAGAAACCGGTGTTCCTGAGATGAGGGAATTCAGTGATTCTTGCAGTGATGATAGTGAGAGTGACAAGCTATGGAGATCCAGTTGTAGTTCTTCAGAGGATTGTGATTTCGATCAGGACAGCTTGTGGCATTTACGGGATAGGTTGGGCTATCTCTACTTCCAGTACATTGAGAGGTCTGCCCCATACGGAAGGGTGCCTCTCAAGGTTAAGGTACCTCTACCTCTCATCTTCTCTGTTTTTCTTCCAGGTAGAAGATGATAAAAGCCTTTCGTTATTTTAGATCCGAGCAAATACCCATTATAATTGTCTGATGGCCTTGCCTGATAAGTGAGAAAATTAAATCTTTAGATATAATCGCAAGAATCAATTGGACTCCTAATTTGTTGGTGCTGTTGTTTCTGCAATAATATTGCCATATTTTAAGCTTTGCTGCCAAACTGAATTTTTAATAGTTGATGAATTTCTGGCTTCGTAATCAAGTTTGTTATGTTTCTTATCAACTAACATGGAGCCATGGCTTCTTATTCACAATTCTACTTCAGATTAGCGAATTGGCTCAAGAATTCCCAGGCTTGTTGACGCTAAGGAGTGTAGATCTATCTCCAGCTAGCTGGATGGCAGTGGCTTGGTACCTCTTCTCATCTAATAAACTCCAAGCAATTGATTTATTTATAACTCAAGGCATGCATTTTTTGCTCGCTAAATGATATAAAACTAATACGGCATGGATGCTACAACTCCGAGTCTCCAGCTCTCTTGTACATCTAAAACTATTTTACTAACAACTTCTTTATGCCCCCTTGGTTCATCTTACCTGAAGCAAGCCCAGATCATCCATTAAGGGCCAATTGTGAATTATGAACCTGTCTGTAACTGAACCAAATGAACCCAAAGAGTTACTAATCGTTTTGACATGTGAATGTACATAAACATGGGGTATTCATAAAGCTTCCTAATTTTATATTTTCTCTTATTTGTTTAGGTATCCAATTTATCACATCCCCGTAGGCAGAACTGTGAAGGATTTGTCTGCGTGCTTCCTCACATACCATACCCTCTCATCTTCATTCCAAGGTAAGCCAACAAGGTGTCTTCATCTTAAGCTCTCTACCATTTTATCTTTTCTTTTTCTTTCTTTTGGCAATTTTCCCACTTCCAGTCCAAGTCTATTATTTATCCCAACAACCCCTCTCAGCATCTTCCCTTCCGCGGGTCTTATCATGGTGAGAATATGCTAATCCTCTCTTTCATAAATCCAAACCATGCAGAGGCCGGGCCCCACGAAGATATGGATTGCGCCGAAAGGAAGCAGAGGGAGAGAAAAGGGATGGCTCTCCCTCCGTTCGGCCTGGCCACTTACAAGATGCAGGGGAGTGTGTGGGTCTCGGGAGCCGACGGCAGGGACCACGATCGATTGCTGTCACTCTTCAGCGCCGCGGATTCGTGGCTAAAGCAGCTTGGGGTCCAGCACCATGACTTCAACTACTTTAGGGGGATTCGTCGTGGCTGAGCTGAGAGATCTTGCATCCATTCGTAACTCCCCGACGCTCATGGCATGAAAACAGAAAAAAGAACAAAGAGAAAAAAAAGAAGTTCTTCAAAGTGTCTCCATCTCAATTTATCGTGTGGGAGGACTTTCGTGGTGGACCGCCGGATCCTCTTTGGAACATAGCGGGTGATGGTGTTTGTCCCATTTTGCGCCGGCCCAACCTCTTAGCCTCTTAAGCTTGTGCGTCGCTGAGGTTGCTGTCCAATTTAGAGGAGAAGAAACGAGGAAGGAGTAATTTGGAACTCATGGGGGTTTCGTTCACATCTTTCTTTCTAAATTGCCGTTCGTCTGACGAATGCTGCGATAGAGCGATACCCCTCTATTGGATGTGACGAGAAAGAAAAACTGGGGGATACAATTCGATCTGTGTTGAAAATTTTGCCGTTGCCCAAGTTCATGTTTAAAAAGGACGCTATTTTTGGCTACAGAAATCTGGTTGTTAATCAATTATGCTTCATGCATTCATTTTGTCCATTGGGTGGTTGTCGTACTCCCATGGTGAAGGTGTCGCAATTAGAAAATAATTTATTTTAGCCTTCATTAGGTGCTCGCATGCTTATGTTTTCGGATTTCCAACGCCAGACATGTTAATTAGATCCTTTACAAGCATCTTTGGTACCGTTAGGAATGGTAAACCCTCCAATAGTCACCATGTCCCCCGTCTCATAAAGAAAGGGCCCCTACGTATCTTTAAAATAGAGAGTGTTGCTGCGAGAATCTGAGTTGAGATCAGTTTCTGCTTGAGATGTCGGCAGAACTGTGGTCAAAAGCCCGAGAGAATGCTAGAGATTTTGCATTGTGAAGCCTAAAGACGAGCACGACCTACTTGTCGGATAATTTTTGGTGGAAAATCTTTTGATGCTTAAGTCAGTGAAGATTTAGAGCAAAAGTGGAAAAAAGAGAGAGAAAGGGGGAGATTGAGAATGCATACATTAGGGCCCCTCGGTCACCCTTACATATAGGATGAGAGTGGTGTCTGTTACTTGATTTATTGGAAAGTGCCATATCCGTGTGATAATGGCTAATCATGTATTAACCATATGGTAACGACTTTCCACAATTGGCATGCGATGATAATCGCACTGATCGTGTCTTTACTGTTGTACTGGTGTAACTATTGTCAAGACCATAATTGTAACTTATTCAATGACCTTTGGCATTACTCCTAGGCAGGATCAACCAGAATAATACGTCAGCCGATATCGAGGTCATTCACTTCAGTCAAGGCTGTGGTCAAAAAGGTCGGAAAAATCCAAAGTCAAAATGACCAATATTTTTTCTATCAGAGAGCATCATATTAGATAGCAAATACAAAGAGTAATTGCCAAACAAGTAGGGTAGGAGGTAAGCAACAGCCCTTCATTTCTAAGATGGGCAACATGGTAATGTTCGAGCATGCACTGCTCTCTACAGTGCAAAAGATGTACTGTAGAGGATCTTGCAACCTAGGCATGTATCCATCTTCTTATAGTAGGGCTGGATGTATTATCGGGTCGGGCCGCCCGCAGGCCGGGCTATGGGCTAGGTGTTAGAAGTATGTCCTAGAAGCCAACGTGGCTGACGCATATTTATAATCTAGAGCATAAATTTATAATTTTAACTTTTATCAATAAATAAGATTAGGCAAGTTGTTTATCATTCATGTTTATATGTGTCCATGAATCATCTAAGAAATTAATAGATGATGACACATATTCTCAAGGAGTTGAAAATTTGAGGCATGTGTCATTAGGGATTAATTTCTAAATGCTCCGATCGATGGATCCATCACGAGGGACGGTGATTGATCCACTGAGATTAGTGAACAGATCACTTAGTTAGATGGACGAGTCTCAAGTCCACAGTGTAGAGACACTAGAGTGATTATGCGAGTACTTGTTAGAGAACAAGGTACTGAGCGTGACCAAAGAAAGTAGTCTATCCACTCGTCAGTGACTACTTATGCTGCAGTTGTATGACTGATCCTTTGACCTGCGATGCCTCAGCTATTCACTGTGAGGTTGTTGTAGTTTGACGAGCATGTAAACTTGGGCCCTAGCCATTCGGATCCTTGTCGTGCGGATTGGCTACAGTAGGTTCATTTTGGAATAGGGTTGCATCTAGATGAGATCTATCGACCTTGATAGATTAGGAGTGATCCTATATGATTTATGAGACTGAGTTCGATAAATTTCTGGCCAGGCATTTTGGAAAAAGAGTTTTCCATATCTCGAACTGGAAGTCGAATAAATTAGACATATGACAGACGATGGGGTTTGACGAGTTATCCATAACCTCCGTTATGTCAGAATTCATGATAGAGAGACTGTATCATATGCCAACTGCACCGAGAGATTCAGATATTTCATTCTGCTGGGTTGCCACCACATACTGCTAGGTGTCACTAGTGGATTGTGAGACTCGAAGGCATTCACTTAGTGATCAGTGAATCCTAAGAGTAGAACTAAAATTGTTTCAGTCCACTGAAAGGAGTTTCAGTGATATTGAGATGGAGATCTAAATATGTCTCACTACCAGTCAGAATAGAACCTACGGGGTCACACACATAGAGGATTTAATTAGTCAGACTATCATAATTGTGATTTGGAATCACAATAGAAATTAATCATCAATATGATTGGTGATTGAATTAACCCACTAAGTGTTAGTGAGTTAATGGAAGAAGAATTAAGTGGAATTGATTGCAATTAGGCTGATTTAATGAGCCAAATCAAATTGGGTTTGACCCAAATTGATTTGGGTTCATGATTGGGTCAATTGGAACTAACCAGAGTTTATGCGGATTTTAAAGTCCACATGTCATCGTAGGATGAATATGACTTAAGTCGTGTTCACACTATACGGACTTTAAAATCCACATGGCGTCATTGGATGCATGCTCCCAAATTAATTAATTCTCTTAATGAGATTAGGAGTCCTAATGTAATTAAGAATTAATGAATTGATTAAGTGGACACATGTCATGCATCTATGAGCACAAGGATTGGATACTTGGCATTAATCCAAGGGTGGGTTATAGTCCCATACTCTTAATAAGATTAGGAGAAGCCCTAAATCTAATCTATAAAAGGGTAGCAAGGGAGACGTTATGGATTAATTCTCTTCTCTTCCTTTCCACGCCTCCTCTTCCTTTCTTCCTCCTTCCCACGGCAGCAAAGGAGTTCCCTTTTTCCTTTTCCAAGGCATTGGAAGTTTGAGAAGAAAAGAAAGAAAGAAAGACCACACGACAGCAAGGAAGAAGGAGTTCTTCCTCACGCCACATAACCCATCTTCTTCCTCCTTCTCCATGGCAGCAAGGGGTCTTCATCCTCCTCTTCTTCCATGGTAGCAAGGCAAGGAAGATCCACGTGCAAGGTTCCTCTTTCCTCTTCCTCCATCACAAGCAAGGTTGAAGAAGAAAGGGTTCTTCTTCAAGGAGGTAAATTGCAGATTTTTATTCCAACTTATGATAGTCATGAAAGGTCTTTGCAAGGAGCTAGCACTCCGGTAAGACCTATTCTCAGATGATTAGATCCTCGTATGGATACCTGTAGAGGCCGGACAATTATGCAGCTCAAACAGAAACCTAGAAAGATCATCAGGCTGCGGTGTTCTACACCTGTAGAATTTTTGAAGATGAGATCTTCAAATTTATAACTTTTAATTTTGTTTCAGTTTTATAAATCTTAATCAATCCTTCTAAGATCCTAATCTCCCCTCCTTAATGAGTTCAAAGATCTTCTGGATTTGGATCCAGAAAATTTTTTGAATTCTACGATCTGAGGTGCGTTCATACGATGAACGACGATCCGTTCGAATTCCACTGCGAACATCACATCGAACGGGGCGTAACTCATCAGTGGTATCAGAGCCATGGTTCCAGGGAGCATGATTAGGACTTAAGGATTGATTACCATATTTTTAATATAATTTTTTAAAAAATTATGCTTGCTGGATTTTCTGCATGCTAAAATTTCAGGTTGTTGAAATTTTCAGCATGCAGATTTTTTATTTGCTTTGATCTTGCAAATTATTTTAGAATTATAATTAGATTATAATTTTTAAAATCAATTAACGCATGATCTAAAATTTAGAGAATAGCATAATAGGTTTAAAGTTTCAGATATGAAAAAGTATACATGAGATGTATGTGGTAATCATAATGTGCATACTTGTTTAAGGTTATGTTTAAAACAATGTATGCATGAGATGTATGTATTAGTTAAACAAAATTTATTTGCATGAGATGTAAATAAAATTCTTAAACAACAGGACATTTACATAAGATGTAAACTGAAACAATTATGTTATTTACATAAGATGTAATCACATAATATATGAAAGGATTTCATAATTACATAGGATGTAAATCTGAATCAATGTGACATTTACATAAGATGTAAATCGAATGATATATGGTATGGGGTAGATGGTTACATTAGATGTAAATCCCAAAAGACCTAAAACCTTCCTAAATCAATCGAGAGTGAATGATACATTAAGCTGGCCATATTGGATTAATTGATCTAATTGGTGTATAGAAAAGCTTAAAGGTGGTTACTTAATTAGAACTTTACTTTCTGAGTAAGGAGAGCCTCCCACCTACTTACTTCGCCAATTGATCGATTACCTTTTATGGAAAGCTCAAAGTTGGAATCACTAAGATCTGATTATCCAATATTAAGTCGATTGGTCTTCCACCGTAGTAGAGTTGCTAAGATCTTTTCTGCGTTGATTAGTCTCGGCTGGATATAGTGGGCTAGTTGCATCGGGGGATTGGACCTCTCTATTGACATGAGATATTGTTGGGCAAAGATGGGGTTGGGTTCCAATAATTGTTAGGTGAGGACCCAATCACGGATTTATTTCCGCAGGATATATGGTGGGTTTGACTTAACTAAGAAATGGGTCCAATAACTGTTAGATGAGGTCCTTATGACTTGGAGACCAAGTTAGCTCAATATGCTTACGAAGCATTGTACAAGAGTTGTACACTCATCGTTTATATGTCTCCAATAACTGTTAGGTGAGGTGACATGTAGATTGGTGGGATCGCAGCACCCCACTTGAAACTCTAAGTCGCAGATTTTCGTATCTTGACGAGGAAAGTATGAGAGATCCGAGAAATAGTGGAAGAATTTGATCCAATTTTATTTTAAAAATCTCTAAAATAAATTAATGTCAAATACAAATTTCTAATTAGAATCTTTGCTCTTTGTAGATGTCAATGGCTTCCAACCCGATAGTTCGAATTCTAGATAACAATAGGTTGACCGGACCAAACTACAAAGATTGGCTCTGCAACTTGAAGATCATTTTGAGTTACGAGAAGATAGCTTATGTTCTTGACCATGAACTTCCGATGTTACCAGCCCGTGCAATCAACGAGCAGCGTGAGACGCATGCAAAATGGTTGGATGACAACAATAAGGTTAGGTGCTACATTTTGGCATCCATGTTCAATGAATTGCAATGCCAGCATGAGAGCATGAAGACTGCTAAGGACATACTTGATCACCTACAAGAGTTATATGGTGAACAGAGTCGCGCAGCGAGGTTTGAAGTGTCCAAGTGACTCTTCAAAGCCAAGATGCATGATGGGCAGTCCGTCTATGAACATGGTTTGACCATGATCGAGAATCTTGTGGAGCTTGAGAAGCTTGGTATGACTATGCTCAAGGATTTGCAAACGGATTTGATTCTACAATCGTTGCCATCTTTATATGGGCAGTTTATTATAAACTACCATATGAATAAAATTGAATGCACTAAGCTTGAATTGTTGAATTTGTTAGTGACAAATGAGGGAGCCTTGAAAGATTCAAGGGGCACAGTTCTCGCTACTGAGCTAACTTCTACTACCAAGAGAAAGTCTACTAGGAAGAAGAAGAAGCCTGCGAAGAAGCAGAAGACCAAGAAAAAGCCGAAGAAGGAAGTTCCTAAGAAGAAGGCCGAACCAAAGGAAAATGTTTCCATTGCAATGAAGACGGCCATTGGAAGAGGAACTGTCCTATCTACCTGGAAAACATAAAAAGCAAAATGCGCCTTCTGAAGGTATGTCTAATATGCTCATTATTGAAACTAATCTAACGGTTTCTTCTATTTCTAGTCGGGTTATAGACTCTAATTCTAATATTTACTTGTGTACTACAATGCAGGATCTAAAGAAAAGTAGAAGGCTTATGGAAGGTGCAGTAACCCTACGGGTTGGTAATGGAGCAAGAGTTACTGCTATTGCTGTAGGCACGTTTTCTTTGTATTTACCGTCAGGATTTAGTTTGATACTTAGAGATTGTTATTTTGTACCTAGTGCTAGCAGAAATCTGATTTTCATATCTTATCTAGCACAGGAACATTATGAATTCAATTTCAATAAAGACTACGTTTCCATTTATTTTCGAAATAAACTGTTTGGACGTAGTTTTATGATTGACGGTCTCTATCACTTACATATGGATGTATCTGTGAACGTATCTGAGCATACAGTGAGTATCATAGGATCTGAAAGATCTAGAGATGAGATAAATCAAAAGTATTTGTGGCACCTCAGACTTGGTTATATAGGAGAAGACAGAATTAACAAATTGGAGAAACATGGGCTTTTGAGTTCATTGACTTCTAAGTCATATCCAATTTGTGAATCCTGCCTTCAAGAAAAAATGGCCAAATTATCCTTTATAGGACACAAGGAGAGGTCCACTGAAATACTTGCCTTAGTACACACTGATGTGTGTGGCCCATTCGATGTGCAGGCTAAGGGTCAATTTTTCTACTTTATTACTTTTACCGATGATTTCTCACGGTATGGTTATGTCTATCTTATGAGATATAAATCTGAAGCATTTGAAAGGTTCAAAGAATTCAGATTTGAAGTAGAAAAACAGACAGAAAAACTCATTAAAGTTCTTCGATCAGATCGAGGAGGAGAATACCTTAGTAAAATATTTCATGATTATCTCAAACAAAATGGTATAGTTTTACAATGGACACCTCCTGGAACACCTCAACTCAACGGAGTGTCAGACAGGAGAAATCGGACCCTATTGAATATGGTCAAGTCCATGATGAGTTTCACTGACTTACCCTTATTCTTGTGGGGAGATGCCCTACTTACAACTATCTACATATTGAATAGAGTTTTCTCTAAGTCCGTTCCTACCACACCGTATGAGATATGGCATGGTAAGAAATCAAGTCTTGGTTATCTCAAGATTTGGGGATGTCCAGCCTAAGTCAAGCGACAATAGACAGACAAGTTAGAGGCTAGGACAATTGGTGCTCGTTTCATTGGATATCCTAAAGAGTCGTTAGGATATAATTTTTACATCCCAGAAGATCACAAAGTGTTTGTGAGCCGACATGCCATCTTTTTGGGAAAACAGTTTATCCTTCATTGAGGTAGTGGAAGGAAAATTGAGCTCGAAGAGAAAGTCTCTCCAGAGCAACGAGCAATTGAGCCTAGTGAACCTATTCACATTGAGCCAATACATGAAGAACCTCATCCACTTCGTAGATCCAGTAGGATCTCCCATCCTCCTGAAAGATACTTAGGTATGCTTACAGAGGACATAGTTGAAGAGCTTCTCATGGGAGAAAGAGATCATAGTGATGATCCCAAGACCTACAACGAAGCTATGTCAGACATCGACTCCGAAAAATGGATGGATGCTGTTGTCGGCTTTCTTGTTGTAGACCTGAGGATGACTTAAAAAGAATGTCGTTATCAAAATTTTAACCAATAAACAAATATTTTTATATTTTTTTACTCTTACTATCCTTTATTCGATGAATAGTGGTTGTAGGAGGTCGATCCATAGAGAGGCGATTGGAGTACACAAATAGAGAATAGAAACTCCATTAAGGTTTATTTTTTAAAAACAAATAATTCATTGAGGATATTCGATTAATCTCTAAATAAGCAGAGCTATTTTTCGAAAAAAAATAAACAAAGGGAAGAAAGAAAACTTATGCAATTAAAACAAGAATTTCAGGATGCATGGAATAAATTACAAAATATTAAATTAAAACTTAGACGTGGATTGCATAAAAGAAAAATTAATAGATTGCATAAATTAAACTGATATTAGAATATGGATTGCATGAAAGAAAGTTGATGGATTTCATAAAAAGAAAATTGATTACAAAAGTAGAATTGAAGATTGGTAGCCTGATGCTGCCTTTCTTCTACAAATAAAATAAAATAAAATAAAATAAAATAAATCAAACCGAAAACTTCACTCTCTCGGTGGAACCCATGCTCTTTTTTTTTCCTTTTCTTTCAAAAACAGAGGATGCTCTGTTTTTTTTTTTCGATGTGAGCTCCCAGAGCTTTGAAGCCAGCCATGGGTCCCTTGATTTCGCGTGGAGAGGAGGGGGAACGGGTGCCAGAATCATGCGCGGGAGGCTGGGAACATGGAGGAGAGTTGATCGTAGGATCGAAGGGAGGAAGGACGTGGATGCCTATCTGGCTGGCCACGGAATGCTGAGAGGCTGATCCGGGAAGGGTGGAGATGCAGAATGCCCATCCGGCTGGCCACGGAATCGCTGGTTTATGGGAGCTCCGAAAGCTGGCTGGGATGTGGATTCGGATGATTGGGCTGCCATTCCGCTGCTGTGAATGCGCTGGGACGAGCAGAAGAAGAAGATGTCGCGGATGCTTGGATGCGGAAATGGAAGGAGCTGGGGATGGTAACGGACGAGCGCGTGAGGCTGGGATTCGGATGATTTTGAATTCGGAAGAGAAGGACACGGTCGGGATGGATCGCGGATGCTGGAATCTAGGAGATGCTGGAACTCGGATGTGGGGGATGCGTGGAAGGTTGGGGATGCGGTGTCTGGGATCACGCTTTGCTGAGATGTTGAAGGTTGGATGCTGAGATCACGCGTGATCTCTCGGGATCGCTGGGAGGAGGAAGAGGGCAGATGCGATGCAGGGGGATCGCGATTAATAGGGCTTCACAAGCGGTTGGGACGTGGAAGATGAATGCAGACGGCTGGGAACGCGGGACGGCAGGCCTGATCGTGGGATGGGTGGAACACTGCTTCCTTCTTTGGGCTACGACAGGTTAGGAGCGTTAGGAGATCACGATCAATGGGGCGTAGGATCACGGACTCGGAACGGACGCCGGATGACTGCCATGTGTCCCTCGAGTGCAAGTGTGCTTGATGAATGGTGGGTTCGATCATACCATGGCAAAGTTGAGCGTGCGCGGCCTGGGTTGTGCATCTTTCTACGCCCAATCTGTACTAAATGCGCATTGTAACTTTAATTTATACTAACCTGTGCCAAACAAAAATATAATATTAACTTAGTGATTTTATCGTTATATGTTAGCAGTAATACTAATTTAAGCAGCGTGTAGGTCGCACTTTTGTGCTCTCATCACACCCCCTAACTAGCTTATTGCTAGTATCTAGCATTAACAAACAAACGATAAAATGAGGGCACAAAAGATGTAGTCTAACCCATGACTTTTTGTTGAAACAAAGTACACAAAATTTAGATATGTACCAACTTTCGTAGAGCATCACGATTGCACTTAACACGTGCAACAAGCCTTAAAACCCCCAGGTTACCCTAGTGGACGAGTATTGTCTCGTGAGGGTTTGCAGTGAAGTCACCCACAAACTTCATGGGTAAGGGATTTCTAACGTTTAACTCGAAATTTGAACAAGTATTACTGTATGAACCTAGAATTGCAAGGACAATGGAGACTTATTGCTATCATATTTAAGCAAACTCTAACTCAAGTTTCATTATACCCCATCTATCTGCTAACAAGTCAAGAATGTAGTGAGGTGCAAGATAGTATCATATAAATGAGTGGCTTTCACTTCCAACATGATCACTCTAATTTTCAAGACTTTCTAGAGTTAAATGGTAATGAATATCCGAGATTTAACTTTTAATCAGACTGAATGCTAAAAAGAATTACTTGTGCAATATCTAGCCTTATTAAGCTTTCTAGCTGATCCGTGTAGCGAGTGTTAAGCCAATGACTCCCAATCCAAATGGCTCAAGGCACTAGGTGTAAAGAAATCCTGACAGGCTTAATAACTCAAGTTAACGAGGCTCCAAGGCCGAATTAGTCACTCAGAGTTTAATGTCAGTCATCCTCACCTTTTTACGCGAACACTTGCTGCTTGCCAAGCAAGAGGCCCGGTTACTCATTGAGAAGACTCATTATTTTATTTTATTTTATTTTATTTATTATTATTATTATTATTATTATTTTTTGGCATAGGGTGTTCATCATACATATAACATTAAATTATCCAGAAGATTAAAAGTATTCATATTAGTTGCAAGTTTACATACCCCACTATTTATGTGCTTACGTGTAGGTGCTAAATCATCTTCTATCATATTAGCAGGAGACAGGTGGGATGAAAACTCAAGCTAGAACTGCTATTATATTTCTTAACTCAAAGCTATTGTCAAAGCAATTCCTAGTTTTTACAGCCAAAAAGATTAGAATTTGAGTTAAAAATTGAAAATTCTTTTTTTTATAGGCATAAAAATCTTTTTAGGCAGAAAAATTAAAAATATTCTCACCCCCATACCTAAATTCAGTATTGTCCTCAATATTGAGAAAATTAAAACAATAATAGGGCAGAAGAGATATTACCTGATATTGGACTTTGATATGGCTGAATAACTTGGAGATTGGGGAAAATACCCCCAAACCTGCATGTTAGTAACTTATTAATAATAATTTTAATCTTTTCATGTTGGGTTGCCTCCTAAGAGCGCTAAGTTTTATGTCTTCAGCCAGACAATTCTAATTCATTCATGATAGACAGGATCGGTCAGAAGTGTCTCCTCGACTTCTGAACTCAGATACTCAAGCTATGGTTTTAAATGATGTCCATTGACTTGAAAGGACCTACCATCCTTGGTATTGCATATTACTACTTATACCATACGGATGCACTTTCTCTACCGTGTATGGGCCAGTCCAGCAAGATTTAAGTTTTCCAGGGAATAGATGTAATCGAGAATCATATAAAAGGACTTTTTATCCTTGGTGAAATTCCTTACGAGTGATCATTTTATTATGCATTATCTTCATGCGATCCTTGTACTTCTTAACACACTCGTAAGCATCGTTCTTAATTTCTTCAAGCTCATCAAGCTAAAGTTTTTTATGCTCTCCCACCTTGTCGAGATCGAAATTAAGGTGTTTAATTGCCCAATAGACCTTATGTTCTAACTCGACAGGTAAATGGCAAGCTTTGCCATAGACAATCCTATATGAGGATATTTCAATTGGTGTTTTTGTTGCCCAGATAGACAACCCAAGAGGGGGGGTGAATTGGGTTTTAAAATAATTATTATAATTAAATAGTTTGTGAGATACTAATTAATCCTTTTTGCAAGTTGATTAATTAGATGCTATGTGCAGTGAATGAAATGAAAGTAAGAGAGACAAATGCAATCACAAACACAATGATTTTATAGTGGTTTGGAGCTAACCCTTGCTCCTACGTCCACTCCCCAAGCCTCACTTGGGAATTCACTATAACCCCTCGGATTACAGCCGGTTGTTTTACAAGCTCACAACCAAACTTGTTGTTTTACGAGGTCACAACGAACTCGGTCGGTTTTCCCAGGCTCACCGACTAGAACCACCCCGATTGTTTTTCTGGGATCACAATCGAACCCTTACACGTTGGTTTCAACCTAGGCTCACCAACAAACCTATATACCCTTGATTCAATCCCCTGATTGAATCAAGTAAGAACCAAATGGAAAGAAAGAACAAAGAGAAAAAGTACAGCTTCTAGGAAAGTAGATATTCAGCAATATAAACAATAGAGAAGTTAAGAGCCCTCAAACTATTTTATGACGATGAGGAGGAGGGCTTCTTGAACTCTGGGTCACTTCTTGAATGTCTTGAAGACTTGAAGGCAGATGGAGACTTCTTTAATGCTGGGAAGAGTAGGTTGAATGGAGTTAATGGCTCTCTTCCTTCTTTTTTGTTGAAATCTCTTTGGCAGATGAAGTTATTGTGTTTTCTTTGAAAGGAATGTTACTTCTCTACTTTGCTACAGTTCTCTGTGGCTATTTAAGCCATTCCCATCGGAAACTAGCCGTTAGACACACTTTACTAGCCGTTCTGCACATTCTGCACATCCTGACAATGTGTCCATTGGGATCGGAGTCGACTCGCGCGATCTGGAGTCGACTCGGCTGTAGCAGGAGTCGACTCATGCTTTTCTGGAGTCGGCTCGGCAACTGTTCTGGATTTGAATTAAAGTGGTCTTCTAGACTGGGAGTCGACTCGACTTATCCTGGAGTCGACTCCCCAAAGTCTGGAGCTGACCTGGCACTTTTGGAGTCGACTCATCCCAAGGAATCCATAGATGTATTCTTCAACTTGGCTCACTCGAGTCGACTCGTGAATTCTGGGAGTCGACTCGGCGCTCAAAGCCCGAACTCCCGATCTTCTGTCTTTTGGCTCGTGCAGTCTTGGAGTCGACTCGAACTGTTCCAGAGTCGACTCGGCTCTCAGTATCCGAAAAACAGTCTTCTGTCTTTTTGGAGTAGCGCTGCCTTGGAGTCGACTCGAACTTTCTTGGAGTCGACTCGCGTCTCAGAGACAAAAATACTGTCTTCTGTCTTTTTGGGGTCGCGCTGTCTCGGAGTCGACTCGGCCTTTGCGGGAGTCGACTCGGCCCTCAGTGTCCGAGAGTTGCTCTCTGACTTTTGCCTTGTATTACACTGAGAGTCGACTCTTGCTTCCTTTGGAGTCGACCTGCCAACCATCGGAGTCGACTCGCGTTCCTCAGGAGTCGACTCGGCTCTCAGGGTCTAAAATACCTTCTCTGACTTTCTGTCTGTGACTCCCTGGAGTCGGCTCATACTAGCCTGGAGTCGACTCGGCAAGCTTCGGAGTCGACTCGCGCTCTTCAGGAGTCGACTCGCTGACAGGTTTTGAGTTGTACCTTTCTGTTCGTCTGTTTGTTCTCAGTCGGAGTCGACTCGTAATGCATAGGAGTCTGTTGCCCAGATAGACACCCCAAGAGGGGGGGGGGGTGAATTGGGTTTTAAAATAATTTTGCAATTAAAACGTTGTGGATGACTGATTAATGCTTTACCAAGATGATTAATTAATTGCTATGTGCTGTGAATGAAATGAGAGTAAAAGAAAGAGACAAACAATCACAAACACAAGGCTTTTATAGTGGTTCGGAGCTAACCCTTGCTCCTACGTCCACTCCCCAAGTCTCACTTGGGAATTCACTATAACCCCTTGGATTACAGCCGGTTGTTTTACAAGCTCACAACCAAACTTGTTGTTTTACGAGCTCACAATGAACTCAGTCGGTTTTCCCTGGCTCACCGACTAGAACCACCCCGATTGTTTTCCCGGGATCACAATCGAACCCTTACACGTTGGTTTTACACTCGGCTCACCAACCAACCTCTACACCCTTGATTCAATCCCCCGATTGAACCAAGCAAAGACAAGATGGAAATAATGACAACAAACAGAAAAATAGAGCTTCTCAAAAGCAGATAAATAACAATATAAACTAGAGAGAAGTTAAGAGCCCTCAAACACGTTTGAGTTGGAGTAGAGTAGGGCTTCTTGAACTTCGGGTCTCCTCTTGAATGTCTGGTCGACTTGAATGCAGGAGGAGATCTCTTTCAATGTTTGGGAAGAGGTAGTTGGATGGAGTTATGGCGCTCTTCCCTCTTTTCGTTGAAAAACCATTTGCAGAGAATGAATGCTTGATTACTTTGAATGGAATGGTGCGTCTGTGCCTTGCTACAGTCCTCTGTGGCTATTTAAGCCATCCCCCACGGAAACTAGCCGTTAGACACCTTTTTCTGCCCGTTCTGCATACTCTGCACAACCTGACAATATGTCCGTTGGGGGTCGGAGTCGACTCGCGCGATCAGGAGTCGACTCGGCTGTAGCGGGAGTCGACTCATGCTTTTCTGGAGTCGACTCGGCAACTGTTCCGGATTTGAATTAAAGTAGCCTCTTCGACTGGGAGTCGACTCGTCTTGACCCGGAGTCGACTCGCCAACTTCTGGAGCTGACTTGGCATTTTCAGAGTCGGCTCATCTCATGAAATCCATGGAGCTAATTTTCAACTTGGCCCACTCGAGTCGACTCGACAATCCTGGGAGTCGACTCGGCGCTCAGAGCCCGAACTCCCGATCTTCTGTCTTTTGGCTCGTCCAGTCTTGGAGTCGACTCGAACTTTTCCGGAGTCGACTCGGCTCTCAGTTTCCGAAACATAGCCTTCTGCCTTTTTGGTGTAGCGCTGCCTTGGAGTCGACTCGAGCTGTCTGGGAGTCGACTCGGCTCTCAGAGACAGTAAATCGGTCTTCTGTCTTTTTGGGGTCGCGCTGTCTCGGAGTCGACTCGCGTATTGCGGGAGTCGACTCGAATCTCAGAGTCCGAAAACTCCTCTCTGACTTTTGCCTTGTGTACCACTGAGAGTCGACTCTCGCTTTCTTTGGAGTCGACCTGCCAACCATCGGAGTCGACTCGCGTTCCACAGGAGTCAACTCGAATCTCAGGGTCGAAATTCGCTCTCTGACTTTTCTGTCTGTAACTCCTTGGAGTCGACTCATACTACTCCGGAGTCGACTCGGTAAACATCGGAGTCGACTCGCGCACTTCAGGAGTCGACTCGCTGACAGGTTTTGAGTTGATGCTTTCTGCTTGTCTGTCTGTTTTCAGTCGGAGTCGACTCGTAATGATCCGGAGTCGACTCGAGCCCGTGCCAGTGATTCTGATACGCTTGGAGTCGACTCGTAATACTCTGGAGTCGACTCGAGTCTCAGAGTTTGGTTCAAACTGACTTCTTAACTTATCCAAAATATTATGAACCAAGTCTAGAAACACTTTAGACAAGATTTTCACTGAAACACTCAATTGAATTTATTAGTAAACAAGAGATATACTCAGATACTTTGAGCTCATCAAAATCAAATAGGGTTATGATCAATCACTCCACAATCTCCCCCTTTTTGATGATGACAAAACATTGAGTATATGTAAAGTGAATTGCTCAATAAACAAGGAAATAAAATCCATAAATGAATTCAAGTGTCTGGTTATTTGATTTATCCAATCTTGAAAGGTGTGAAATAATAAATTTTGGAGTTAAAGCTCTCCCTTTCATTTGGAATTATATAAGCCTTCATATCATGCAATCAATTGTTTGGCTTATATATATTTAATGATTTAGCTTTCTTAAAAATTCAGATTCTCCCCCTCAACATATGCATTCAACTTTGTTTTGATTCTCTGAATTTTCTTTTAATGCATTGAAGTTTTTGAACTGAAATTTTTGGTTTTTAGAGGAAAAATCTGACAATTTGTTCTTGAGTTGGATTCAACTAATCTCCGAATATCCCTTGAATAGATTCTGGAGATTACTCCATTAGGAGCCCCAACAGAGAGATAATGAGCCTCGAGGTACCAAATCCACTAAGAACAAATTATGTTTTAATTTTTGATTCTCATTTTGAGTTCTTTTATGTTGATTCCATTTACATAACTACTAAATATTTCTCCCCCTTTTTGTCATCATATCAAAAAGGAGGTAAGCAGAACAAACAATCACTTAGAGATCAAATTGCACCCAATTGAAGAGAATATGTCTACTCATTGTATTGATGTGTATGTAAATACATTTTAGAATACAATAAGTAAAGCAAAAAAAAGTACATGTCAAAATAAAGCAAAAAGCAGCTAAGGTCTCCTCGAGGATGTGGCTCCTCCTCTCGAGGATGTGGCTCCTCCTCTCAATCTGTTCTGCTCCATGAGGAGGGTGACCGCATCTGTACCATGCCCGAGCTGAGAGATTAAGGACGAAGTGGCCCTGCTATGTGTAGTGGAGAGCTCGGTCACCGACTTCTGAAGTGCGTCCAGCTTGTCGATGAGCACGTTCGACAAGCGCTCGGCCCCCTGAGTAGTGGTGCTCATGTCCTTCCGGATGTCATCGCGCATCTTCCGAGTGATGCCCGTGACCTCACTCATACTGGAGAATTGAGCCTGGATCAGGCTCCGGACGTTGTAAATCTCTTCCCGCACATGGGCCGTCATCTCAGTCACGGCTGTCAAGGAAGGGACCAACGCTGACGAAGGTGCAGGAGTGGGAGCAGGCACTGAACCCCGGAGCTCCCGAAGTAGATCATCTCGCAGATCTCGGACAATCTCCTGCCGCAACTTCCGGAGCTGCTCAGGAGCGATCCGGACCTCCATGGGCTGAGGAGCTGAGGAGGAGGGTCCGGCTGAGGTGGTAGGACTTGAAGTGGAGGGAAAGTCAGGATAATCTGAGTCTGGCTCAGGACTAGGGGAATGTCTGGTGGTATGTGTGGAGGTGGAAGACTTCCTAACCCAGGTCCCCTCTACCTTCCGAAACCCCATCCTGTGTAGGGTCCCTGGACGCATGCGATCTGTCCATCGCAATGCGCAAGAGGGTTCCCCCTCAGAAATGGGAATCTCGGCCTCCCTAAACAAAAGGGTGAACATCATGCCATAGGGGAGGGTAAGCCTAGGTCTATCTAGTGGCTCACTTAGGTATCTATATATCATCTTGGGAAAGTTTATGGGGGTATCCTGAAGAATGTAGTACATGAGGGCTAGGTCCCTCTCAGACACAAAATCAAACCGTCCGGTCTTTGGGAACAAAGATCGAGAAATGATGCTTAAGAGGAGCCGCATCTCAACTGAAAGTGAGCTGGCGGACACCTCATCTAAAGAAGACTGGGGTGGATGCCCTAGAATGGCCGTAAGGGCCTCAGTCCTATCTTCGGGGTGTGTGGGAGCCACCCCTAACTGTGGAAGGTGGAGGATTTGGGCTATGAAATCCTCGAAAATAAACAATGGGACACCGGCTACGGTTCCCTCTATTCCCCCATTCCCCCTATGGACAGTAACATGGAACTCTCTAATTAGGCCAGAGTATGTGGGGAGGTCTAGGGAACAAAAGTACTCTAAACCCTGGGCCCTAAGTCTATCTCCTATAGTGAAGCCCTCCCGAGAGAGATAGTCGAAATCGACGTATCTCCCGGTGGAGACCGCCTTCCCGGCACACGGCCTCGAGGGAACGGCCCTCGGCGGGGAACGAGCCGGAGGTTGTGGCCTCACGGGGTCGTTCCGAGCCTTGGAACGCCGCTCGCCACCGGTCGCGGAATGGGGCCTCTTCCGGCTTGGGACAGTGGCTTTGCGAGGCATGGTTGACCTATAATGGTATGAAATCCTAATGGACGATGAAGGATCAACGGGAAAGGACCTAGGGGCGGCCGGAGACGATCTAGGAGTCGGCTCTAGGGTTTTGAACAGTGGCGGCGGTGAAAATAAGTGTTTTCTAAATGATGGAGTTAGGGTTAAAAAGTCGGATCCCGACTGCGAGTCGACTCCTCTGAGTCGCGAGTCGACTCGACCTTGAGTCGACTCCAAAATAGGCGCGAGTCGACTCTCCTTATGTGCCTGTTAACCTCGAGTCGACTCCCGTCTGTATGCGAGTCGACTCTCCCTCTGCTGCCATCGATCTCGAGTCGACTCCCGCAAATGCGCGAGTCGACTCCCCCTTACGAGCCGACTCTGAAACTTGCTCGAGTCGTCTCGAACTCTGGCACGCACCTAAAAATCATGCTATGTTCGTGCCGAATGAGGAAAAATCACTAAATTATGATCTGATTTGATGATCATTGAAACGAAACTCTATATTAATCACAATCTAATCATCAAAATCAAATGAATCTAGTGAAAAATACCACTAGGATGGATCAATCACTCCTAATCCCCTCCTAAGCACACTAAATCTCTCTTCACTTAGGGGTTTTGTAAAAATGTCAGCTAATTGATCATCAGTACAAACAAATTGTAGTGTCACATCACCATTCAGTACATGATCTCTTATGAAGTGATGTCTTATCTCAATATGTTTAGTTCTTGAATGCTGAATTGGATTCTTAGTTAGATTAATGGCACTTGTATTATCACAATTAATGGGTATTTTATCTTGTTTAATGCCATAATCTTCTAATTGTTGTTTGATCCATAAGATTTGAGCACAACAACTCCCGGCTGCAACATATTCAGCTTCAGCAGTAGATAATGCAACCGAGTTTTGTTTCTTGCTAAACCATGAGATTAAGTTTTCTCCTAGAAATTGACAAGACCCGCTGGTACTTTTTCTATCAAGTTTACATCCAGCAAAGTCTGAATCTGTGTATCCTATTAATTTTAGGCTAGATTCTTTAGAATACCATAAACCTATATTCTTAGTTCCTATTAGGTATTTAAAGATTCTCTTAACTGCAATTAGATGTGATTCCTTAGGATTAGACTGATATCTAGCACACATGCAAACACTAAACATGATATCAGGTCTACTTGCAGTAAGATACAATAAAGATCCTATCATACCTCTATATAGTTTCTGATCTACAGATTTACTTGATTCATCTTGGTCTAATTTGCATGATGAGCTCATGGGGGTGCTGATTGACTTGTTCCCCTCCATATCAAACTTTTTAAGCATCTCCTTGATATATTTGGCTTGATTGATGAAGATGCCTCCTTCAGACTGTTTGATTCGAAGCCCGAGGAAGTAGTTCAGCTCTCCCATCATGCTCATCTCAAATTCACTCTGCATCAAATCAGCAAATTCTTCGCAGAGGCGATTGTTAGTAGCACCGAAAATAATATCATCAACGTAAATCTGCACTAATAACATATCTTTGTTTTGCTTTTTCAGAAATAGTGTTGTATCTACATTACCCCTAGAGAACTCATGTTCTAATAGGAATTTGCTAAGTCTTTCATACCATGCTCTAGGTGCTTGTTTCAAACCATAAAGTGCTTTGTTCAATTTATAAACATGATTAGGGTATTGATGATTTTCAAAACCAGGAGGTTGTTCTACATATACCTCCTCATTAATATACCCATTTAAAAATGCACTTTTTACATCCATTTGAAATAGTTTGAAGTCCTTAGAGCATGCATATGCTAATAATAATCTAATAGCCTCAAGTCTAGCTACAGGAGCAAAGGTTTCATCAAAATCTATACCTTCTTCTTGATTATAGCCCTTTGCTACTAGTCTAGCCTTATTCCTTATGACAATTCCATTTTCATCAAGTTTATTTTTATAAATCCATTTGGTACCTATAATTGGATATTCAGAAGGTCTTTCAACTAGATTCCATACTTTGTTTCTAGTAAATTGGTTTAATTCTTCTTGCATTGCATTTATCCAATTTACATCGATTTCAGCTTCTTTTATGCGTTTAGGCTCAAAATGCGAAACGAAAGCTAGATGATTGTTTAAGTTCCTAAGGGATGCTCTAGTCCTAATAGGTTGAGACGGATCATCTAGAATTAATTCCTTAGGATGCCCGTGAGCATACCTCCAAGCTTTAGTTAGCCCATGATCTACTATAGTCTCTTGGCTTGATGATACATCTTCAATTAATTTTTGACTGTTATCTTGTAATGTCATCTCGTCAATCTTTTCTTCAAGAATTTCCGTATCATCATCAAAATTAACTCTCTTGCTAGAAGAGATATCACTAGAATCATCGAAGACAACATGTATGGATTCTTCAATAACTAGGGTTCTTTTATTAAAGACTCTATATGCTTTACTAGTTGTAGAGTACCCTAAGAATATGCCCTCATCAGATTTAGAATCAAATTTTCCTAGATTATCTTTTCCATTATTATGAACAAAACACCTACATCCAAAGATATGAAAATAGTTTACCTTTGGTTTTCTGTTTTTCCAAAGTTCATAAGGTGTTTTCTTTATAATAGGTCTCAATAAAACTCTATTTAATATATGACAAGAAGTATTAATGGCTTCTCCCCAAAAGTACTTAGGGAGGTTACTTTCACATAACATAGTTCTAGCCATTTTCTCTAGAGTTCTGTTTTTCCTCTCCACAACTCCATTTTGTTGTGGTGTCCTAGGTGCAGAAAAATTGTGTGTTATCTCCTTTTTACTACAAAACTCATCAAATAAATGATTTTCGAATTCGGTACCATGGTCACTTCTAATAGCTATTACTGAAGTATCTCTAGCATTGGTTACTTCTTTATCAAATTTCTTGAAAACTGAAAAAGCTTGATCCTTATGAGCTAAGAACATGACCCAAGTGTATCTAGAATAATCATCTACAATAACTAGACCATATTTATTTCCACCTAGGCTTGTGGTTCTAGTTGGTCCGAATAGGTCCATGTGTAGTAGTTCTAGAGGTCTAGAGGTTGAGACACAATTTATAGATTTAAAGGAGTTCTTTGATTGTTTGCCAAATTGACATGCTTCACATATTTTATTCTTTTCAAACTTTAATTTTGGCAAACCTATCACCGAATCTCTTTTAACTAGTTTAGATATTGTGTCCATGCTTGCATGACCTAACTTACGGTGCCATAACCAACTAGCATCATTGTCCTTAGTTTCATTAACAACTAAGCATGGGTTGTGTTTGGCAAGATCCTCAAGGTCTACAACATACACATTTCCACGTCTTATTCCTTTAAAAACTAAACTATTGTCATTAGGGTTTGTTACGATGCATAGTGATGGTTTAAACATAACATCATAATCTTTATCACATAATTGACTAATGCTTAATAAATTATGCTTAAGACCGTCAACATATCTAACATTATCAATAAAAGTAGAAGGGGTAATTTGTACTTTACCTATACCAATGATGTGACCTTGGTTGTTGTCTCCAAAAGTCACAGCACCTCCCTTCTTAGCTTTAAGGGTGAAGAATTGATCCTTGTCACCCTTCATGTGTCTTGAACAGCCACTATCCAAGTACCAGCAATTTTTGTTGACCTTGACTGCAAGACACTCCTACACAAGCAGATCATATAATCTTAGGTACCCAAGTTTTCTTGGGTCCTTCATGGTTAGTCATATTGGTTCCTTTCGGAACCCATACCCTTTTAATTTTTCTTTTAGTTTTCCCTTTCCTATAGTCACATACATTTGCTTTATGTCCTACAGTTCCACAACAAAAGCAGGTTACTTTCTTAGTTTTGCTTTCTCCAGCTTTAACAAAGAAGTTACTCAGAAGTTTTTGCTTATTTTTAGGTTTATATCCTAAACCTGCTCTATTGAATACTGCTCGTTGACTATTAAGTATCATATTCAGTTTTTCTGAACTATATGTAAATTTTTCAACCAAGGGTTTGTATTTTTCAAGTTCTTTAGTTAGTGTTTGTTTTTCTGCTTTTAAATCATTCAGTTCTTTTGTGATACTCTCATTTATATGTTTATTGTTTTTGGGTTCTAATGTTTCTTTGTTCAGCCTTTCATTTTCTTTAGTTAAGGTATTATTCTTTTGTATCAAGATTTGGTTGCTTGTTTTAAGTTCTGCATTTTCTTTGGTGATACAGTCCTTATCCTTAACTAACTTATCGTATTTATGTAGGTAAGATTGATTAGCTATTTTTAGTTCTTTATTCTTAAGATTTATGGCCTTATATTCAATCATTAATTCATTAAATGCATCATACAATTCATCAAAGGTAAAATCGAGATGTGTGTTGGATGTTACCTCATTTTCATTGGCCATGAAACAAAAATTGGCCTTTTCTTCTTGTTCCTCATCCGATGATGAAGATGATGCGTCGGAGTCCGATAAGGTGGTGACAAAGGCTTTCTTCTTCTTGTACTTGCTGCCCTTCTTTAGTAAGGGACACTCAGCTCTGATGTGCCCCGGCTTCTTGCACTCATAACACCCAATCCCCTCATTTTCCCTTTCCTTACCTTTATCCTTGCGATAGGAATTTGAGGGGCCTCTCCTTTGATGATAGGACTTCTTGTGGTTGATGAATTTTCTGAACTTACGCACAAGAAGAGCCTCATCATCATCTCCCTCATGATCTTCTTCTTCACTGCTACTACTGCAAGACAAATCTTTGTTAGATGATGTAGATTTGAGAGCTATTACCTTTTTCTTATGGGAGGACTCTTCTTCGCTGTGCTGCTTCATTGTTAGCTCGTGAGTCATTAGGGATCCAAGGAGCTCTTCAAGTGGAAGCTTGTTCAAGTCCTTAGCTTCTTGGATTGCCGTCACCTTGGCTTCCCATGACCTTGGTAGACAGCGAAGAATTTTTCTGACAAGATCACTGTTAGTATAGTTTTTGCCAAGGCTTTTTAGGTCATTGACAATGTCAGTAAATCTAGTGAACATGCTAGTGATTGTCTCATTAGAATCCATCTTAAATAGTTCATACTTATGAACTAATATATTTATTTTGGATTCTTTGACTTGATTCGTGCCCTCATGGGTCACTTCAAGTCTGTCCCAAATCTCTTTTGCAGAATTGCAAGTAGAGACTCTATTGAATTCATTCCTATCTAATGCACAGTAAAGCACATTCATTGCTTTAGAATTGAGTTGTGCCTTTCTCATGTCATGTTCATCCCAATCCTTTTCTAGTTTAGGTACAGTGACACCCACTACATAGATGGATGGGATGTATGGTCCATTTACTACAATGGTCCACATCTCATAGTCTTGGGCTTGGATGAATATTCTCATCCTAGCCTTCCAATATGAGTAGTCGGATCCATTAAAAAATGGGGGTCTTTGGGTGGACTGACCCTCAATGTGGGAAGATCCAAATGGGGTTGTCATTTTGATCTTTTACTCTTAGGGTAGAAGAGTTTAGGCTATGATACCACTTGTTGCCCAGATAGACAACCCAAGAGGGGGGGTGAATTGGGTTTTAAAATAATTTTGCAATTAAAACGTTGTGGATGACTGATTAATGCTTTACCAAGATGATTAATTAATTGCTATGTGCTGTGAATGAAATGAGAGTAAAAGAAAGAGACAAACAATCACAAACACAAGGCTTTTATAGTGGTTCGGAGCTAACCCTTGCTCCTACGTCCACTCCCCAAGTCTCACTTGGGAATTCACTATAACCCCTTGGATTACAGCCGGTTGTTTTACAAGCTCACAACCAAACTTGTTGTTTTACGAGCTCACAATGAACTCGGTCGATTTTCCCTGGCTCACCGACTAGAACCACCCCGATTGTTTTTCCGGGATCACAATCGAACCCTTACACGTTGGTTTTACACTCGGCTCACCAACCAACCTCTACACCCTTGATTCAATCCCCCGATTGAACCAAGCAAAGACAAGATGGAAATAATGAGAACAAACAGAAAAACAGAGCTTCTCAAAAGCAGATAAATAACAATATAAACTAGAGAGAAGTTAAGAGCCCTCAAACATGTTTGAGTTGGAGTAGAGTAGGGCTTCTTGAACTTCGGGTCTCCTCTTGAATGTCTGGTCGACTTGAATGCAGGAGGAGATCTCTTTCAATGTTTGGGAAGAGGTAGTTGGATGGAGTTATGGCGCTCTTCCCTCTTTTCGTTGAAAAACCACTTGCAGAGAATGAATGCTTGATTACTTTGAATGGAATGGTGCGTCTGTGCCTTGCTACAGTCCTCTGTGGCTATTTAAGCCATCCCCCACGGAAACTAGCCGTTAGACACCTTTTTCTGCCCGTTCTGCACACTCTGCACAACCTGACAATATGTCCGTTGGGGGTCGGAGTCGACTCGCGCGATCAGGAGTCGACTCGGCTGTAGCGGGAGTCGACTCATGCTTTTCTGGAGTCGACTCGGCAACTATTCCGGGTTTGAATTAAAGTAGCCTCTTCGACTGGGAGTCGACTCGTCTTGACCCGGAGTCGACTCGCCAACTTCTGGAGCTGACTTGGCATTTTCGGAGTCGGCTCATCTCATGAAATCCATGGAGCTAATTTTCAACTTGGCCCACTCGAGTCGACTCGACAATCCTGGGAGTCGACTCGGCGCTCAGAGCCCGAACTCCCGATCTTCTGTCTTTTGGCTCGTCCAGTCTTGGAGTCGACTCGAACTTCCCCGGAGTCGACTCGGCTCTCAGTTTCGAAACATAGCCTTCTGCCTTTTTGGTGTAGCGCTGCCTTGGAGTCGACTCGAGCTGTCTGGGAGTCGACTCGGCTCTCAGAGACAGTAAATCGGTCTTCTGTCTTTTTGGGGTCGCGCTGTCTCGGAGTCGACTCGCGTATTGCGGGAGTCGACTCGAATCTCAGAGTCCGAAAACTCCTCTCTGACTTTTGCCTTGTGTACCACTGAGAGTCGACTCTCGCTTTCTTTGGAGTCGACCTGCCAACCATCGGAGTCGACTCGCGTTCCACAGGAGTCGACTCGAATCTCAGAGTCGAAATTCGCTCTCTGACTTTTCTGTCTGTAACTCCTTGGAGTCGACTCATACTACTCTGGAGTCGACTCGGTAAACATCGGAGTCGACTCGCGCACTTCAGGAGTCGACTCGCTGACAGGTTTTGAGTTGATACTTTCTGCTTGTCTGTCTGTTCTCAGTCGGAGTCGACTCGTAATGATCCGGAGTCGACTCGAGCCCGTGCCAGTGATTCTGATACGCTTGGAGTCGACTCGTAATACTCTGGAGTCGATTCGAGTCTCAGACTTTGGTTCAAACTGACTTCTTAACTTATTCAAAATATTATGAACCAAATCTAGAAACACTTTAGACAAGATTTTCACTGAAACACTCAATTGAATTCATTAGTAAACAAGAGATATACTCAGATGCTTTGAGCTCATCAAAATCAAATAGGGTTATGATCAATCACTCCACAGAGTCGACTCGAGCCTGTGCCAGTGCCTCTGATACGCTTGGAGTCGACTCGTAATATCCCGGAGTCGACTCGAGTCTCAGACTTTGGTTCATATAGGCTTCTTAACTTATCCAAATTGTCTTGAACCAAATCTAGAGACACTTGACCATAAATTTACTAAGATGTCACTGAAATACTAGATTGAATTCATTAGTAAACATAAGATATACTCAAATACTTTGAGCTCATCAAAATCAAATATGGTTATAATCAATCACTCCACAATTTTTCCCTTTTTGATGATGACAAAACATTGAGTATATGTAAAGTGAATTGCTCAACAAACAAGGAGAATTATAGTAAAATTTGAAAATGAATTCAAGTGTCTAGTCATTTTAATTTATCCAAACTTGAAAGGTGTGAAACAATAAATTTTGAAGTTAAGGCTCCCCCTTTCATTTGGAATTATATAAGCCTTCATATTATGCAATCAATTGTTTGGCTTATTTATTTTTAATGATTTTTCTTTCTTAAAAATTCAGATTCTCCCCCTCAACACATGCATTCAACTTTGTTTTGAATCTCATAATTTTTTTTTAGTGCATTGAAGCTTTTGAACTTAAATTTTTGGTTTTTAGAGAGAAAATCTGCCAATTTGTTCTTAAGTATGATTCAACTAATCTCCGAATATCCCTTGATTAGATTCTGCAGATTACTCCATTAGGAGCCCCAACAGAGAGATAATGAGCCTCGAGGTATCGAATCCACTAAGAACAAATTATTGTGTATTTTAAAAGTTTTCTTTTTATTGATTTTCATTAATTCTCTTTACTTGTCTATTCAATATATTTCTCTCCCTTTTTGTCATTGCATCAAAAAGGAAGTAAGCAGAGCACACAAGCAAGTAGAGATCAATGTGCACAATATTGAAGAGAATTGTCTACTCATTGTATTGATGTATATGTAAGTACATTTGTGAATACAATAAGTAAAGCAGTAAATACATGTCAAAAATACAATAAGTAAAGCAGTAAATACATGTCAAAAATACAATAAGTAAAGCTAGGGCTTCTTGGAGGAGGATGTGGCTCCCTTGGGCAGTCTGGACTGTTCCATGAGTAGGGTGACCCCATCTGTGACGTGCCCTAACTGTGTGATAATCACCGAGGTAGCTCTGCTGTGAATCGAGGAGAGCTCCGTCACACTCTCCTGGAGTGTGTCCCGCTTGGCGATCAACACGTTCGCCAGACGCTCAGCCCCCTGGCTCTGGGTGCCCATATCGTGTCGGATGTCATCTCGCATCTTCCTTGTGTTGCTTGTGACATCGCTCATATTGGAGAACTGGGCTTGTATCAGGCTTCTGACATTGTAGATTTCTTCCCGCAGATGGGCCGTCATCTCGGTCACGGCTGATAGGGAAGGCACCAATGCAGAAGAGGGGGCAGGGACTGAACCTCTGAGCTCTCTCAGAAGATCGTCCCGAAGATCTCGTACAATCTCCTGCCGCAACTCCCGGAGCTGCTCAGGAGAAATCCGGACCTCCATCGGCTGAGTGGGTGGCGCAGAGGAGGAGGGTCCGGCTGAGGTGGAGGGTGCTGAGGTGGAGGGAAAGGTGGAGGGAAAAATGGGGAAGTCTGAATCAGGGTCAGGACTGGGGGAATGTCTGGTAGTAGGTGTGGAGGAAGATGGTTTTCTGACCCATGTTTCCTCTACCTTATGAAACCCCATCCTGTGTAGTGTTCCCTCACCCATGCGATCTGTCCATCGCAGACCGCGAGAGGGTTCCCCCTCAGGATTAGGGATCCCGGACTCCCTAAAGATCAGGGTGTACATCATCCCATAAGGAAGGGTGAGCCTAGGTCTATCTAGTGGCTCACATAGGTATCTATAGATCATCTTGGGGAAGTTAATAGGTGTGTCTTGGAGAATGTAATATATGAGGGCTAGGTCCCTCTCAGACACAAAGTCAAAACGGCCGGTTTTAGGGAATAGTGTCCTAGAAATAATGCTCAGGAGGAGCCGCATCTCAACAGAAAGAGAGCCAGCGGACACCTCGTCTAGTGGGGACTGGGGTGGACTCCCTAAAATGGCCGTAAGGGCCTTAGTCCTATCCTCGGGGTGTGTAGGAGATACCCCTACTTGGGGAAGATGGAGGATTTGAGCTATGAAATCCTCCGAAATAAATAATGGGACACCCGCTACGGTTCCCTCTATACCCCCATTGCCCCTATGCACGATTCCATAGAACTCCCAAACTAGACCGGGGTATGTGGGGAGATCCAAGGAACAAAAGAACTCTAAACCCTGGGCCTTCAACCTATCTCCTATGGTGAAGCCCTCCCGGGAGAGATAGTCGAAGTTGACATATCTCTCGGTGGAGACCGCCTTCCCGGCGCACGGACGCGAGGAAACCGGCCTCGGCGGGGAACGAGCCGGAGGTTGTGGCCTCACGAGATCGTTCCGAGCTTTGGACCGTCGCTCGGTGCCGCTCGCGGGTTGGGGCCTCTTCCGGCTTGGGACAACGGCTTTACGAGGCATCCTTGACCTAGGGATGGGGTAAAAACCTAAGGGACGGAAGAAGGTCGACGGGAAAGCCCTAACGACGGTCGGAGACGACCTAGGAGACGGCTCTAGGGTTTTTGAACAGTGGAGGCGGTGAATAGAAGTGTTGATTAAACGCTTGGATTAGGGTTAAAAACCCGGATCCCGACCTCGAGTCGACTCCACTGAGTCGCGAGTCGACTCGACCTCGAGTCGACTCCAAAGTATGCGCGAGTCGATTCCCCTTATGCTTCCATTGGCCTCGAGTCGACTCGCGTCTATGTGCGAGTCGACTCCCCCTCATGAGTCATCGACCTCGAGTCGACTCCCGTCTATGGGCGAGTCGACTCTCCTTATGCGGCCATCGATCTCGAGTCGACTCCCGTCTATGTGCAAGTCGACTCTCCCGTATGAGCCGACTCTGAAACTTACTCGAGTCGTCTCGAACTCTGGCACGCACCTAAAAATCATGCTATTATCGTACCAAATGATGGACAATCACTAAGTTATGATCTGATTTGATGATCATAGATGCGAAACTCTATATTTAGCACAATTTAATCATCAAAGTCAATGAACTAGAAGAGAATATCACTAGGATGGATCAATCACTCCTAATCCTCTCCTAAGCACACTAAATCTCCCTTCACTCAAGGGTTTAGTGAAGATATCAGCTAATTGATCATCAGTGCAAACAAATTGAAGTGTCACATCACCATTCAGTACATGATTTCTTATGAAGTGATGTCTTATCTCAATATGTTTAGTTCTTGAATGCTGAATTGGATTTTTAGTTAGATTAATGGCACTTGTATTATCACAATTAATGGGAATTTTATCTTGTTTAATGCCATAATCTTCCAATTGTTGTTTGATCCACATGATTTGAGCACAACAACTCCCGGCTGCAACATATTCAGCTTCAGCAGTAGATAGTGCAACCGAGTTTTGTTTCTTGCTAAACCATGAGATTAAGTTTTCTCCTAGGAATTGACATGACCCGCTGGTGCTTTTTTATCAAGTTTACATCCAGCAAAGTCTGAATCTGTGTATCCTATTAAGTTCAGGCTAGATTCTTTAGAATACCATAGACCTATATTTTTTGTTCCTATTAGGTATTTAAAGATTCTCTTGACTGCAATTAGATGAGATTCCTTAGGATTAGACTGATATCTAGCACACATGCATACACTAAACATGATATCAGGTCTACTTGCAGTGAGATACAATAAAGATCCTATCATACCTCTATATAACTTTTGATCTACAGATTTACCTGATTCATCTTGGTCTAATTTGCATGATGAGCTCATGGGTGTGCTGATTGACTTGTTTCCCTCCATATCAAACTTCTTAAGCATCTCCTTGATGTATTTGGCTTGATTGATGAAGATCCCTTCTTCAGATTGTTTGATTTGAAGCCCAAGGAAATAGTTCAGCTCTCCCATCATGCTCATCTCAAACTCACTCTGCATCAAGTCAGCAAATTCTTCGCAGAGACGATTGTTAGTAGCACCGAAAATAATATCATCAACATAAATCTGCACTAATAACATATCTTTGTTTTTCTTCTTTAGAAACAATATTGTATCTACATTTTCCCTAGAGAACTCATGTTCTAGTAAGAATTTGCTAAGCCTTTCATACTATGCTTTAGGTGCTTGTTTCAAACCATAAAGTGCTTTGTTCAGTTTATACACATGATTAGGGTATTGATGATTCTCAAAACCAGGAGGTTGTTCTACATACACCTCCTCATTAATATACCCATTTAAAAATGCACTTTTTACATCCATTTGAAATAACTTGAAATCTTTAGAGCATGCAAATGCTAATAATAATCTAATTGCCTCGAGTCTAGCTACAGGAGCAAAGATTTCATCAAAATCTATACCTTCTTCTTGATTATACCCCTTTGCTACTAGTCTAGCCTTATTCCTTATTACAATTCCATTTTCATCAAGTTTGTTTTTATATATCCATTTGGTACCTATAGTTGAATATTCAGAAGGTCGTTCAACTAGATTCCATACCTTGTTTCTAGTAAATTGGTTTAATTCTTCTTGCATTGCATTTATCCAATTTACATCTTTTTCAGCTTCTTCTATGTGTTTGGGCTCAAAATGTGAGACAAAAGCTAGATGATTATTTAAGTTCCTAAGGGAAGCTCTAGTCCTAACAGGTTGAGATGGATCATCTAAAATTAATTTCTTAGGATGCCCGTGAGTATACTTCCAAGCCTTAGTCAACTCATGATCCATAATAGCCTCTTGACTTGATGATGCATTTCCAAGTAATTTTTGTTCATTATCTTGTAATGTCATCTCATCAATATTTTCTTCAAGAATTTCAGCATCATCATCAAGATTAACTTTCTTACTAGAAGAGGTATCACTAGAATCATCAAAAACAACATGTATAGATTCTTCTATAACTAGGGTTCTTTTATTGAAAACTCTATAGGCTTTACTAGTTGTAGAGTACCCCAAAAATATACCCTCATCAGATTTGGAGTCAAATTTTTCTAGATTATCTTTCCCATTATTATGAACAAAACACCTACATCCAAAGACATGAAAATAGTTCACTTTTGATTTTCTGTTTTTTCAAAGTTCATAAGGTGTTTTCTTTATAATGGGTCTCAATAAAACTCTATTTAATATATGACAAGAGGTATTGATGGCTTCTCCCCAAAAGTACTTAGGGAGGTTACTTTCACATAACATGGTTCTAGCCATTTCCTCTAGAGTTCTATTTTTTCTTTCCACAAATCCATTTTGTTGTGGTGTCCTAGGTGCAGAAAAATTATGAGTTATCCCCTTTTTACTACAAAACTCATCAAATAAATGATTTTCAAATTCGGTACCATGGTCACTTCTAATAGCTATGACTGAAGTATCTCTAGCATTTGTTACTTCCTTATGAAACTTCTTAAAAACTGAAAATGCTTGATCTTTATGAGCTAAGAACATGACCCACGTGTATCTAGAATAATCATCTACAATAACTAGACCATATTTACTTCCACCTAGACTTGTGGTTCTAGTTGGTCCGAATAGATCCATGTGTAGTAGTTCTAGAGGTCTAGAGGTAGAGACACAATTTATGGATTTAAAGGAGTTCCTTGATTGTTTGCCATATTGACAAGCTTCACATATTTTATTCTTTTCAAACTTTAGTTTTGGCAAACCTATCACGGAATCTCTTTTAACTAATTTTGATATTGTGTCCATGCTTGCATGACCTAACTTACGGTGCCATAACCAACTAGCATCATTATCCTTAGTTTCATTAACAACTAAACATGGGTTATGTTTGGCAAGATCCTCAAGGTCTACAACATACACATTTCCACGTCTTATTCCTTTAAAAACTAAACTATTGTCATTTGAGTTGGTTATGATGCATAGTGATGGTTTGAACAAAACATCAAAACCTCTATCACACAATTGACTAATGCTAAGTAGATTATGCTTAAGACCATCAACATATCGAACATTATCAATAAAAGTTGAAGGAATAATTTGTACTTTACCTATACCAATGATGTGACCTTGGCTATTGTCTCCAAATATCACAGCACCTCCCTTCTTAGGCTCAAGGGTGAAGAATTGGTCTTTGTCACCCGTCATGTGTCTTGAGCAGCCACTATCTAAGTACCAACAATTTTTATCGACCTTGGCTGCAAGACACTCCTACACAAGCAAATCATATAATCTTAGGTACCCAAGTTTTCTTGGGTCCTTCATGGTTAGTAATGTTGGTTCCTTTTGGAACCCAAACCCTTTTAATTTTTCTTTTAGTTTTTCCTTTTCTATAATCACACACATATGCTTTATGTCCTAATGTTCCGCAGCAAAAGCATGTTATTTTCTTAGATTTACTTTCCCCTGCTTTAACAAAGAAATTACTAAGTAGTTTTTGCTTATTTTTAGGTTTATACCCTAAACCAGCTCTATTGAACACAGCTCATTGACTATTGAGTATCATATTCAATTTTTCAGAACTATATGTAAATTTTTCAACCAAAGGTTTGTATTTTTCAAGTTCTTTAGTTAGTTTATGTTTTTCTGTTTTTGGAATGTTTAAGTCTTTTGTGAGATTATCTCTAATTGTTTGTTTATCGTTTTTAAGTTCTGAAATTTTCTTAGTCAGTTTTTCATTATCCTTAGTTAAGGTATTAGTTTTTTTAATCAATAATTGATTTCTTGTTTTAAGTTCTACATTTTCTTTAGTAATAAAGTCCTTATCCTTAACTAATTTATCGTATTTGTGGAGGTGAGATTGATTGGCTAGTTTTAGCTTTTTATTCTTAAGATTTATAGCCTTATATTCAACCATTAATTCATTGAATGCATCATACAATTCATCAAGGGTAAAATCTAGATGCGTTTCGGATGTTACCTCATTTTTATTTGCCATGAAGCAGAAATTGGCCTTTTTTTCTTGTTCCTCATCCGATGATGAAGATGATGTATCGGAGTCCGAAAGGGTAGAGACGAGGACTTTCTTTTTCTTGTGCTTGCTGGCCTTCTTGAGCAAAGGACAGTCCGCTCTGAAGTGTCCTGGCTTCTTACATTCGTAGCATCCGATTCCCTCATTTTTTCTTTCCTTACCTTTGTTCTTGTGATAGGAACTTGAGGGGCCTCTCCTTTGATGAAAGAAATTCTTTCGGTTGATGAATTTTCTGAACTTGCGCACGAGAAGAGCCTCATCATCATCTCCCTCAAGATCTTCTTCTTCACTGCTGCTACTGCAAGATAAATCTTTGTTAGAAGAAGTAGATTTGAGAGCTATTACCTTTTTCTTATGAGAGGATTCTTCTTCGCTGTGTTGTTTCATTGTGAGCTCGTGCGTCATCAGGGATCCAAGAAGCTCCTCAAGTGGAAGCTTGTTCAAGTCCTTGGCTTCTTGGATTGCCGTCACCTTGGCTTCCCATGACCTTGGTAGACAGCGAAGAATCTTCCTGACAAGCTCACTGTTAGTATAATTTTTGCCAAGGCTTTTTAGGCCATTGACAATGTCAGTAAATCTAGTGAACATGCAAGTGATTGTTTCATTAGAATCCATCTTAAATAATTCATACTTATGAACTAATATATTTATCTTGGATTCTTTGACTTGATTCGTGCCCTCGTGGGTCACTTCAAGTCTATCCCAAATCTCTTTTGCAGAATTGCAAGTAAAGACTCTATTGAATTCATTTCTATCTAATGCACAGTAAAGCACATTCATTGCTTTGGCATTGAGTTGTGCCTTCCTAATGTCATTGTCATCCCAATCCTTTTCAAGTTTGGGTACAGTGACACCCTCTACATAAATGGATGGGATGTATGATCCATTTAGTATAATGGTCCACATCTCATAGTCTTGGGCTTGGATAAATATTCTCATCCTAGCCTTCCAATATGAGTAGTCGGATCCATTGAAGAATGGGGGTCTTCGGATGGACTGTCCCTCAATGTGGGAAGATCCAAATGGGGTTGTCATTTTGATCTTTTACTCTCTGGGTAATAGAGTTCCTGCTCTGATACCACTTATTGCCCAGATAGACAACCCAAGAGGAGGGGGTGAATTGGGTTTTAAAATAATTATTACAATTAAATGGTTTGTGAGATACTAATTAATCCTTTTTGCAAGTTGATTAATTAGATGCTATGTGCAGTGAATGAAATGAAAGTAAGAGAGACAAATGCAATCACAAACACAATGATTTTATAGTGGTTCGGAGCTAACCCTTGCTCCTACGTCCACTCCCCAAGCCTCACTTGGGAATTCACTATAACCCCTCGGATTACAGCCGGTTGTTTTACAAGCTCACAACCAAACTTGTTGTTTTACGAGGTCACAACGAACTCGGTCGGTTTTCCCAGGCTCACCGACTAGAACCACCCCGATTATTTTCCTGGGATCACAATCGAACCCTTACACGTTGGTTTCAACCTAGGCTCACCAACAAACCTATATACCCTTGATTCAATTCCCTGATTGAATCAAGTAAGAACCAAATGGAAAGAAAGAACAAAGAGAAAAAGTACAGCTTCTAGAAAAGCAGATATTCAGCAATATAAACAATAGAGAAGTTAACAGCCCTCAAACTATTTTATGACGATGAGGAGGAGGGCTTCTTGAACTCTGGGTCTCTTCTTGAATGTCTTGAAGACTTGAAGGCAGATGGAGACTTCTTTAATGCTAGGAAGAGTAGGTTGAATGGAGTTAATGGCTCTCTTCCTTCTTTTTTGTTGAAATCTCTTTGGCAGATGAAGTTATTGTGTTTTCTTTGAAAGGAATGTTACTTCTCTACTTTGCTACAGTTCTCTATGGCTATTTAAGCCATTCCCATCGGAAACTAGCCGTTAGACACACTTTACTAGCCGTTCTGCACATTCTGCACATCCTGACAATGTGTCCGTTGGGATCGGAGTCGACTCGCGTGATCTGGAGTCGACTCGGCTGTAGCAGGAGTCGACTCATGCTTTTCTGGAGTCGGCTCGGCAACTGTTCCGGATTTGAATTAAAGTGGTCTTCTAGATTGGGAGTCGACTCGACTTATCCTGGAGTCGACTCCCCAAAGTCTGGAGCTGACCTGGCACTTTTGGAGTCGACTCATCCCAAGGAATCCATAGATGTATTCTTCAACTTGGCTCACTCGAGTCGACTCGTGAATTCTGGGAGTCGACTCGGCGCTCAGAGCCCGAACTCCCGATCTTCTGTCTTTTGGCTCGTGCAGTCTTGGAGTCGACTCGAACTGTTCCGGAGTCGACTCGGCTCTCAGTATCCGAAAAACAGTCTTCTGTCTTTTTGGAGTAGCGCTGCCTTGGAGTCGACTCGAACTTTCTTGAAGTCGACTCGCGTCTCAGAGACAAAAATACTGTCTTCTGTCTTTTTGGGGTCGCGCTGTCTCGGAGTCGACTCGGCCTTTGCGGGAGTCGACTCGGCCCTCAGTGTCCGAGAGTTGCTCTCTGACTTTTGCCTTGTATTACACTGAGAGTCGACTCTTTCTTCCTTTGGAGTCGACCTGCCAACCATCGGAGTCGACTCGCGTTCCTCAGGAGTCGACTCGGCTCTCAGGGTCTAAAATACCTTCTCTGACTTTCTGTCTGTGACTCTCTGGAGTCGACTCATACTAGCCTGGAGTCGACTCGGCAAGCATCGGAGTCTTCTCGCGCTCTTCAGGAGTCGACTCGCTGACAGATTTTGAGTTGTACCTTTCTGTTCGTCTGTTTGTTCTCAGTCGGAGTCGACTCGTAATGCATAGGAGTCGACTCGAGCCTGTGCCAGTGCCTCTGATACGCTTGGAGTCGACTCGTAATATCCCGGAGTCGACTCGAGTCTCAGACTTTGGTTCATATAGGCTTCTTAACTTATCCAAATTGTCTTGAACCAAATCTAGAGACACTTGACCATAAATTTACTAAGATGTCACTGAAACACTAGATTGAATTCATTAGTAAACATAAGATATACTCAAATGCTTTGAGCTCATCAAAATCAAATATGGTTAT